>NW_024962262.1:88246088-88438959 GCF_019238085.1 Lagopus leucura
CCCATTAAATGAGATTTCTGTACCTGACCTCATACAGAATACATTTCTTTGAAATATGGTACAGCCAACCAAAATCTTTACAAATATCACAATTCTTCGCACTGCATGTTTATTCTTACATAAGCTTTGTATTTGCAGAAGAGGCAACTGGACCCAGGATTAAGATAAGAAAGAAAAACACTGAAAAATTTCGATGAAAGTCCCTTTAAGCAGCCTCTGTCCAATAGGATAACCTATTTGTTACAGAGAGTGAATTATACACGTCTACCCATATGTTTTCCACCATTAAGAAAACCACAGTACTCTATAAGAAGCTTACACTGGGACTAGGAAATATAAGATTCCTATGTCAAATCTAGAGCTAAGATTAAAACCAGTGTATCAATAATTCTGACCCTCTGGTAATTGATAGGAATCCCTATTTTGACTCCAGTTTTCCCAAATGAATTTCAGAATGCTGAGGCTCCTGGACAGCCCGGTCTAGTGATTTGCAACCTTGCCCATGGCAGGGGGGTTGAAACTAAAGGAACATTATGGTCCTTTTCAACCCAGGCCATTCTATGATTCTATGATAGCTGCCAGCTATGTCTATAAATACAGCTCTACCACATTTGCTAGCCCTAGAGAGATGGGATCTTAAGTGCATAACTTTCTTGGCTTGCACTCACCCTTTCCTTGCTTCCTAGTCAAAAGAGGTCTATTTACCTAGACTTACAGCCAAGCCACTTCTTGACTTGAAAATAAAACAACATTGAGTTGGAAGTACAGAAAAGTCCTTATCCAAATACAGCAAGATACCCAGCTTCTTACTAAAAAGTCCAAAAACTGATCAGAAATGTTTGGGTCAGGTACTGAGGGTTCATTACTACTCCATACTTGCCAAGGGTTTTTCTTCTAGGCGACTACCAACTCCACCTCCTACTATTTACGTTTCTTTCAAGTTGTGAAGGCTGTTAGTTGGAGTCAGCTTCAGGCTAGTGTTTCATGACATATTGCTTGTGCCCATGACTTGCAGATTTTGTTCCTACTCCTACCACACACAGTCTATATCAGCACTTGTTCCTGCTGCTGCAGTTCACAGCAGTTTAGTTGTTTGAAGCTGGAACACTGGCTGTGTCAGAGACTACTCCACAAAACAGTTTCACGACACTGGCTACTTCTTTTTGAGTGTACTTCAAAGTTATTTTTAATTATCTCAGCAACACAATTCACAATAAACTGTTAATAGTACAACTGTGAATGATGTATTAGTGCAGCAGAGCAGCTTGGCACGCTATCTTTGCTGCCAAGGTATCAAGAAATCATTCCGTCTGTTGCTAAGAGCTCCATCCCTATCTTTTTGATGAATGTTTCATGAATCCAGAATTCTGGAAGATAACTATTTATACATACAGTTCCTAATCTTATGATCATGGACACATCAGGTAATGACAATGATAGTTTTTCAATAAATCACACAACCAGACTCAGTGATTTCTTTTACCTTCTTAATTTTTTTTTGTCTAGTGTTCTATTCATCGGCTCCTACCAGAAAATCCAGCTGTATTAATACTAGTGTTTTTTCTTTTTTATATATAGAAACTTTACAGGGTACACCATTAATGTCTATTAACATGCACAGTATGCCCAGAAACAAGGTGATTTGCCCTTGCTTCCGACGCTGCTCAAAGCTTCCCATAAAAGCTGCTACAGACTCTATGGACAGGGACTTAGTTGATTGTTGATAACAATGTGCAGATCTGAAAGAAATTCAGCTTCACAAGCGCTTCAGAGCATAAACTCTCACCTCTGTAGCTGCTTCCTACCAATGGTTAGCTTGCATCTTCTGGATCATAGGGAGGAATGATAATCCCCACCAGCCTAGTGTAATGTTTAGAAAATAGCGTGAATGGTGTAGCTACTTAAAGCTACATTATTTTTAATACTGCTTCCAAATAAAGTTTTGTTGGAAAGACAGATGAGTAAGTTGTATAGGTTCTTTTTTTTCCCCTGCAACTTGCTAACTTACATTATCTCACAGAATACTGGTCTGTTAAAATGCTGTTCTGCTGAAAAGCTCTGCAAGAGTACCAACAATGCTATAAAAGGTTATTAATCAATAGCACTGTATGCAATATCTAATAAACGCTAAACCCCACAAGTCAGGTATTTTAGTTTTTAAGTCAGTTTTTCTTACTTCAGATTAGACATAACAGCCATTTCAACAAAAGAAACAAACCACAAAAGCATTTCAGTAATCTTTGATAATATAGCTTTCCCCATTCTTTAAACCAAAATCTGTTAGAGAAATCACAGGAGGAAGAGACAGCTCCAGGTTGCTACTCAGTTTTAACTTTTTCATCAGGCCATTTAACTTTGTTTGTTTGTTTTTTACCTCCTACTTTATTTCTATCAAATAAGTTTTTACAGCTAATTTTTAATGTGCAACACGTACTGAGATAATGCAAATACATAAAGAGCTAATATTTTCTTCAAAAATTATCTAAAAATGATGATACGATAAGCAAAACCAAATATATATTAACATTTCTTGTAAATGCTCCAGAGCACCTTCTCAGTAATATTACTGCATTTCTCAGTTTTAGAAACATTACTTAAGCCATAGTTGTTAAAATTCTGCCTCCATACAAATTGAGCTTTTTTTGCAGATATTTAAGTTCTGAACAATACTCACATACTATTTTGTTTACCAACTTCGGTGAAACTTAATGAGAGGAACTGTCAAATTACCCTAATGGTGTTTTTGAATATATGTGTGTATTTTATTCATAGCTGATAGCAGTTTTTCTATTATAAATGGTTTGTAAGGAATAGGGGAAAATTAAAGAAAAACCCTCAAAGCACAGCCTCAACTTCCAAATAATATTATTACTAGTATTACGGAGGGAGAGAGCTAATCAGCACAAATGCTGCAGAGCAAGCACAAGACAGTAGAATAACCATTCCATTAAGAGACAGGCAAGGATGATTTTATTTGAACACCAAGACTAGTTGCTTATTGCTAGCAGTTGCAAATAATGAACAGAGTGATTTAGGAGCAGGGTACTACTATGGCTGCTCAGTGCTCCAGCCGTTTCCCAGTCTTACTGAGCTGGAGTCTCCAGGAGCCCCCATCCACACATTAGAACAACAGCAACAAAAGTGAGAGACAATGGAATACAAGAGTCTTCATTTGACAGGATGGAAGAAATGGTTACACTCATAGTTGAGCCTTGCAACTTTCAGAATTGTCTTATATTGACTTTGCCAAGCCAAGATAAACAACACTGTAGGATCATGCTAGATACTTATTTTCCTTATAAGTCATTTAAAGTCGCATTATAATTAACTTTAATGGATCATATACTTTTAATGGATCATTTCCATAAAATGCAAAGGCAACAAAAAGGGATGTTGCAATTCAGAGTTCTCAAGCAAACTCTGAAAGAATAGACCAGACTTTCTAACTGTTTCTTTTTTCTTGTTTTCCCACCTAATGTTCCTTTGCACATTCTCATATGCAATGTTTCTGTGTAGAGGCAGCATAAAAGCATATAAGGCAAATTTTTCAACTTGCACAAATTGTGGCAGTGCTTGAACAAGTATTCCTTCTTTAAACATTTTCTACCTCTACTAGAAGCTCAGAAATTTATGCTATTGACAGCTTTCCTGCAGTAGCTGATATTAGGAAAAAAAAAAAAAAAAAAAAAAAGTAAAAAATATAATAATAAAATGAAGATACTGAAATGCTTCCTTACAGAAAGGAGCAATCCTCTCTGTCTGGCCATGCTAACTCAGTATGCACACAGGTAGCAGTACCCACAGCAGCATCCCAGTGTGGTGAGCCAAGAGGCAAGCTGGTGGTTTTAATTAAAATGCAGTCAGCTGAAAAATCATTAATATCGCAGAGAAAGAAAAACAACCTTTATCATACTGGGCATGGCTAATAAACTTTTGTTTTTTTAACTCACTGAGCTCCATCTGTGAAGGTTAAGAGGAAGGTTAGCTCTGGGAAGACTGCAACTCTGTCTCGTAGACCCTATGATTGCATACCAGTCAACCCTTACCTTTGCAAGCAGAATCAGATTTTATTACAAGATTATTATTATTAGAAATTAGCATTACTTACATATTAAAAATGTAAATTTGAAGCAGGCCACCAAAATACATTCTAGAATATTAGACAACAAATATGTCAGGCCTCTGGTAACTTAAATTTTGACAACTTAAAAAAACCCTGCAATTGATATTCTAAATAATGAAAGTAAATGGAGGGATTAGTACTCTGATGATAACCGAGAACATCCTAAGAATACTTTGCAAAATAAGTTATGTTTTCCAGTTGAAAATATAAGTAAGAAAAGAGCCTCCACAAATTGAAAATTTTTGAATAGATCAATTGAATAAATTTCATTATTAGGAAATGGTATTTTCTACTTGTACTTGTCTAGAATTTACTTTTGGGGGTATTCACTTGTGTGCATACCTGTATCTTCCCTTATTAGATTAAATGAGAAACCTTCTATGGTTATATACTTTTATGGTTATATGGTTGAATGCTAAAGAATTCACCTGGATTTTCATACCTCAATCCAACACTTTGCTATTATTATGATGTAAACACTATACTGAGCAGTTGCAGAAAGCATCTGAAATACAAGACAAACGCTAGGTCTCATGGCATTTTTACACTATAAACTTTTTCATTATTAAAACAAAAAAAACACCACTACATATTTGCTGAAGTTATGTAGAAGTGAGAGAGCACTGGTGATGAGGGTTTCAAGTAACAGAAATAAAGGAAAATCATACTGAAGGATAGATTGAGTTAGATCTTCTCATTCTCCACTTTTGGTAATGTGGCAACCTGCTGAACGGCAGAAGAATTGCTTAGGATTAAGTAGTTCAACTGCCAGCTAGGAATATTGCCTATTCTACTGATTTTCTTTAGAACAACATAAATATGGGCAACGCATTTAACCCCTTCATGCTCTAGTTCTCTGCTTACTACAAACAAAATAATGATTCAGATCATTAAGCATACAGATGCATGATTTTGACCACAAATCCACAGACAGAAGCAGCAAGTCAGATAATGACAAGTACAATAGTAATAAGAAAGCACACAAGAAAAAAAAAACCAAACATATGTTTAGTTGAGCTTTTCAAAGTAATCTTAGGAAGTCCAGGAATTACAGGTTACTAAGTATCTCTAGGAGCTGGACTCCATAATCCTTGTGGATCCCTCCTGTAACACAATGGAAAGCACAACAGGCTAGCAGAGCAGCAAGATCTCAGGCTATATGAGTATTCACTCAGACACAATAGCAGTGTGTGCAGAAGTAAGGGAAACAAGCTTCCTATCTTCAGAAGACCTAAAAACCCCCAGGTAGACAGGGATCTGCACAAGAGATGCCCCACCTCCACTGCCAACCCTGAAGTAACATCTGGGAAGGGGTGGATCCATCCCTTCCAGTCACTCAGGTGCACTGCATGCATCTGAGCTCCCCTGGGTTGGCCCTGCCTTCCCACCAGGTGTTCAGTCACTGCTTCAAGCCACGACTCAGCATTTCCACTACACCTTCCAACTCATGGTATTCTATGATTTAATAGTTTAATTTTCTCTTAAAACACATATACTACAAGAATAAACAATGACAAATCACATAATCAATAGAGATTTACGTGTTTCTGTACCTAGTCTTTTCTCTACACACATTTCTTATTAAAGTCCCTACAATCCCAATTCTGACACCATCTCTGTTTGAATTTTATTTTTACAAATCTGCTTCTTTTTTTTTTTAAACAGAGAAATGATTCAATTCTGCTTTTTTACTAGTAAAAAAATCCTATAGATGGTGATGAACAGATTATATTAATTTATTTCCAATTCAAACTGTTGATCTTGTTTTATTACCCTTGGCGAAGAATATTTCAGTTTCTCACATCTGCAAGGATAAGGCTGCTTTGAAGAGCAGGCTAATATCCCACAATCTAACAATTCAATTAATTTGCAATGTGTCTTACTGATTAATAAGTTTTCACAGAATTGGGTGTTTCATCTGTATTCATATCCTGACATTAATGACTGCCTTCGTCTGCAACACTGCAACACAGATAAAATATTTATATTAAGATTCTGTAATTTTCATTTTGTTATTAAAATTTGATATTATCAAACTTTTCTCTCCTATCCTGGCACATAGTACAATACAGTTTTGTAATGAGATTCTACACACCTACAGCCCAAATAATCTGCTTCTTTTGCCTAGCTCATATGTAGTCTTTTGACCCCTGCAGAGAAAGGGGACCGTGTTTTCCTGCTGGAAAAGAACAGAATTTGCAGTACACTGATGGAATTGTTGTGACAGAAGCTAACACCAGCGTGTACTAGATGTGATTTAAAAGACACTTAGTTCTGAGGACACGACACCTTTCAGAAACAGGCATTTGGATCCATTAGTGTATGATTTTTTAAGTACAGTAACATCAGTGCTTATTAGTGTGGAATAGTAGTACATAATAGTCATACTCAGAGAAGGATGCCCAGAAGAGTCTGAGGTAAATTCTCAAAAGAGCTATGAAATTCAACTCTAAACTTTCAAGAAACTCCCTCAAGTCAAGAGGTTTCAGTTTCCACTGCAAAATGAACCCTTGTTTCTTTGATAAAATGAGACAGAATTGTACTTCTCAGTACTCTGCAGTTTCTCTTTGACCTATAACAAAAGAAAACCCATATTCAAAGCAGACTTCAGATTGGCATATGTGCTCAGCAGACAGAAAAAATTCTGGGCCTATTTCTACCCCTACAGTGAAGGGAGGAAAAAAAACATACAGAAAGAAAACCCACACTTTTCCTTATGTAAGAGTAATGGTTACTTAGTGTACATCAAGAGACACCTGTCCCACAGTGCTGTCTTCAATCACAGCTTTAGGCATCATGACCTCAGATAAAAATTTTTCTTCTATTAATTTTGTCATTCTCTTAAAAAACTGTGGTCACCTTGTGCCATATTTTGAGATTTAGTACCTACACACAGTCATCAAGAAGACTTTAAATTTTCTGGAGGGCCAAGAGGAAAAGAGCATGAAGGGTATTACTTTTCATCTTTCTTAGAGATACAAGTCACAACCATGCCTTATACTTCAAAAACTGCTAATTCAAATACAATTTTTTGACTTCTATTCCCTCTAGCAGTTCCTGATAATAGAAATATTTGATCCAGTACAGACTGCACATCATCCATTTTTAATAGAAATATACTGTAAGATGTCAACTACACGTTTATTTCTAGTTCATGCAGGTGGAGCTTACCAATGGCAAAACAAAAACAGCACTTGCGAGGTACACATAATGTGGGTGATGCAAAGCAGAAGCCACGGCCCTGAAGAATGATAAAAAATCTGTGCCACCCTTTATTAAAAACAACAACAACCCTAAAAGATAAGCCACAACTGGGATTCCTTATTGGCTGTTTGATTTTTCCTGCACCATTTCACATCTCTGCTTCCCGGTGATGAACTTCTGATGCTGTTGATGGCAAAGTAACTGACTCTGGAACAACTTCCTCCTCATATGGAAATAGTCTTTGTAGGAAAAAAAAATATGTCTTTAGTGATGACATTCAAATTGTAAAATTGTAAAAACCACAGAACAACTCTATCATTTGCATTTCTTATTTCTCAGTATAGGCAAATCCACTGTACGAAGGAGGCCCTTTGGAAATAAATTTAGAATCATTTCTTTTTAAATATTTACATCTTACTTCAAGGCTTTGTTATAATGAAAAGTCAACAGTTATTATCTGTGTAGAATGACTAATATCAAGAAAAAAATCCTGCAAGTATTAAAAACATTTTACAAAAACCGCAATAGGAGTATTGAAAGGAAGCTGGGATGGGAACAAACTTGAGATAGATGCTTTTAATTCAAAGATCTGCTGGAAATGCCTGCTCTGTCTGTACATCACAAACATAACTTTGTGCTTTTTAGAAATGTATGTTCTTTGGCAAGTATTTCAAGATGCACTTTATAAATTTCATGAAATAAAAAAAAAAACAATTACATTTGCCTTATGTTTACTTTCAGCTAAAATAACAATAGCCACAAGCAGAAACAACAGCTGATAAAGTACCATAGTAAAAGATAAGAGAATGATCTTTCCCTAATTCTAAGGTTCTAGCTGCATCATCCTGTTACTCAAAATCCAAAATTAGAAACCCAAAACTAAAAACTTACACACTGCATTGCTCCTCACTTAAATTTCACTTTGAAGAACTAGTATCCAGATCTGCATGCGTGTGCAAGTCTTCACTCCAGCACGGAGTATATACATAGTGCTATCTGATTTTAACCAACTATTCAAACTGTATGGCTGCTTGTAATTTGCTTGCTTAAAAGATTTTACTAAGAATGAGTTCAGTGAGTTTCAGGTAGGTTACACACCACACAGAATGCTGCTTTTCAATATGAACAGCTAACAACTGTCTTAACAACCCACCAGTAGCATACTGAATAATAGCTTCCTCACTGTCCTTAGAAAGTTTACCATGACACATAAGGTGATGCAGCAGTGGTTTGCATAACAACAGAAGAAAAAATTACAAGTGACACCCGGAGGCCACCCAGCAAAGCAGTAAGTGGTCATGAGAGGATGGGGTCTCATCCAGCTCACCCCTGGGGATGGGGAGATAGCTGCCTTCCTGGGCACCTGCTCTAGGATTTGATGGTGAACAGTTATTGTCCACTTAGAATTTCTCTCATTATTGGTTGCAGTCATTGTGTCTTTACTTCTCTGAAATCTCCCATAACCAGAAAAAAAGGCTGCATTTCAGTCCCCCTGAGCCCTGGACTAAACAAGCTCTGTTCCCTACTGCTCGTTGCATGTCATGCGTTGCAGCCCCTTTCCTTGGTGCCTTTCAGATGGAACTCCTTCTATAAAAAACAAAACCAAAAACCACACACAGCTTCTTCTGGAAAGTTTGAAATGCACATCTTTTTAATGGCCAAGTAACCTAACAAACTACCAAGTGAAACTGCCCAACAAAAAAGTCAGGCACTAGAACACAACCAACTATTAATTTCAATTAATAATTTCTATTATTTGCTATTAAATATACAATTATACAATAGTAAGAAATTTCTGTAGCGGCCCATCTCATGATTTGGTACATCTGCACTCCCCTCGATTACTACCAGGCACAATTTCCAGGGTGAGACTCAAACCGCTCCACAGGCCATTTTTAATAGGCAGTGTGCACACAGTGACCCTCTCCTGGAAGCCAGATGACTCCAGAACAGCTGAAAGTTATTGCAATGCACATCCCTAAGCATCTTTAATTTACTGATACTGATGTTGCCTATGCTTCCATTATCTTATCGCAAGGACTAGACCAGAGGCAGTGCTTATCTTTTTTTTTTCAGTTAACATTAAAAAAAAATACACATCTGTAGCTGATGTTTTGTGATAAGCAAGAATAAAAATACTCCTCTTCATCAACTGTGTAACGATCATATCAATTCGTATCTGCTTCCAGTTAAATTACACCAGAGTGCAGAATCATACTCAAATCACTCAGTGCCACCCTTGCCCTTTGCACCACGGAAGGCACTTCCACTGCAGACAGACAACAGTTGATCCTCAGTACATCATACAGTAATACCAAAATCCTGTCTTTCACTGAACTCCCTCCTGTCCGTGCTTTACAAGCTTTACAGGGGAAATAAGACTATTCTACTTAGCTGCAGTACATGCATAGCCTGGACAGTAAATACGCAAGTAAAATGCAATTAAGCAACAGAAAGTAGCAGTTAAATACTCTGTTCCCAAATTATGTATGGCAGAAGTTTGCTTTTCTTTTCAAAGTTTCATCATGGCAAACATAAAAATCTGAGTAATCCAAAATAGAGTACAATTAAAAGGAAAACGAGAGAAATTTTAGATGGCACGTTTTCCACCTTAAAGTGTGCGTATGGCCTTTTTTAGCAATAAAAAATGTTAATGGCCCATAAACTATCTAGCTGAGACTGTGTTCAGAACTAATTTTTCCACAGAAGTGTTATACTTGTAAAACTGCTTTTCCAAGGAACTACAGTGAAAATATTGTCTAAAATTGAAGAGCTTGAGCAAGGTCTTAAGGAGCTTTGTTTCTTCATATTAAATTTCAATTTAGTTTTATATTATATTTAAATTTTTATTTTACTAGTTGTACAAATGGATACAAAATATCTTGAAGTGTTGTCTTATAAGACTACTTCAATTTCAATTATTTCAAAGTAAAATTGTTTTTTAAAAAGTTATCCAAAATTAATATCATTCCACTTAAACATTTTTATTATACCACCCACCATTTTCCTATTTAATTTAAAGACTCTTCTGAACATTAATTATCATATTTCGTGAGTACATTAATTTTAAAAAGGCAAAGAAGAAGGGAAGTGTGCACTAGTTCATTTGGAAAAATGAGAATGATAACAAAGCCTGACACGTCAAATAGATAGCTTTCCTGCTATCTTTAAAAATGAAGTTGATAGAAAGTCGTAGCATCCAACCAGACAAAACAGACAGCTGCTCTTAATTGAAATACAAATGAGTTGAAAAATACTTCATACAAGAGATGGATATTTCTGGTAACAGAACAATACTAATGGTTAGCTTCAGGGTTTCCTTTCGTCTCCAGGGACTCCTTGATAATGCAAAGAATCTATTTCTTAGTCTCTATTTTCACATTTTACTTTTAAGAGGATGTTGATCCCCCCCACAAATAACAGCATTGCGAACCTTTGAAACAACAGTGTGCATAAAAACATCAGAAAGTTGTTGTTCTATGGTATACTGACAGTTCAGCATCACCAAAATAAACAGCCACTTGTTGTTTGCTCAGATCTGCACTTTCAGTTGTGGATGATAGCTGAAATCGATGGAAAGCCCTGCAAGAGCCATAAAAACAAATGCTCTGTGGCTTCTCTCAAATCCCAGCATGACTTTCTGTAAGTGTCCCTATAGGCTGTTTCATTGAACAATAGGGATCAGTATATGAGTTTAAGGACCAATATATTAGTTTAGCAAAAGGAATAAATGAGTGCTAGTTCTAAATCTTCTCATTTCAACTTTGCTTGGTTTGTGAACAGTGTTGTTTTTCCTCAAAGATTTTGCTTCACAAGAAACATTGGGGTCACAATAGGCTACTTCTAGCTTTGCATCCATCAGGTGCAAAGACTTTTTCCTTGGATTTCACATATATTGTTTTGGAAATTGCTCATTATGGCCTAACAAGCAAAGGAAGTTTGCCAAATGAGAGAAAAACAGCTAGAGGTCAGCCAAAAGTCTCGGCGATGAAGCTGATGATTGGAAAAATGGGGAGAAAGTAAGCGGTTGTACAACCACCTTACATGCAACTGCGCATGCCCAGAGGGACATTACCATATACTAATGAGTGACTGGAAAATAATTAATATGTATGTCAATGTGCTGCATATGTATGTCTTAACTGCTTAAATGTAGAACCTGAACTCTGAGAGTAGGTGCTTGATTTATCTAGTTGCCCAGTACATATCATGAGGAATAAAGGAATGCTGCCTTCTAACACCAAACATTGGAGTTAGAGGGTTTTCATCATGGTTTATGGATGACAGTAGAATATAAAAGATTCTTTAATATTGGCTCGCTGGGAACAAGGGATTGATATTTTGAGCCCCTCTTCCCTAATTTATTTCTTCTTTTCTGAAGCAGCATCCCAGAGGGGTTTAGCAGCTCTTCAAGTATCTTTAAAAATCATTAAACATACTTAAACCACTTATTTTAGGCATCAAACACACAGCAAACGAAATGATTAAAGCATATGACCAATATGACAAAAATTACACAAAAGTGTTTGAATCCCTTAAGAAAATATGTACCCTTGAAACAGTACAGTTGCTCTGATAGTCTAAATATTGATCATTTGCACACAAAACAACAGAAAAGCAAATTAAAGTTTATCAGGTGGTAGGAAACTGACATTCAGGATCAATGAATCACTCTGTTATATTTAATCCCAATTGATTCGAGGAGTTCAGTACATTTTCCAAGCTTGTCTTTATGTCACATCATAAAGTGTAAGGCAAATGGAAATTTATTAAGCTATGAATCCTTTATTACTTAAATTCAATAAGCTCTAAAAGGCTCGTCCATAAATGGCAGCTCAGGTTCTCCGTGTTTAAATTTTTTAATACAATAAAAAGCTTTAGCAAAATTGACGCAGTGGTCTAGTGGCAGCACACGGTACTGCAGTAGCCAATACTGAAGCTCAACCCACTGCTGGCAGCCCAGCAGAGGGTGACAGGACTGCAGGGAGCGCAGGCTCAATCAGATGAAAATTGAGTTTTATCAGTGAGCAGCTGAAGCCAGAGATGAAGCTACCAATCTCAGAGAAAACAAGGTTATCCCAGAACGGAAATCTGTAGGATTTGGTGTAAGTATAAAATCATACAGTATTTCCTGTTTAGGAAGGAACTGGTTTAGCACTTCGATCATTACTTTAGCACTTGGATGAAGCCAAAGGACATGACCTGGACCTTCTTTTTAGACAGCAAAAATTGACCTAAGCAGAGCACTAAATAAGCTATATTGCAATTTGATATAAAATCCCTGCCCCCTCCCTTCACATTTCCAAAATTACTACTTGTAGAACTGGTGCTTGTCAAACCATACATACTTGAGAAGCAGCTTAGAGTACAACAGAGCATGCTAAAATGCTGTCTACTTTCATTCAATCCCACTCTCACAGGTAGTGATAACCAAAACGTGCCACAACTGCTTCTGCTGGTGCTGCTTTTTTCCCTCTTCCTCTGGTCTCTGCAGCATCCAAAGCTGGACTTTCAGGGAAGCCACAACAACCAGAGCATGCAAGTCTCACTGCAGTGTAACAGAAGTTGGCACCTACCACGTACCCAGCAGAAATCCCCATCACAGTCCTTAACTAAAGAACGGGATAAGTCCCAGTAATTAGACAGGGCAACTATGGCTCAGCAGATCTAACTGCAGATATAGACAGCACAAAGTTGTTCAAGAGATAACAAGCAACAAGAGACCATAGAAATGTGCATCAAAGATATTTACAGCCAGTACTGAATTGCTGCATCTGACAAACATGCACTACTTTTATTTAGCTCCTGGACTGAGATTAAGCTCTTGCAAATCATCCAAATGCAAACACTGAAATGCAACATGCCAATTATAAAACTAATTGCCGTTTGGGATCCCGTACTTAATTAGTTTCCATATTCTGAACACCTAATAAACAGTAAGTCCTACATGGAATGTTATAATACTTGGAAATGTGGTGTGAATCTGCAGTAAAATTGTACAATACACTGTACAAAGAAGCATCCTACACAGCATTTTTTGAAAAAAGAAAGCATTGTCTGGAAATGTAACCAATTTGGCTGCACTGGAACAGCAGCATGAGCATCTAGAATAGAAGCAGCATCTGATGTGAATGTTCTCCTCTAGGTTGTCTTGTTTTTCCTCTTTAGAGCTCTGTTAAGTGGGCCTGGAAAAACACAGGAAAGCCATATCAACTATTTCTCATGGGGCTTGTCTGCTGCTGCTAGCAGCTTTGCAGCAGTGTGCACCAGGTTTAAATCCTGCTACATGCTAAATGCCAAATAAATTACAGAATACTTCTACCACACAGTACCCGGGTCATATTTGTCAGCAGAAAAAATATTTGGACTGCTGACTGGGAAGAATTGGTTTTTAACTGAAAGCTGAGCCAGTTTTCACAGTCAAACATCTGGGAAATTATTTACGTTAGGGATCCGGGGATATCGGTTGACACTTGGCTGAACATGGGCAAGCAGTGTGCCCACGTGGCCAAGAAGGCCAGCAGCCTCCTGTCTTGTAGCAGAAATAACAGAGACAGACAGACAAGGGTGGTGATCATCCCTTGGCTCTCATGAGACTGCACCTTGAGTACTGCATTCAGTTTTGGGCCCATCACTACAAGAAAGACATTGAGGATCTGGAGCATGTCCAGAGAAGGGCAACAAAACTGGTGAGGGGTCTGGAGCACAAGTCTTATGAGAAGTGGCTGAGGAAGCTGGGATTGTTCAGTCTCGAGAAGAAGAGGATCAGGGGAATCCTTACTGCTCTGTACGACTGCCTAAAAGGTAGTTATAGTGAGGTGGGGGCCGGCTTCTCCTCACAGGTAATTAGGACAAGAGGGAATGCATGGGTGAGGCACGGGAATGGGCTGCCCAGTGAGGTGGTGGAATCACTATCCCTGGAGGTGTTTAAGGAAAGAGCAGATGCAGTACCTAGGAACATAGTTTAGTGGGCTGCAGCGGGGGTAGGTCTTAGGGGTCTTTTCCAACCTCTGTGATTCTATATTGTTATTTATCTGATACTAAATCCACCTGTTAATGAATACAGGTGCACAAAAGGTGCAGTTTTCTAAAATTTGCTGAAATAACATACTTCAGTCACCATGAAGGAAATGCAAGTTTTATCAGAACTTCAGTACCATAAGAAATGTCTGAAAATGTGCTATGCAGATTGGACTTAAGCCTTCAGAGACTACTATTTAAAATGGACCACATGCGTAATTCTAGACTAGAAAACCTTTGAGGCTTTTAGGTAATTTCTTCAAAAATTCCTCAAATGCGAACATAAAGCATCGCCTGCTTTTCCAACAGAATTAGTCTTGCCTGATTATTACGGCAACGCACCCCAGAGCCATGTCATTATTGTTCTATTTAATAGAAAAAAATGAGGGAGAAAACTGGATTGAAGTAAACCAAGATTTTCTCTTTGTTGGCAAACAAACAAACAAACAAACAAAAGTTGTTGGGAGGTGCAAAAAAATTCCATTACCTTTCTAATGAAGGATGTATTAAAACAGCCCACCCTATTTTTCTTCCCACTTTTTAAAATCTAGTTCTTTTTTATATTATGCATTCTCTAAATATGCAGAAAAAAGTCCTACTTTGGAAGTGATCAAGCAAAACCTGAGTTTTCCCACATAGAATTTGCCAAAATGGAACAAAATTTCAAATTTGAGTGATTCCCTTTAATATTATGTTTAGTGACATCATTAAACAAGAAGTAAGTATACAGCATCCAGCTGCATTTTCTGTATGCATAAAGTATAGTTCCTATTCAAGGTACCATCTTTTTAAAGCTGGATCCCACTTACCGTGTTTATTCTTAACCAGGAATCCATCTCCTTTAGTGTTATAGCAAATGAAATGAACTGCTTTGAATGCATTTGTTTTGCACATTAACATTTGTCTTGATCTGTGTTTGTTTGTTTTTTTTTTTAATTATTATTTTTGTTGTTTTTAAACATTTAAGAAAAAAAAAACAAAACAAAAGGAATAGTAACATTGTGAAAAGGACATTAATTGTAACATTCAGAACCTGTTAAGGAATAAATGCATTTTCAGTCAGCCACAGTATTCAACACACAGTGCTCTTAAATGTTAAAAGGATTCAAAAAGTGAAGAATTCTGAAGATTCTCCCCCTCCTCAATTTTATTCCTTTTTAAAAATCTTAACAAGCTTTCCCAAATCCATTTAGTTTGCATGCATAAAAAAGAAATGATTATTCACATTTCAAATAAAAGATTACAATATACAAGAGAAATTTACTTAACTAATATTAAGTCACTGCAATGCCAAGCAACATTGTCACAAAGTATAATTTTCAGTTTGATATGTTTTATATCTCATGTAAAAATACATAAACAAGAAAACCTATCAGAAAAATATTGTGCTAGATCCAGTAGGTAAAGATTGTATGTCAGGTGAAAAATATATTTTCCATGTTGCTATTCTTTATTTCTTCCCTAAGAAAGAATGAGTTTTAAAAATAAGAGATGGACAAATCGAAATGTATGTAAACACGACTCAGTGTGGAATCGACCTTGATCAAAATACAGTGTTCTTATATAAAAGCTCACAAGAACTGCAAATGTGAAAGAGATTAATTAAAGTGAAGTTAGAAATACTGGTATAAGATATAATGCTGGCATGGTATGTAATTTAACATTGCTACAACAATAGTGCTATTCTATTCCACTTTAAGCTCTCTGAACATGAATGAAATGCTTAACGCTGTGGGAATACTTGTATTTTTATGAGTCTATTAAAAACTTAACTAATCAAAATTACTTTTCTTCCTCCTGACTTACATACAACCTCATAACCTAGCAGCATCCATATGAGTGAACATACTGAGACTCAGATATCTTTCCAGATACTACTTGTGTAAATTTACTCCTACTAATTCTAAAATCTAAACTTACTCTGCTTTTTGGTTTTATTGCACAGTCCTTCTCCTCCTCATGTTTTTCAAAATCACTCAAGAATGTGAATCTAGACATAGTTTCATCTGTAACCACTAGATCATCATATTTATAAAGAGAATGATGTGCAGCTGGATATTTCTTACGCAGAGTTGCTGCACTTTTCTGACTATCCTTTTGCCACCTTTACCATTATCGTAGAGAGTTTACAGATTATCTTCTTGCTTTTTTATGTGTGTATCACACAAAACACATTGCCATCTGCTGTATAACTAGCACCTTTATGCACTATAGGAACATGGGTACAATACAGATGTACACACATCACTATTAAAAGAAAATAATAAATGTAAGCTTCATGCTTACCCCTCCAAAGGGACGTAACAAATGTGACTTCAAAGAAGCCAAGACAACTCTGACAGCAGCTTACTTCTCCACTATTTTATGCAAAGTTTGTCATCTTTTTTTTTTTTAATTGTTTGTTTTTAAATACATTCACAAGTTTTACACAGAAGCATATCACATAGTGATCCAGATGTTACCAGAAGAAACTGCTGATACTGAAGGTATTAAAATAAAGATAGAAACTGGGCAAAAATTACAATTCTTCATCAGAAAAATAGTTTCTTTCCGAAAGTATTATTTATTTCAAAATCACTTATTTAGACTGGCTCATTCAGACAAGATTGTACTTTATATTCTCTTGCTCACTTTGGAAAAGCTATTTTCAATATGGAAAATTACATTAACATGCTGAATCACTTCAGTACTTTAAAACCCTTAAAATAGTTGTGTCATTGCTTTTTAGTTACACAGTTCCAGAAACATTTTGTTATTGTTTTGCCCTTTCATCTTCTATAGGATTTTAATATACTCTATAGTTTAAATATTTGGATTTTCCACTGTCCATAAATTCTACTTAAAATATCTCTACTGACAGACTTTGAAATGAGAATGAGATTTAGACTACTTGCATCACTTTCCACCAGTTACCCACACATTACTTATTCACTTGAGCTATCCAGTGTTACCACAATACATCAATAATTTCTAGATAAATTCCTACGCATTAGTTTTCAGTTGCCTCAGTGACAAATAAATGTATCATCACCTCTGTCAGAACTTCTAATCAGCAGATCTCAAAGGTTTTGGAGACAGGGAGTGAAGACTGCGTTGGAAATTCTTCACTCTTCTGTAAAGAATCAGCTTGTTGACATGACCAGTTCATAAAACCCGATTTCATTTTCCTGGATTTCTTACTTTGGGCTACTTAAGGATGAAGGGAAAAGAGGCAGTCCAATATAACACTGTAGGATTTCTGGGAACAGCATTTATTGTTCTGATGTCTCAAAATTCTCAAGTGTTCTAAAGCTCAGAAAGTTCTCAGAAAACAGAAGAATCTAAATTAAACGTTTTTTTATCCAATCCAATCTCATTAGTGCTTTGTTTCATAAAAAAAAAGTATTTAAAAGTATGAGACTTCTTCATCCTGATAGGAAAGATTAATCTTGGCAGCGTTCCTTGTACACAGATGCAGTTTGCCATTTATCACTCATGCTGCTTTGGGCTGCAAATGAGAGGATGGAAACAGTGAGAACCCAAAGCAATAGCAGAGACTGGAGAAGTCAGTGACATGGTCTTTCATCCTCACCGTCAGGTCGTATCACCTTTTGAAGCCTTACAAAAGAACAGAAATGAAAAACAAGCCTACAAATTTTATGTCAAAAAACCACAGCCACCCATCTGTGAAAACCTGCAGCAGGATTTTTGCAAGCACATTGAAAGATCTGCCTCTAGTTGCTCTCATCAGCATGTCACACCATAACTTCTCAAAAAAGGTCACCAGTGTGATAAGCCTCTCCTGCTCTGAGTGCACTTCTCCCATGAAACCTTACTGGGGACATGGGGCCTGCAAGGCCTCTGACAATGTGTCCTATCCCAAAAGCTCCACTCACAGCTGTTCTGCATGGCAGCGTCTCTCCTCCAAAGAGGCAAACCATAATGTCATACCTCTGCCAAGCCTTCAGAACTGATATCACAATAGAGAACCATTGAAACATACAGAAGTAGCCATCTGGGGAAGGCTTTACGAAATCTTTTTTTCGTATCTAAATTCTACTGACGTTGCAGGGCAGAAAAGCAAGTGAGAGCCTGAAGCCACGCACTTCAAAATGCAGGAGGGACTAGACAGTGCAGTATGTCATCAGCAACATCAACAAAGCTTTCTTTGCTTACAAAATCAAAGGGTAGGATGAAGAGCAGCTGAGAACCACAGAAAACAAATATTGCTGTCTGCCACATAGAGAAGAGCCAATATAAATGCTGCAAAAAGAATCAGAATGATTTTTCCAAAGTTTTTACTGCAGATAAAAGCCTAATGATAATAGTTAAGATGAAGTGCCTAGCCAGGGGAAATGTGTTACAAAAGCAAAATTAACAGAGGGCAACAATTGAAGATGGGTTTTTAGTACACAAACTTCACAAGCACAAGTGTTTCCTGCTTGTATTCATATGAGGCAGATCAACTATTCCTAACTGAACTTCACACAGTCTACATGCTAACTGAATCTGACTGAAGTTCAATCAGGAGGGGTCCAGGCTCTGTTGTCTGTTGAACTGCAGTCTGTAGGCACTGCTGCAATCTTAATAAAAACAATGACAGGCAGGATTTATAGTAGGTGCTAATATATCTTCATAGGACATAAAAACAGTTGGCAAAGCAATTCTGAGGGAAGCTGACCTTCAGCTATATTAACAACAAAATGTCTAAGTGTCTCATAAATGACTTACGTAGCTAAATTTAAATTAAAATTCATACAAGCATCTTGCAAAAAAGGGGAAGAAGCTACTTAGGAAAAACGTAACACTGAATTCTAACTAGGAGAGAAAAGCCTACAGTCACAACATGCTCTTTATAACACATACTGAACTTACTCAGATCAAAGCAATTCTTCATCAACAATGTGAGGTCAGTCTTTTTTTGTTGTCAGTTTTTGTTTGCTGGTTTTTTTTTTTGTTGTTGTTTGCTTTTCAATGAAATTATGCCCCAAATTCATCTACATCACAAAAACTCCCCACCTAACTCACGACATCTACACTTCCATTTTCTAATTCATTTTTTGTCTTTCTACTGGGGTCAGATGCAAACACGACTCCTGTTTGAGCAGTAGGAATTGTTATTCCTATACAGTTTTTATTCCCTTGCCATGGAAAACTGGTTCTGTACTTCTATATATGTTTCTGTTAGACTCTTTACAGTAGTAAAATCAGCATGGTGCTAATGTTAAAACAACCAGAAAGTAATGAAAAGACAAATTCTTTTTCATACTGCTCAGATTTAGCTATGGATTGCTAGCTGCATGCTGCTATGCTGCAGTAAATATATATCCACAGCTTTCATGCCTGTAAAGGTAAAAGTGCCTAATTCTTTGCACTTCTTGCAGTAAAACTATTTCCTGCATGTCTGCAAAAGCAGAGCTGATATTGCATTTGGGGTGCAAGAAAACCTGACAAAGATGTACATGGTGGTCACCTTTGATGAACCCACTTATGCTCAGATGAAAGAGGAGTGAGGGCGCTGAAAACCAACAGAGGAGAAAACTACTGAAAAACTATTAGAATAGTACACAGTAGTCTATGAAAATATAAAAGATTAAAATGTTCAGAAGAGAAAATGTAAACATAACTTGCATTACCATCTGATTCACTCTCCAAAAGCAGAAATGAGTAAATACTTTTAGAAATATATTGACTGTGATGAATATTGAAAGTAAAAAATGGAAAGTTGCATTCTTATGATTCCATCAGCTTGAGAGAATAAATGACATTTCTGATTCATTTTCTAACAGAATGGATGACAAAGTTCCCTTTGAAAGAGCCTTAAGTTATCAGTCTGACCAATTTTCTCAAAAAATAAAGGAGCAGGTAAAATGCTTTTCTTCGGGGAAATGAGACATGAATCAGCTTGGGCAGTCACCAATATTTATGACAGATTAAGACACATATGAGTTTGCTGAAATCCTGACAAAATCTGTACCATTTTGGTTTTGACCAAGCTTTAAAGACTAATTTATAGCAAGACCAACCTGGATAATAGGACTCTCATGAGCTGCAAACTTGGACAAATAATGAAATATAAAAATGGGAAACAACTGTTCTAAAAGTTTGTAAACCTGTAGCTCTGCCACAGCTTGTCTCACAGGCTTTTACTTTAATGCACTTAGAGTGGGCAGATGCTTCCCCTGAAGTATGATCAACATTTAGAAACACTACAACAAATGCAATCAGAAAAAACAAAATGAAGTCTACTGGTAGCAAGCCAGTCTGTAACCCATGAGATTCAAGCATAAAACAGGGAGAGAAAAGTAGTTCAGAAAAACATGTGCAAGATGACCAAGAAGATCAGGCAGGAAAAAGGTGCACTGTATGTGTGAAAATGGAAGTAGGATTCTGAAAGCAAAGTGAAGAAAGCTTGTAAACATGAGAACACAGAAACAAATTTTGCAAACAAATCTCTTACCAGCTTATTCCACTGTTGGTGCACACTGACCATTACAAGACTGCTCCTTCTTCCCTGCTCTGGGAATCTTGATGGATGGTCTTACAATATCAAGACACAATAAAATAAATAAACCAGACTGAATCTGGGTTATTGAAAAAATCACAGTCACGTGGAAATTTAATTTGTTTGGTCATTAATGTTTTGTGGCCCTTCGGACAACTTTGTATTAATTTTTCAGGCAAGTAGGAAAAAGATTTAACACAACAATCTGAACCTGTGGCATATGTTAAAGCAAAGACAACTAAGACTCAGGTGAAAGATCTTCCCAAAGCCTTAAGACAGCAAAAACAAAACAAAACAAAAAACAACAACAACAACAACAAAAGCAGGCAGAGAAGGAAGAGAGCAGTAGAACAGAAATACACACAAGATTAATAAAGGCATGAGAAAAAGCTAAGTTTTTGTTGCAACAAAAAGCAAACATTGAGCTACAGAGGCCTCAAGGTGCCTATATTGCCACCGATCTTGAAGCAGAATTTGCCTTTAAAGCAGAGATCTCCAGAATGGAAGTTTGCAGAGCCACCCGTGAACAACAAGGCCATTGTGCTTGTTGAATGAAAGCAGCTAGACCTGCTCAGCCATAAAGGCAGTGCACTCTCCAAGCATCTGCAGTGCAGAGCTGAGCCTTTCTCTTCTCCTTTCTTCACCATTGCTGCATCCCAGCCCAGGACACTGATCAGTCTTGCAATCACAAGTTGCACTTTCACATGGAAAACCGAAGCACATAGATCTAATGAGATCTCAAAGATTACCTGGCTTTCTGGACCTAAAACGTTACGAATTTCATCCTGCTTTTATCTTTAAGGTTTGCAGAAGCTATGATATTCTGCATCTTTAAGGTAATTAGAAGCTTAATTAACATCTTTGTTGTGGCCTGAAGAATATAATTTAGCTTCTAGAATAAGACAAGGCTCATGCTTATAAAACAGTCAAGATAATGAATGATTTGAAAGACAAAGCGGTAGGAGCAGAGTGAAACAAAGCCAGGCATATCAGCTAAAGATGATCAGCACAACACATTATTTAATGTTTTACTAATAAGATTAATAGGTGGAATAAATATTCAGATATAATATAGTCATTTCATATACACAGTATGCTAATTGGTCCTAATTATACATTAATAAGTCTGTCGGAGGTTCACAGAGCTTGCATAGCATGCAGGTTTTAGACACAAGATCAGAATAGGCTAGGAATCTTTTCAATCATATATGGTTTGCATTTTCATTTCTGAAAAAAAATGCAGAAAATGCAGAAAAGTTCTCAAGAGTATTCTGAGAAGACTCAAAATGAACAATGTTGAAAATTCACAGGCTTCTTCTCCTATATCAGCTCCACAAGAACAGTAGCATAGTTTCCATATTTGCCTAAATAATAAATACTGACCAGTAAGTTTGAAAGATGACATTTCCAAGTCCTGAGAAAATACTGAAATCAAATAGAAGTTCTAAACATGCCATAATTTAGTGACCAGCAACAAACTGTGCTTATGAACAGTAAGAGATTACTTTGGGTTATCATTGGCAAAATATCATTTCTCTTCATGAAAGTAATCTGCTTCCCTACACGTACCTCCTTTTACTAACAAAAATCATGTTTAGACCGACAGTCAACACTGATGATTTCAATTCTTCTTTCTAGACTGACGAATAACAAAATTAATGCAGGTCCATGCTATGAATTCAGACCTACTTTACAGATTCATTATGTTACTACCCAGCAACTTCAGCCAATTGATATATGCTTTTCATCTTTACATTGGTAACAATAAGTAAGAGAATATTTAATACGAATAGCTGAGTTCAGGCAGTGCTGTTTAACAGTATCTCTTGCCTATAGTCATCTAAAGAATTGTTTTCACTCTTCACAATCTTTTTTTCTTAAAAACAAATGAACAAAAACAAAAAAAAAAAAACAAAAAAAAAAAAACAAAAAAAAAAAACACCCCCTGCATGGAGCACAAGAATAATCAATTCTATTGCAACCCAAATGAAAGACAGTCAACCATAAGTCAAAAATAAAGGATGCCACAGTAATAAAGCTGGCATGTGCTTTTATCTAGAGATAATTGGGCATGTCATAGAACCGCATGAACTAGTAGAAAAGATGTCCAACTTCCAGCCTGTGAAAATAACAATTTTTCTGTAGGAGTTCTTACTGCAGTGGTTCTTCAAATTCAGATACCTGATAACAAACTCCCTGCCCCACTGCAAAATAGCTTTACCACGTACCCTCAATCTTTTCCATTTATTTTTTAATATCTAATTCACTTCTAAAGCAGTCAGAAAATTTAACTACCAACATCAGCGGGACTTGCTCACCTCTTCTACTGACAATCTGAGCCTTAGCTTCACTGCTAGTGATTAAATTAGCAAGTCAAACAAGATAAATGCAGGAGGAGGAACCAGAAGCATATTTACTGCACCTTTTATGCCAAACTGATTATGCTGATGGACAGAATTTGCTTTTAGATCACTAATGTATCTGTTCAAACAGTCCGTTTACACTGTTTTTACAAACCAGTAATTCCACCTATGGAAAATTTTCAGAGCCTACTGGTCTTACATATTAAAAGGGGGCAATTGAGAGGAAACACACAAACTAACATCAGTAACTTCCAGAAACTGGCAGTTTGCCTCTTCATTACAAACCCAATGTGTTCTTTGCTTATTGAGATGGACAAAACATTCCCTACTTGCTCAGCCAAAGACTTTTGGCAGGATATGGACAAGTATTTAAACAATTTTAAAAGTGAGAACAATTCAAAGAGAAAAGAAAGAGAACAAACCTCTTAACTGAGCATTAAAAAAAAAAAAAAGAAAGAAAGAAAGAAAGAAGGAAACAATCACAGTGATAGAGATTTCTTCTCCAAGAAACCAAGCAAAAGCACGAACTACTGAGAGCAAGCTATCAGATGGCACAACAAAACAGAAATTATCTTTACCTAAATACTCATTTAATTCACTCATTTTTCATTTTGTCATTTCTGAAGTGGATTTAAATAATTATCTGACTTGCTTTGAGAGAAGGTGCTAGCCAAACTATGTACTCTTACCTTCATTACAACTATTGTAACCTATCTTAAGCTATTTTCACTTCTGCTTTTCACTGAAAAACTTTTTTTTTTCAGTCATTTCCATGCTAACCTTAAAAGAAGCATAGTCAGAAAAGTCATTGCTACCTAAGCAGCTTAAAAGCAGTTGTACCTTCTTAGTGTCAAAGGCACTTTTCTTTTTGGACAGAAAATAAAATCTTTTCTAGTAGAGCAACAGTTATTTCCTTGGACCCTACATCTAGCCATTTGGAGTTTTTGGATTTGAGTTTTTTTCCAGTCTTCTTCTGATCTGTTTTTTGTTTGTTTGTTTGTTTGTTTGTTTTTTTGCAGAGACATCACAGTCTGTTCTAATGCCTCTTATTTCTATGAAATCTATAGCATCTGGTAGAAAATGCTAACACCATTGCCTGCAGCATGGTACAGATGGGGTCCTTCTCAAGCCCATCAGAAAGGAAGCAACTTGCCCAAGCTCTGCTTGTATCTGATGCTGCAGAGAAGGCCCTGTGAGCAGCTGGGAAGGAGCAATGCAGCATGGAGAAATCATAGTCTTTCCACAGCTCCATGGTTCACCATTTTCTGTGCTGATCTCTGAGCTGCAGAAAGTTTTTATACACACACAACTCTCAGAGAGCTGCTGAAAGGGTGAGGACATGGCCAGGAGCATGGCTGCCATTTCCAACATACACATGTGGCAGCACAGGGAGTGAAGAGGACAGGGCAGGCAGTCAGTGCCTGGTACAGACCTTGGCTGGGAGAACACTATCACTGCTGCTGCCAATAGCTCCTGTTATGGCATCCACCTGGCAGAAAGCCATCGTCTCTGCATCTCCTGAGGCCTCTCCACCGGAGTAACAGATATTGCTGCCCAGAGAGAGCTCCTCAGGGAGTATGCAGCCACCAAGGCTTCAGGGTGTGCCTGAATTTTCTGTTGGTATCTGGCAGGAGCAATGAGCAAACCTATGGGAGATGTACCCAGCTGGAACTTCTCACATTGAGACAGCTTTGCGAAGAGGTGGGAAGACTGAGCAGTTCAGGGAGTCAGAGAGGGAGATGGATTGGTGGAATCTGCCATTCCTGAGGTAGATATGCTAGCTGGCCACAACACAAAAATGAAGGTTTCCATACTCCCTGCCATCAGGCAGAAGAAGGGGACCTAAGAGGCAGGGGAAGGGAAGCAAGTTTCTGCTCTGGGCAGCAGGTGAATCCTCTCCCTTCTTCCTTGACTACTTCACCCTTCCAAGTACCCTTATACAAGTGGTATGAAGATCTAGAGTTTTAGAGTAGAGGCAGGGGAAAAAAAAAAGAAAAAAAAAAAAAAGTGAATTCCAGCAAAGAGGAGGTCCTAATGTTGCCAGCATTGGAGAAATAACAGCATTTCTGAAGATTAAACATACATACATATATATATATCCAGGGATTAAAAGAGAAGAAATGTGGACAAATAATAAGAAGTCTTCATCAACATAGTAGGAAAATCAGCTGCAAGGGAATGGGCTGGAAGCAAGTGAAACTACATAATATGTAAACTGCATCCATTTGACTTATGGTATGAAATTGTACAACAGAAAAATCAGACAAAATTATATATCTATTATATATCTATTATATATTTTTTAATACATATATTAAAAAAAAAAAAAAAAAAAAAAAAAAAACAGATTATAAAGAGATATAGTCAGGACTTCAAAAGAACCCTTTCTGAGTAAAAAATGTTTCCATGTGTGATACAGGTCTGTTAGAAAAGAAACAAAAAAGGAAAAAAACTGCATCCATTTTGCTTGGTCTAGCAGTATGGAAATTTAGAGAAACACTAAGCTCTGTAAAACAAGAATGTAATGCACTTTAATGTACTTATTTTTCTTTGCACCTCTTGTGAATATAGGTAGGATAAAAATAAAGCTTAAGGAGTAGAAAACATTTTACCTCAGTGTGTGTGCCTGTTGTTTAAAGATAGGCTGAAATTTATGTAATAGGACTCTGCCCATACTCACCCCAAAATGATATGAAGGAGGTTTTTGCTCTGCCGCTCTTTTGGGCTCAAATGTTTACAAAAAGCAACAAGTTCCATCAAAGAGCAGTCTTACAGAACTTGCTCTGTTGTAACTCTTTGCCAAGTTTTCAGGAATTTCTAACTCCAGCTGCGTTGTTGCTTTGAGTAGCTGATGCTATATCTATTCTTGATGAAAAGATATATGCACATCCTAGCTGAGTGTTTTCATCGGGTATAATTCTCATCATGTGGATTGACATAAAATAGAAAGCCAAGCCATTTGAGGGCACTTCATCCTGAAGGACAGAAGATAACAAAATGGGGAAGGAAGAGGGAAGTAATTGGCTATTGTTACGTAAACAATTCTTAGCTACACCATCAGGTGCCACCAATGTTTTATGAAGAGACATTTGCATCTTCAAAGCAATGAAATGCTGCTTAAAGTAAGGTAGAGGCATGCTAAGGCTGGAGAGTGCTATCTCCTGAAAAAAAACTCAAATGAAATGCATTGCAAGGGAAGAACTGCTTCTCTCTCAAATCTCCTAAAGGATACTGGAAAGAAAATCAACTATAAACGGTTGCATATTACACTAAGACGGAGCTTACAGTTGATACAGGAAGATAAAGTCCCCATAGAGGTGTATTTTGGGAGAGCATCAGCAGTGAATTTTATCTGAGACACTGCTCAGGCTTAAGCCAGAGTAAATACAGCAGGTATTTACAAATAGAAAGAAGTATTATTGCAGGTTTTCATTTTTTACGCATCACATATATTAAGTGCTGTCCAGTTTGGATATTAAACATAAATACTTTGCAAGCCATTTTCTCTAAACCTGAATTGGAATCAATGGTGAATAAGTAGCTAACTGGCTAAAAGCAAGGTATTCTTTATCTAAAGTCTGCAGAGCAAGGTGCTAGGAAATGCCTAGGTTTGAACGGAGAACTGGTTTAGCAGCAGTGAGAGGAGGAGGGCTGTCCTGTGATGACAAAGACAAACCTACAAAGCAATGATGTTGCAGGAGTCTGTTGTAAAATCTTTGTTTTAAAGCTAGCTTTCATTCAGAATCATATAAACTTTTTAAAGATATTGGCAGTAAAAAAATTATAGACCCCTCTGGTGAGTTGTGAATTTTGTGACATATCTGTACTGCTAAATATCACAAACACATGACTAATTTCATACGTCTGTGATTTGAGGTACTTAAATAGTTTTTTTTTTTTAGTATCACAGTCCTCCTGCATTTTTTATCCCACTTACATATTTCTTTCCAGAAATTTAGTACAGAAAAAAGAGAATAAGAAAAAATACGATGAGACATCAGCAAATCACAAAGAAAATACCTGATACTGTTCCCTCAAATAATATATCCAAACAGTGACATGGGGAGAACTGTAAATGTTTTGTTCTGCCCTCACTGTTACCACTGATAACATGCTACAGACCATACATCTATACTGGAAGGGTTTTGAAAACCGTTGTGAGGCTATTCTCAGAAAAACCCACAGTAACATTTTCACAACCAAGCAGGCACACTTTACAAGAGGGATTTAGAAAACACAGAAGATTATTGTGTTGGACTCTCTGGGGGAGTTTCTTAGGACACCCCAAAGTCTCATTTACACTAGAATTATGGTAAGTTTTGTCTTTTCATGTTAGATTACATAAGTGTATGTTTGTCTAAAAGTAGATACACTTAGGGAAAAGGAAGGAGATTTTACAAAAGTTAAAAGTAAATTCAGTAAGCAGTGTTCAACTTCATGCTCTCTTTGATAGCATGTTTCTAAAATACTATCTGTTTCTGCAGCATTCTCTCTGTGTACCATTCACTTCAAACACAGGCATGGCACTTTTCTTTTGCTGTTTCCCTGTATCTGTCTTGAGATGTCTGTGTATATAGCTGCGCATTAAATTTATCACTAGGACATCTGGTGTCAATTTCAACTTGTTAAATATAACAGTTCTTTCTACTTGATTGTGAAAGTTGTATTTAATTCTACATCTTTTCCTCCTACAATGAATTTATGGAATTAAGACTGAACCTCTGCTTCAAACTCTGAATTTTCCTTTTCCCTACATTTTTGTTGTTGTTGTTGTTGTTTGTTTTTGTTTATTGTGGTTTTTTTTTGTTTTTTTTTTTTGCTCCATTCAAGGGAATTCCAATGAGGTTATTGAAGCTTTGGTCTTTAAGGTTTTCTCGATGTTCAAATGAAGCATAGTCATGCCACGAAGAATTCTAATTGCTGTGGGGCTGCTGAAGCAGAAGAGGGAGTAGTAGCATCCCCTGTGCTTCCATCCAGACAGCAACAACAGAATTCTCGCCAAATGATCCTTAAGTTCCAAGCACATCTTCTTTACTATATTTAATTCTCTTGTCTTTTTTCTAGGTAATAGTATGTGGCCAGCACCATAAAAACGTCGTAGTTATTGAAGTATGACATATGCAGTTTCATCTCAGTGACCAATGACTTAGTATTAGGTACCATGTCATTTCCTATCACCACACACGCTGTAATATTAGTATTTACAGAGAATAAAAAAATCACAGAATCATAAAGTGGCCTGGGTTGAAAAGGACCACAGTGATCATCCAGTTTCAATCCCCCTGCTATGTGCATGGTCGCCAACCACCAGACCAGGCTGCCCAGAGCCACATCCAGCCTGGCCTTGAATGCCTCCAGGGATTCTTTCCCATTCAAGTTTTCCAGTAGGATTTATTGGATAACCTTCCAATATAATGATTCTTAATCAATCCTTTCTTACTGCTGTAGACTTTCTTAAAGCTGGTCTTAAAATCTTAAGGCTGTTAAAAATCTAGTGTTTTATTTAGAATGCTGTACAGTGTATCACTTAGAGTGACCAACATATAGGTAGGTTTTCTTTTTATTACATTAAGGATAACATGTCAAAAAAAGTCTTCTTGTAATACAAACTTAAATGTAGTGCTCATAAGATCAATTTGTCAGAAACTATGTCTTTGTACATACCAACTACAACTTTTAGACAAATGTATTTCCTTGTTCTAAACATGTGAGCTCGATCTAGTTGATCTATTTTTTTTTTCTACTACTAGTCAGGAAGTAGTTTAAGAAAGAATCTGTAACGATCCTTCTTTGAGGCACCACAGAGTAAAAAGATTCTCTTAAACATTCCCTTAAATCAAGCTGTATTTTGAATTTCATTGGACTTGTCACAGATGTCAAAGTTACAGAAAAAAGGAACCTCAAAGTTAACAAAGGAGACATTCTGAGTAACTTGCATATGGCAAACTACTGAAGTAACTGCTGTTTAAAATAGATGTTGTGATTGCTATTTCTAATTACAGCATTTGCAAACAGATTACCTTTTGTCTAACCTTCTTTTAAGTATACATTTGAAGATAAATTGCCAATATACAACAAATCTATTTAAATGTGAAAGCAGATGGAAACTTTTGAAGGTAATGCAAATTGTAGCTATTGGAAATGCAGCAATAAAGGAAACTAATACAGGCTTCTCTGACCTGGTACACTCTTTAAAATATTGGCTGAAGAAATACAAGTGTACGAGGATGAACTGTTTCAAAATGTTGAACAATCTAAAAAAATCTGTCTGGGATTTAAACACTCATCAATATGGAATTGTACCAAAGAATAGATTAAATGGTCATACTCTAAAAGGGGTGAAGAGACTTTCTGAATTGGATATTGCTTACTATAGGGGAAAAATACCATCTAGCTATGAAGAGAGATGCAATCCCATTCATTATGTATAGAATTATTGAAATATGTGTTTACTGTTTTACTTTATTTGCTTTCATGCTGTCTATACGACTGACAGAAAAGATATGAAAATAAATTTCATATATGGAAACATCTGCAGGACTAAACGATTGCCCCCACTTCCACCTGTGTTGCACTGTCACTTGGTGCTTTTTTATTTTTTAATCTGTACTTCCGTATATCTTTTACTGCTTATTGTCTAAGGCAGTCTTTGTGTCTCACTACCTGTGTTTCAATATATTATGTGCTATTTACTTTATGGATAGCTCTGCATTTCTCAGGTACTGAAATGACTTTAATCAAGTATTCTAACTGCAGTGTTGCAGTGTCTCACCCAACTTTTATTGAAAAGAACAGCAGATTTTAAATTAAGAAAGGAAAAGAATTCAAGCCAACTAACATAGAAATGAAGATAGCTTCTACAGAAATAAGGTTTTTGTGATTGCTGCTTGCCTGTCTGTAATTCCTCTCATTAATACCTTTTCAATATCTTGGCTTAATCTGCAGAAAATCTCAATGCTACAAATATTTCAAAAATTTTCTGAAAATCAGAGCATGAAAACAGTGACCCAAATGGAGGAAGGCTCAAGTGCAGGACTTAAGTGCAGGCTGCTTCTGTTTGTTATCTTCTGTGTGCTGGCTGCCCAGAGTGTATCCACGGAACCAGGGAGTCCTGATAGACGAGAAGCTGGACAGGAGCCAGCAGTGTGTGCTGGCAGCCAGGAAGGCCAACTGTGTTCTGGGCTGCATTAAAAAAGGGGTGGCCAGCAGAGAGGGAGATGATTGTCCCTCTCTACTCTTATGAGGCCCCATCTGGAAGTGCTGCATCCAGGCCTGGGGTCCTCAGTACAGGAAGGACATGGAGCTCTTGGAGCAGGTCCAGAGGAGGGCCACTAAGATGATCAGAGGGCTGGAGCACCTCTCCTATGAAGAAAGCTTGAGGGAACTGGGATTGTTTAGCTTGGAGAAGAGAAGGCTCCGGGGAGACCTCATTGTGGCCTTTCAGTATTTGAAGGGAGCTTATAAACAGGAGGGGGAACGGCTGTTTACATGAGTTGCTAAGGGGGAATGGTTTTAAACTGAGACAGGGGAGGTTCAGGTTACATATTAGGAGGGAGTTTTTTGCACAGAGGGTGGTGACGCACTGGAACAGGCTGCCCAAGGAGGCTGTGGACGCCCCATCCCTGGAGGCATTCAAGGCCAGGCTGGATGTGGCTCTGGGCAGCCTGGTCTGCTGGCTGGTGATGCTGTCAACAGCAGTGGGGTTGAAACTAGATGATCATTATGGTCCTTTTCCACCCAGGCCATTCTATGATTCTGTGAACCAGCTATATATAGCAGATAGCGCATCTTGCTGCTTGCCTTTGCTGGACAAGTAACTACAACACAAAGCTATTGTGCCACAAAGCATAGACAATGAGATAAAATAGAGATTCAGAGTACACATCTACAGAAAACCCAGCTCTGCTCTTAATGTGTCTCACAGATGACTTACTTTAGTGAAGGTACTTCATTTTTTATCATTGCGTTCTTGTCTTTTTTTCAGTACACAATACATGTTATGGAAGCTGTGCTTCTGTATCTAGATCAAAAAAGATTATCAAGTTCATTAAAAGAATAACAAGAGTGAGTGACTGCATTTGCCAAACTATATAGAAGGTATTAGAATCTAAGTTTGAAGTGTCCACTAATGTACCACGTAGCTCAAGAAGCTGCAGACACTTGAGAGGCACTGAAAGCTTGATTTACTCACTCTATTAAATGGTGTCTATTATGTTATTATCTTATTCACACACTTTTTTTTTTTTTTTCCTGGAAAATTTTCTGGAAAATGTGGTATAGATAGCCCTTCTACACATTTCTGTATTTGAAAGAAAGTTCACCCTATCAAGCATATGCTGAGCAGTGTTTCTCTAAAAGTTTAACCTAGAATCATAGCATCTAAGAGCAAAAAGAAAAAAAAAAAAAAAAAACCCAAAAAAAAAACAAAAATCAAATCATCAGCTTGCTGATGGACACAAAACAAACGTTCTTCATTTAGGAAATAAATAGGTGTTCATAATCAGCTGCCTCTATTTTTCTCTGGAGCCTAGTTCTTTCAAAAGTAGTCTGTGCTAAGTAGTTCTGTTAAGGTTTGTAAATACACCAGTTGAACTTACTAAGAATGAAACTGTCCAAACTGCCATCAAGAACCTGGATACCAACACACAATCTCTTTATTCCTCAAACTTAACATTAATAATAATAATAGTAATACTGATAATAATAATAACAACTTTATAAATGTTTAAGATTGAAATCAGTAAATTGCTAAGGAAAATCCCATTCAGCTATCTCATTAATTCTTCAGAAGAAATATTTCTTTCTGTTAATTAATATCTCTGATCTCAGATGATCCCATGTATTGAGACCTGCAAACGTCACCTGCTTTCCAAAAGCTTGCAGTTATACTCTCCCATTCAATACCAGCTATCAACTGCAAACTGCACTTGCTTTTCTATCTTGACTTTCTAAGTGAGTTGAAGTGTTTTTAGCACCATAAGCATGCTCTCAATAAGTGTGTATGGCTGAGCTTGTTCTGATGGATCAGATCTAGTTGGCCTTTTTTCATCATCTTGTGCTTTATAATCACAAATGTACTGATCTTCAAAATACCTTTTTGAGATGGGGAAGGATCACCTTGTGTAATGGAGGTACTGAAACAGGAAAGTTAAGTAATCTGCGTGAACAATAGCCTTCTCTAGCCAACCTCCCTGTGAACAGCTGATGAGGTGGTGGAATCTCTGAGACAATGTGCAATCTGTCAATTCCATTCATGACAAAGGTAAGCAGCACCACTTTGTATTTCTTGTGACATTTATTCAATCTGAACAAAGACAATATCGATAGCAGTTACAAGCCACCTGTCTTAGAAACAGGCCTCTGTGCTGACAAAGTGTCCATCTTCTATGAGTAATGGCGTGTAACACTAACATATGTCAATAAATATACCGTGTATCTTAAGTCTTTTGACACCCTATCAACATATTCAACCCTTTTCAATGCATTAATATTTTGAAAACCAGGCTTGGTATTCTAGCCACTGAGAAAAGACCACAAAGCAGAAACAGAGGGATCTGAACCATAGCACTATGAATACACCACTTCAAAATTTCAGATCTCTTTTAGGACTCAAAACAGAATTGAAATTCCAAAACTGAAATTAACTGAAAGAGGAGCAGGATTAGATCTCTGATGAAAGCTTTACTGCATAAGAAACACTGATTTAGAGATTAGCAAAAGATATTCTCCATCATATTTAAGAACAGGTTATAGGTCTGCTGAGATGCCTTATGCATTTTTATCAGCCTGTGCCATTTTTTCCCCCCAAAACATAATTGATTACATAGCCTCATTAAGTAAGTAATCTGTGCCACCAGTTATTCCAAGGGCAACTAAGAATGGTATTTTTCCATACTTGGAAGAGAAGACAATATTTTCAGAACCACGTTCTCCTGATTTAGCGTACGCCAGGACACAAATGTAGTACTGGCATAAAGAAGACTGAAATCCAGCTTCAGGCTTCCGTTGTTGAGCATTTACCTGGATGTGCTGCTTGAGATAGATTTAGGCATTAAAGAGAAAAGTACAGAAATTACACATTTCCTTTTCAGAGCATCTGATGAAGAAATGCTGTGATTGCAGGTGGATTAACACTTTTTCAAGGTATTTGAGCAGGTATACTTTGTAAGCTTAGTATCTGACTATATATTCTAGCTTCGTAAACTGTCACAAATTTTGGAAATGCAAAGACTAAATAGCAATCCTATTTTTTGTACGTGCTTCTTTTTGTTTATTCTGAACATACATTTTCTTCACGCTTACTACCAAAGTACTGAGATCATTCTATAGAGCACTCACAGATGGCACAGATTTGAGGAGTGAAAGCAATCTTTTTCTTAATCTTTTTCTAGTAAATAACCTCAGAAATGGTAGTTGGACTGCTGCAATTTTGTTAAGACTGGTAGAGGTGCTTACCTTTATAAAATTGAGCCACAGAAGTCTGTATTTATAAGTAAAGAGTTCTTAAACTGCTGTGGAGAAAATAGGAGTAAAGGAACAACAACACTGGAAATGCCAAAGGTTCTTGAACTTCATTAATGCCACTGTGTTAAAAGTCTGAAGAGTTGCTTTAAGGTAGTTTAGTTCTACTTTATTATAGAGATTGTAGCACTGCACTCAGTCATGCGTAACATTTATTTGTGACTACTGAGAGGTTAAAGGACTATCCCCTATAATGAGGTATGGTCACTGTTAGTAAAACATAACAGAAATATTGCTGCAAGAATAAATTTAAATGAAATCTTGCTTACTATTAAAGGGAGTCCATATATTTTTTTTTTTTTCAAAAATAGCCTGCTTTCATCTGCTAAGCTTCTTCCTCAATTTGTTTTAATCTGTGTATCTTTAAGGGTTTACATAAGTAATTTCATCAGTCAGTGCAGATATCTGTCAAATTACATCTGACTGGATATTTCATTTTCTTCCAAACTGTCTTAATAGAACTACTGAACTATTATCATTTCTACACTAAGCCCAGGAAAATAGTACAATAGTTGTTCAAAACTGATTTTTTCATGTGGTCCTCATGTGTTCCCATACAGCACATTTTATGGTCTCATTATACACTGACATTTCGTCAACTGACTTGGAGACTAAAGTTCTGTAGTTACAAGAAAATTACACGTTCACTGTCCATCAGGCCATCCTGCTCACATACCAAAACTTCCAGAAGAAACTTTTCTACCAGTAGCTTACATAAACTCATTACTTTTTATTTAACCTTTGCCATTCAAACCATAAGGTGTTAAATAGCAATAATGCTATTCTCGTATCACTGTATTTCTCTGCTCAGCCACCCACATATGGCCTTGACTGTTAGCTGGCAAATGTATTTTCCATTACATCCATCTCAATACTGAGTTTGTAAATGTGCATGTGTGATACCTCATCTAGTCAACAGAATCATAGAATCATAGAATAGCTTAGGTTGGAAAGGACCTCAAGGTCATGGAATCTCCAACACCCCTGCTACAGGCAGGGCCACCAACCTCTATATCTAATACTAGACCAGGCTGCCCAGGGCCCCATCCAACCTGGCCTTGAACACCTCCAGGGACAGGGGCATCCACCTTTCTAAATAGAAAGGTGTTTTTTAAACTAGACCTAAGAGGAATGCAAACAATTGTGCATCCACTCACCGTTATACAGGCCCAACTTTGATTTAGTTCAAAAGAAGTATGTATGGACAGAATGTGGGCTCTCAGATTCACACAGAACTTTATTTTCTCAGTTTAAAATTGTATCTAGTATCTTCAGTTCTGCAGATTGTTGGCACCTCCCAAGTTAACAAATTATAAGCAGATATGAAAGCCAGAACTAAGGCATTTGGAAAGATGACCCATACATTAGCAAATGGTCTGAAGTGAAATTGCTGTCATTCATCCACTGAGTAGGGGTGTTGAAAAAACAATCTTGGCAGGAGGGGACATCATGCAGTTTCCCTTCTCCCGCAAATTCTGTCATAAATTTAGGGCACTGGATGGAAATGTAAAGGAGTTGTCAGTCTCGCACTATCCCAAGTTACACAGAAGGTGGCCATCTGATGCACAGCTACAGAATAGGAGAATGACTTCAGTTGGAAAGGACCTTAAACATCATCAAGTTACAACCACCCTGCCATGGACAGTGCTTCTTCCCACCAAATCAGGCTGCCCATGGCCCCATCATCTCATAGAGGTGCAGCTCTGTGGAGCTTAAGGTGAATGAGCCATTACTCATAACCTGTACGTGTAGCCATACTCTACTGATCTTCTCTCTGCTACAGTGTCAAACACAGTTCTTCTACAGATGCAGTCTTTTCAAAGTCGTTATACTGAAAATGGTTAAGAGTCTACTAAAATGCATTCACATGAATCTCTAAAGTGTAGTTATAAGTTTTCAACGCATTCAAATGATCGTAGGCTGAAGATTTCATCCACAACATAACTTTGGTTACCATTACAGAGTTCTAAACTTGTATTATAAATGTGTATGTTATGCAAATTATTTCTCACTGCACATGTTGATAGTTGCATTTTTATGAAGTCTGACCAAAGTATGCAAATTTGAAAAATTCCATTAAATTCTGAACAAAAAAATCTGTTGGAATAAATGCTGCTAATTTACATTTAATTGTGCTATGCTTACCCAATTCCACTGGACAAGTGACATTTTAGTAGATTTTGTAATTCAAAGATTTTCAATAATTGTGTTGTGAGATTTAAAATTTTTGGAATCTGCATACTGTTTATGTTATTGTTTAGCATTTTTACATGCTGAAGTAAACATTTTTATTTCAGGGACAACAAACAGTTTTGAGTTTATAGCTCTTAATAGACTAATTGAAGTCAAGGCAATAGCAGTCACAATTTCTGCTCTGTGTAAGGCAGACCAGAAGAAAGGTTTTTCTGCATTAACAATCATGTTCTGAGATAGTCTAATGAATGAAATTACCCCCACTTGCAGACTTGTTCTAATTTATGTCCACAGATTACCATTACCTTAATAACATTGCTACTAATATTTTATATGGAATGATAGCGGTGTCTCCTACCAGCTGCTTCATCTTCATCACTGTCATAATAGCTACGCTGTAACCCAGCTTAAAATTGGACAGCAAAATTCCATACCTAGCAATGACATCTGAAAGCAGAAGCAGCCACACTATGTCCTGTGGCCTGTTTTGTTACATTTGGGAAGTGTCCAGTGAACTCTATCTCAAATGAGTGCATTTTTTTAATCTTTTACTTTTTATCTTAACATTTGTGGAAATTGTACCCTCTGGAACCAAATACTTAAAATTTGTCTCTTCTTAACTAAATAAATTACACTGTCTGAGCAGTGATGCAACATACTGAATCATCACAGTGAAATGAATGTTCATTATTTCATCTCCAGTTGAGTATAGGACATTTCAATGTTTAAATTCTTCTCATCACTCTTTCATGTTAATGCTTTTTATTATTATTATTAGTATGGAAAACAGTCATTTGAAAGAGGACAAATGCAGTGGGATCCCTCACTTCAGTGGGAGAGGAAACAACAAGATCCAATGTTGCAGAGAAGATCTAGTGCTCAGTTTAAGTTGTGATAGGTATTTAAGTAATCATCAGCCTCTTAGGGAACTTTGTCTTTTATTGATATCATTTCCTGCAACTCACAAGAAAGCCTTAATTGAGAAGACATGGCCCACTACCTATAAAAAAAGAGTTTTTAACACTCCACTCTTTGTAGAATAGTAAATTTTACATGAAGTCTTTTTCCATTCACATGTATATCTCATTTCCTATTCTTTTATTCTATCCAGAAATATTAAAAAAAAAGAAAATCAAAAGATTAAAATATTGCCAGATAATTACATTTCTAATCCATCTATTCAACCCAAAAACAATGAATCAGCTAAAAAAATGTGCTACCTAGCCATGCTGAATCTCCATATTTCACAAATTTTAACACTTTTATTAGAATTCTCTGAAGCAATTTGAAAGCCACATTTCTTTAAATAGGCCAAACTGCTTTCAGATTTCCTTTCTGTCAGAAATATTTATGTGAAACATTTGTTTTGAAAAGGCCCAGTGGAAAACAATTGCATTTTGCTCATGTTCCTCTACTGAATACATGTGGACTTGCAATACATTCCAAATCAGACAAAGGGGGAGCAATCTTTATCTGAACAAATTCAAGTTGATTTAGCACCTTGCATTGGCAATTTCTGTTTCTTCATCAGTATACAAATGACTGCTGTCTACAGTGGTTGAAGAAAGTCTGAGGGAAGCCATCGTAATTAAAAGATCGTATGATACACGCATTTTTGCTCCTGGTACCATATTTCTAAAAGTCTACATCTGAATGCTGCAGTTCTGAGCTACAACTGAGGTGCACTCTGCAACCTTTGCTGAATTGTCTATGGTCACTCTTGGCATGCATTTGCAGCTCTTCATTCCATTTCCTGTGGCATCACTGAGCCTCTGATGAAACAAAATGGTTGTTGATAGCTGTCTGAAACAGTGTGTCAAGCGTTGTACTTGAAAGTGTGTTTCAGCTGAAGTAGGGGGGAAAAAATCACATTTGTGATCCTTCAACACAGAGAACTATTTGTATGTCATAGATCAAACAGATTAAAGCTACATGTGGAAAAGCTCCATTGTGGTATATCATATGATTTGATGAAATTTTCTAAATGCAATAAAACCATTTCCCCCATAAAACTGCCTATTGTGTTTAGAATGTTGAATTAAAAACCTAAGTATGCTATCAGTAACTGTAAAAATGACTTACTACAGAGAATCGGATCATTATACAGAGTATAGCTCTGTGAAGATGGAAGAGAAAGAAAAGCCTTCTTAACCTTTAAAAGTTTTTTAATTCCAGTTGTGGTCCAAAACTGGCTAGCCCAGAGGTAGCTTGAGTGAGATAAGCCACTTCTTTTTTACTGCATTTCCCAGCTATGATTTGATCATTTCAATGGAAGAATGCAGCATTATTTTATCAGCATTAGCTTGACTTTAATAAGCTTAAAAGGTTAAAAACTGTTAGCTTTACAGAAACATGAAGTATGCGGAGCTCCCTGGATTGGCAGTGTGGAAACCCACGGCACACAGGAGCAGATGATGTGCCCCTGGGACACTGAGTCCTGCTGGTCCACTTACAGCTGGACCCATTCCCCTGTTCCTGCTGGAACAGTCCTGCTCCAGGGCAGTGACCATGAGAAGGTTACTAAGTTAGTGAAGCAAATAATAATACTGGGACATTAGCAAAACTCTGTAACTATACAGAACAGGTAACACACCTGCAAACTTGATTTGATGTTAAAGAAAAAAAGATAAAGGTCTTGTAGTGTTAAAGAACATGGAGAGAAATTTATTGCAACTCAACTACACTCTTCTCAGGAATTCCTTTCAGCAATATTTAGAATCAAAATTGCAAAAGCATCTTACTTTGATCAAAATAGCATCTTATATTGAGGCTTTACTTCTCAGAGACAGTACAGTGGTTTTGTTTAGTTGTAGGAATAACTTCTAGTGTCAATTTGATTTTTTTTCTTTTTAATGTTTAATCTTTGTACCTTTCCACAATTCTTCTCAGCAAAAATAATAAACACAAGCTTTACATCAAGCTTAGAGAGCTTCACACAACAGAAACACTCAATGAACTTTCTATTTGTACTTCTTTGGCTGACCAGTTCCCAAACAATACCTAAGGTAGGAGTAAGGAAATAATGACAATGACCACACATTTTAGTTTTGGCCTACTTAAGCTAGAGCTTCTGTATTTTTTAGAACCATAATAGATCCTATCTCTGGTAATAAATTTAAAGGTCTTTTCTTACTAAAACTCCAACACAAAAAGTGTTTATGTCTGTTACTACATGAATAAAAATGTACTGGTCTTCCAGTACAGTTCAGAAATCCACATGCTAGAGAGAGAATAAGAAACTTGTCAACCTACTGACATCACCCACAAAAAAAATCAGATTAACGGAAATTGAACATTCCACTTCCCACATCATATTGTACGTTAATTTGGCATATTTCATATGAAACTCTTATTCCTGTCCTGGGACAAAACAAACAAACACACCAACAAGCAAACAAAAAACACAGTATCACCAAGCAGCCCAAAGGGACCTTTTATGCAATGCATTATGTACATCTTTTGGTACAATGAAATTTTGTTATCCAAGTCCCCAAACCATTCACTATTTTTATGTAAGTTATATTCCTTGGCCATAGAACTTGAAATGGTTCATATTTGCTTCTGTGAATTGTTCTTATTGTAAGCTTCATTTGACTGTTTTGATACAGGCAAATATTCAGATTACTGGTAGAAATCAGTTTTTAATTAAGATAATTACTTCTTTGATGGAATTATATTTCTTTTCAAAAGGCATTGCAAAAAAAAAAATTGCTTCTTTGGATGATAATACAATCAAGAAACAAAGGATATATATATATATTTTTTCTAAATCACTCAGCTACCTAGCATTCATCCCCAAAAACAGTCTGCTTTTTCTCAAGACCGTATTTCTAGAGGACTGTGAATACTTTACTATGTTTACTATCATTTTTCAACCTCTATGGCCATACCACCATCATCTGCCTCTGAAGTCATGGGCCAACATCATAAAACAGCAGGCAATACTTTCAGAGCAGCCCTTGTACCAATCTAATTAAAATTGGTGCTTTTCTCAGAAATAAATACTACCATCCTTGCAATAATACCTGATTACACATTTACAGTAATTACAGCATACTGAATATTTTCCATAAATAATTGCTTTCCTACTAGCTTGAATATTACTGCTAACAACAGTAACACTGACAAAACCAACGTGTTAATAACCTCATAAACCTTCTAGCATTAGGAAACATGATTTTGATACATTTTGACACAGTAGGAAATGTATAATTTGTTCACTGATCTGACTGAAATTTTGGGGCAGATCTTCTCATTTCCGAATTTCCATGCCTATAGTTTTCTCCATTCCTGTTCACATAGCAGTAGCTATAAACTACTTCAGCAATAGAGTTCTATTTAAATCATCAATAGAAAGAGACGAAATAGTTGCTTCATCATTTTAACAAGGGCTCTAAACTAATTTTTTCGTAACAATAAGAGATTCTTTCTCCAGAAAGAATCGTTTTCTGCTTTGCTTCAATTTTAAAAGGAAGAATAAACTCCCTACTTCAGTACTTTTGGTAGCAAAACATATACTCTTGAGTGAAACCTAAAAGCATAAAATTAAATTGATGTCCTGGTATCTATTAATCCTAAACAGCACAATACTGATTTGATGCTCATAAATTCCTGATATCTACAACACATAACAAAAACTTGAAGATCTTTGTGCCTTATTAAGTCTGTTGATATATTTCACAGAAAGAATAGATAACAAAATTCTCTGAAGCAAGGAAAGGAATGATTTATATCAGGAAGGTCACGTTTCCTGTCAAGCTGTCCTATTTCTAATACATGATACTAGCAATTTGTGAGACTGAAGTGCTTGGAGAGAGTTTATGTATTGATAACTTCTTTCCTGTGAATTCATACTTGTCTCAAGTATAAATTTGAAGAAGGCCAAGGGGGCAGAAAGAAAGCAGAAAAAGGCTACTGCATGTCTACTTGTGCTTGTACTGTTGCAGAATTTTAAAATAAAAAAGATTACTGGTATAAAGTATATTCGGTCTTTAATTTCAAGAACAAGCAATAAGGCAGATTTCCGAAGCCTGAAAACATTTCCCTCTCACAACCTCTAATCTATCACTTCAATACAAGCTGAAAAAAAAGAGGTGGGATCTGCTTTTTCTGTGATGAGAACAATGCATTGCATTGCCTTTAGTGATCACTTTCATGATTTGTGCGAGACTCTAGACTAACAGTAATTACTTCCACGTTCTTTTCTTGTAAAGCAGCAAAAAAAATTAATTGTATGGAAAATAAAAACAAGGCTAACCCACCCTAAAAGAATATAAGAAGGTATGTAGGAAGTATGTAGGAATGCATAGTTGGATATGCAGGAACAGAATTAGGAAATCTAAAGTCCAGCTGAACCTGGAGAGGTATATGAGGAGGAATATCAAAGGCTTCTATAGATATATCCGCAAATAAAGAAAGACCAGGGAAAATGTGTGGCTTACTACCCAGTGAGGGAGAAGCCGTGAAGACAGACAGCATGGAAAACAATAAGGCAATTCCTAATTTTTTTTTCCTCCAAGTTTATTGGCATGGTAAATGTGAAAAAGCAAACATTACATTCATTTTGCAAAAGGGCATGAAGGAAGACTAAGAACTAAAGACTGGTGAGCTCAGCTGTTCAGACAGTTCAGACAGTCAAAGGAAAATAGGTGAAGGAGAAGAAATTGATTGAGAAAAACCAGCAGAGACTTACAGAGGGCAAATTTTATCTGATCAACCTGATCTACTTCCATGATGATATGAGTGGCTGTATGGCCAAAGACAGAGCAATGATGGCTGTTTACCTTGACTGTATCAAAGCTTTTGACATGATCTGCCATAGTATTTTTGATTACATGCAGATAGTTTGCAAATGGTACTCATGGGGACAGAGAGAGATTGATATTATGGAGACCAGGGCTGTCATTCTCAGGAATTTTGACAAAAAGGCCAACAGAAACCTGAAAAAATTCAACAAAAGCAAGTGCAAAATCTTGCATGTGAAAGAGAAGAAGCCCATGTAGTATTACAGGAGATAGGCTGGCCAGAGAAAGCTATGCAGAACAATAAACTGATGAGACCTTATAGTATAAGACTGTAGACGTCTACTGACGTTCTGCAGAGAGTTCAGGGAGGTTCAACAAGACAGTGAAAGGCCTGAAACATGTAATGCTATAATGCTATAATTCAGGCTGCTATATTCAGCCCTAGAAGAGAAGGCTGAACAGGCATCCACTATGCTATCAGCAGTTAATTTACATCTAGTTACAGAGAAGTCACCAGTGATAGCACACAAGGAAGCCATCTCATGTTGCAACAATGAGAATAGTGGTCAAATATATTAAAACAAACAAACAAGCAAATAAATAAATAAAAATAAATTGGTCACGGTGAAGACAGGCAAGAAATTGGGCTGTTTGAAGTCTGCGGAGTCTTCATCTTTAGAAACCTTCAAAACTTTCCTGAAAAAAAGTCCAAGCTCCCTGGTCTTACTTTGAAATTAGCCTTGCTCGGTGAGGGGTTGGGCTTCTGAATGTCCTTCTCAACCTAAATTGTTGTATAGTTTTATTATTTTCCTTGCTTGAATTTAGCACTGTTAAGACAGAATCTGTGATTTTCTCCTAACAGTGACAGTATCAGAAATTCAGAAGTCATATGATCCCATTCAAATATCTTTTCCTCAAAAGGTATACATGGGCATGATCCTTTGTCTTCTGACCTTCAGAATTCACCTCTTATAAAGCTATATTCTCACTTATACACAGCTGTCTCAACATATGCAAAACATTACTGCCATTGCCATTTTTTAATTGCCTGTTGCTCTGACATGTATAAACATCTTTACTGTCTGATTTCTCTCTTTAAATCATACAGTAACTCTGCACTTTCTTCTCTATTACTGTGTCTTCTGTTGTATCCCTACACAAATAATTAGGCTCTTTGGCCTTTAAACCATTTCTCATGACAATTTTGCCATTGTGCTTCCAAGAGATTAGATGACTAATAGATAGAGAAATGGTAGTAAAAATGGGTTAATTGGCATCTGTTAAATAAAATAAAACCTTGTTTCAGCTTAGCTTCCTGTTTACTTACATCTCTTCAGCATAATGAGTTAATTTTCCTGTATAATGGCAGGCACACAGTATCAAGAGAGAAAACTGAACAGTGCTAAATCCTAGTGATCAAAAAAAATACTCAAACATTGCAGCTTTCTACACTTACAGGAGACTTAAGAGACTATCATCTGCTTCTAAGCTTATATATCCCAAAAAGATTCATGGCCATGAAAGCAGAGATCATGCATAAATATGACCTTCCTGGTGATACTCAATCAAATTTCTAGTTTTGGCCACTGGAAAGCATAGATGTATTTTCCCTTTATTTTTATTAAATGAGTTATGACCTTTATGCATACCTTTTCTGAGATAAATATATTGTTCTCCTATAATAAAAAAACATACAGATGGCATACTGTATAAAAAACAACTACAGTGTTTTTGCTTGTTTAAAGTAAGTGACCACTCATCATTTAATATGATAGCTTTTCCTGATCTCCATCAACCACTTACAGTAAAACATTATTAAAACTCAGGTGTTTGTCATCTGTTGCAGGCACTGTACGAGGCTGTACAGAAGCAGTGAGAGCAAATTCTGCCAAAGGTGAAGGCAGAACTAATGTGAACACTGGGAACTTTCAGCAGCTTTTAAATTAAGAGGAATATGCATAAAATAATTGTACATGATTTCTCTTCTGTATTGTTCATAACGGCATCAGATATATTTGCAGGCTGAATATAAGGAACTCATTTTCAGTGGGACTACGAGAGATTGCAACTTAAATGAACGCTCTGCAACACGTATAAATTCTGTAACAGAGTATTTATACTTCTAGAATATGCATACATTTGAGACTTACTGTGTACTAGAGGCTTCAGAACTGTAGTTTGAAGAGCTATCATTTTGAGAATTTATTGGTGCACCAACAGTGTAGTGTAATGACACTTGCAAAGCCAATAGTGAGGTATGGTTTATATCACCAGAGTGACTACCTGTGTTGGTGAATATAAATGATCCTCTTAAACAATGTAGGTTACTACATAAAAGTAGATTATTTTTTTCCTACACTTTCTGAGAATAAATCTGCAACTCCATATAAGCGTTTTTTCTTTTTTTAAGTGCCTTAAGATAGCTATCTAACATATAGGTTTTGGGGTTTTTTTTCAAAAATCATCATTCTCCTCTACTTCCATGTGCTATTAATGAATAGATCAAATGTAAAGTTTCATGATTCTTGATTCCACCCACCATTCCAATTTTTTATATTTCGAGGAATGTTTTTGTACCTGAAGGAATGTTCTGTGATAGTAAAAGGCAGCTCAGAATAAGTTCATTTACTTAAACTAAATAAAAAAAACTGTAGGGATAACTTGATACAAATGCTCAATAACATGATCTTTCTCATCAGTGTATCGCACTTTTGCACTTTTTCTCAATCATATAAATAAATATAGCCCCCCTAAATTTTGACATGGAAATGGAAATAGAAATGTTTCCTTTTTCGAACTTTGCCTGATTTCTCTGAACAGACAAATATGGTGAAAGCAACAGCTTTGATTCAATTTAATCTTAAATTAATGGACTAAACTTATAAATTTTTACCTAATTGTATTTTGCCAAAATCGATTGGAGTTACATGTCAAATGATCTATTTTACTGATCTGAAATATTTCTACTGAGTGTAATATTCTCTAGTTTAGCTGAACTGCATTACACTAATCCTTACTCTCACTTTTTGTTGTTGTTGTGTTTTTTTTTATGTAGTCTCCCAAAAAGCAACCATTTTGTCAAGTTTATATTGAAAAGATACTGAGCTGCTAAGCTTTATTGAAAATCATATTGTATTGAAACATCATTGTAGATTTTTCAGACTAATATATTCCACTGCAAGATAATATACTATGACACTTTGAAATGCTGATAAAACTCATGTCTAATCTACATTGCATCAATTTTACCAATTGTCCTATGTCACTCTCCTGCACTTTCAGATTACTCACTCTGATTATCTTCACTTGCTTTTCTGGCAATTTACTTATGTTATAGATGCAATTGTTCCAAAGCACTTAAGGCATCTGGTGAACATTTGGCATGACGTGTTTTATCTGATTTTACCCATCAGCCTGAATGAAAAATGGAATTCTATTGCAGGTCTATATTCGGTGATGAAGTTGTACTTGCTACAAAAAAAATAACAGTAATACAAACCAAGAGGAGATGACCTCATCATTCACAAACTTTAAGAAGTGATCGTGTCAACATGTGCTAGGAAAACATCTCTTATGTTATATTATCTTCTGTTTAAAGTTGATGTTGGTATCTCCAAAATCACTTATTGGCTTTTCATTTCAGTGTAGATTTCAACATTCAAACTAGAATAATACTAATTCTTTATTCTTGTTCCTTGCAATCCATCTATACCCAGTTATTCAGAATAACTTAAGAATAACCCAGTCCATAATGCAACAAGTTCAATATTACGTAGTAAATATGGTTTAAGAAGAGTTGTGCTCTCTTACAATTTCTTATTTCTTAAAGTGGTTAGTGTAATACACGTTTCCAATTCAGTTTTTATGCAAAAGGCCTTAACAACTAGTAATCTGAGAACATCTTTCAACCAAAAATTTCCTGGACAGCATTTTAGAATTCATTTGCTAGCATAACCTTAACATAAATGCACAGTTTTAATAAAGAATCATGTATGATTGTAAAAGTAGATTGTAGCATACACTGCTATTATGCTAAATGGACAAATATTTCTGTTTTCAAATTGCTGTTAGCTGGAAAACAGTATATATATCTTTAATATACACTTACACATGGGAAGGTCAAAGAGCTGTGTTTTAAGGGAGTTGCTGAGTTTTGTTTTGTTTTGAAAGCAGAATTAGTTTTTATTCTCATTTTTAAATTATGTACAGTGCTCTGAAGAAGTGAACTGACATATATTTTACAAGTTCAGGATCTAAAGGTTATGTGTACGGTAATTACCACAATCTACAAAAAAGAATGGCAGTGTTTAGAGTGCACAATACTGTAATCATGCACTAAGATGACACAATGATGAGAGGATGCACACAGCTGACATCCAATTTCCAAACTATTACCAATTGATAGCAGTATAAACACATATGGGAAGCAAAGAAAACATCCCCACCAAAATACTTTCAATTACGTGGACATGGGAGACCGGCACAAATCCTCAGTCTAAATGAGATTTGGCAACTGGGGTCATGGCATCTCAAAGGCCAGGTGTAGTTGGGGATACTTTTCAGATGGTGGTGAAAGGTAAGAAATGGAGACTGTGTATTTGAATTACAAAGTATTAGAGTCTTCTAAAAGGGCAAATTTTCACTTGACTTGGAAAACTCAATCATAACGCTGTTGTCATAAACAAAGTACTTTGTTATTAAATTATCCTATATATGGTCTGTCATTTTTGCTTTAAGTACATTAAACTAAAGTCATCATAATTTCTTACTTGTCCCATTTTCCAACTGACCAACTGTCTGTTACTATTTCTAGACATAATTACAAATTCAGCACAGTACATGGCAAAATGAATGCAGAACAGATTGATCACTGAGGGGGATCTAACTGATGTAGCTAGCAGAAATGAAAATGTTGCAAGCCTGCTGACAGATTGGAAAGAAATAAGCCAAATGAACAGACAAACGCGGCCAGAAAACTTGTGAGACAGCAGGGTATGAAAAAGCTAAACTTACAACAATTGGGATATAACAGTAATTCCAAACACGGCTCATCACAAGACAAGCAGAATTGTACAGACACATCTACAGATATTTACATATTCTGATGTTACTACTGCTATTAGCAAGCCAACAAGTAATTAATTCAACAAATGCTCTCTGTACTTAACACAGTATCTTAATTAATTTAAACCAAAAGTGACAAAACTGAGAATTGTCAGGGTTACCTAAACACTGTGAATTTTCTTCTGCAGAATGTATTTAATTAACTGTCTATATAAGAAATCAGAGGAAAAATGCAGCATTCATTGATTGCTCCTTTATTCTTGACCATTCCTAGACTCATACTGCAAAATCCCTCTACTAACTTTGTGTTGCATTATTTTTTTCCCTTTGGTAGATGAAGTCAAAATTTTACAATTTCTTAACAATATTCAGACAGTAGAAACACAGCATATCTTGAACAATAAAGAAAAGCCTAATTATGCCATTTTCTATAGAGCTTTTAAAATTAGACTGCGCTCCCTTTTCAGAGGACATGTTAATCTCTCAATTCATTTGAGAAGAAAAAAAAAGCATTATTTAATTATTTTAATGGATTATTATTTTATTTTATTTTATTATTTTTTAATGGATATCAAAATCCACTTTCAGCTAAAAAATTTTCCTAAGTTCCTTTTTCCCTAAGATGCTAGTCTCTCAGCTGCACTTTAAGCAATTCTTTTGCAACTATTGTACATTCTTTGATATTTCTGAAAAAAATAGCCTCTGCCTGAGTAGGGTGCATCCAAGGAAAATGGAAACTTGCACCCAAAGATGTTTACAGTAAACAACCCAGTGCTGCCCAGTTGAGTGTATATTTGAACAATAAACACAGATCCAAATATTCATGCTCTGCTTCCAGAGTAACCTGGAATCTTCTCTTTGATTTTGTTCATAGTGGTTGATTCACATTTAGGTAAATAACTTTACTTTTGGTAAGAAACATTTAATATATGCTATTTCTATACACTAAATGAAATTTGTACAATATTATTCCAGTATATGTAATTATATATAATTATAATTTTGAATTAATTTTTGAATTATTTAATTTTTGAAATAATTTTGAAGGCACTATTTCTAGAAGGCACATGGTCAAATTTTTGAAGAGAAATTCAAATGTATGTTTTCAACTTCGGAAATTTAGAGTAAATTCCCTCTCTGACATCAGTGTTCACATGGTTGTTTCTCTCATTTTCTTTGCTCACTCCTTGTCCTGTGATATGTTCTCTCCTTTACTGGACACACTTTGCCAGAGCTGCTGCCACCTTGATTGCTGGGCCTGGTTGTGACCTGTGTTGGGACCACTGGTACCAGCAGTGCCAAACAGAAGGCAGCCCCAGCCTTGCCTAACACAGGAGGCCTGCAGCTCCCTGCTACCAGTGACTTCAGATGGACACTTGCTACATTTACACGGGTAGGATGGAGGGGAATGCTCTGAGAAGTCTGTTATTGCAACTTCTGTAGGGTTTCACATGTTTTAGAAGCATGTACTATCAATATGATCCGTGTGTGTACCTCTGGCAGGTACAGAAGACACAGCCAATAGCTTGCATCACATACATTTTAAGATCAGAGAATCATAGAATGGCCTGGGTGGAAAAGGACCATAATGATCATCTAGTTTCAACCCCACTGCTGTTGACAGCATCACCAACCACCAGACCAGGCTGCCCAGAGCCACATCCAGCCTGGCCTTGAATGCCTCCAGGGATGGGGCATCCACAGCCTCCTTGGGCAACCTGTTCCAGTGCGTCACCAACCTCTGTGCAAAAAACTCCCTCCTACTATCTAACCTAAACCTCCCCTGTCTCAGTTTAAAACCATTCCCCCTTAGCAACTCATGTAAACAGCCATTCCCCCTCCTGTTTATAAGCTCCCTTCAAATACTGAAAGGCCACAATGAGGTCTCCCCGGAGCCTTCTCTTCTCTAAGCTAAACAATCCCAGTTCCCTCAAGCTTTCTTCATAGGAGAGGTGCTCCAGCCCTCTGATCATCTTAGTGGCCCTCCCCTGGACCTGTTTCAAGAGCCCCACGCCTTTCCTGTACTAGGGGCCCCACATCTGGACACAGCACTCCAGATGGAGCCTCACAAGAGCTGAGTAGAGAGGGACAATCACCTCCCTCTCTGCTGGCCACTGCTCTTTTAAGATCAAGGAGTTCCACTATGCCAGATGCCTGCTGCATTGATGCCAGGGTCTAGATATGAAAGTACTCTGCTTTGAGATAGAGGCCGAGGCACCATTGTTTCCTCTGTGTTCACACAGAAGTGGTAGAACTTAGTCCCCTGTTTTCTTTAATAATTGGAAAAGAGCAAAGAAATCCATGAATGGTAAGAACTTTACACTAGATTCTAAGTCACAGCCTCCAAGTGTACTTTACTATTTAGAAGGATTTTTAAAAAGTCCTTGGATTAAGAAAGTTGCTCTCTCAAATATCATGTCACTCAGCATTAGCTGTGGTGTTATTTTAGACAAACTAGGAATTTCAATAGAAGTGTTTTTCTTCCACTGTCATATTGCCAAGGGTATTGAAAGTAATTACATATGGTATTGTGCAAAGCCATGAACTTTACAAGGCTGGGTTTCCTCTGCTCTATGAGTCACACCTAAGAAGCACCTAAGAAGAGCTGAATTCCACTTCCAAGGAGTCTAAGCATGATGAAGTTGATGCAGAACTGCTTTTACCATGCTGCTTAGCATTACTGAGATATTCAATGCTCACAGGGATTACATATCATCATTCTTATAGTTCAGACAAGACAGCTTTTGGTGCAAATGCAAACAAACCAAAAATAAGTAGTAAGTAATAATTAATTAACTCTAATGAAGAAGTGAAATCTGAAGAAAAGGAAACAGGAAAAATAACTGAAAAACTACATAAAATTGCACAGAATCAATCTTTCACTAATCTTCAGAAACAAAGACAGAAATGGTGGCTTTAACCTAATATATCACTTCTTAACATGAATTATAACACTTTCTACCACTTTCTCTGATATTTCTTTACTACATCATACCTACAACAGTTATATTTAAAAATAAAACTCTAAAAAAAAGGAATTAGAAATGTCATTTGAAATGCAACTATTTCTTTTAGCTAAAACTTGGGATTTTTCCAAAAGTATTCTCTACTTGAAACATTAAAATGGTAAAAAATTTTGAACCATGGTTCTTACAAATATTAAGTCAATTTTGTACTGCTATCACATACTGACTTCTTTCCTCTGTATAATGTAATGTTGTTGACTTTAATAAGTCAATGAATTTAATGAATTATAGTTACTGTTATCCTACTTGTGACATTAAACACAGAAAGAAAAAATGTGCAATTCATTTCTTAGTAAATCTTCCTACACTTACATTTGTCTTCACCGAAGCTCTTTTTTTCTGACTACCCCTCCTCTGCAAATACCAAACACACATGATGAAAATTTCTGTTAAGTTCTACTATATGCAACAGCATTGCACAAAAAAGGTGCATGGCAATATTGAAAAACTTCTCTTCATATAGATTCCATTGATTCACAAAATTATCTAATTGGCTTTGATTAATTTGCTGTCAGAAATACTGTTTTATTATATATTCGTAACTTTGAAATACATGCAGTCACATTATCCCAAGGGAGTCAAGAAATAAAAAATTTAATAATCATAGATTATAACTTATCTCTAACTAAACCAGCTAGTAGATTCATCATCATGATTCCCAATAGGAAAGAATATTCACAAGAAAGCCACTGCAGTAACTATTATTCTGTGATTCTAGCTTGTATGTAGTAGTAAAAGAAGAAAATCTTTCACAACCAGAAACAGTCTCCAATATATAAATCAAAGTAATTATGAAGAACAAAGCATATTCCTCCAGGAAATTTCCCACAATTTCCAAGAAAAGGAAGAAAAATCTGTTGGTTTCACTTTCGTCAGACTGTGATCCTGCACTGTGGGTAAACCAGCTGGGCTTAAATTAAAGCCAAATATTCATAGAAGTACCACTTCAAATTCATTAGAGAGAATTCCATTTTTTACTGAGGTGGTTTATGGTATGTTTGGCTCAATATATGTATACTTCGTAAAAGGTTTGAACAGTACAGTATTTGTCACGTTAGTGTTTCTGGAAACAATTCTCATCATTCTTATTTTCATTTGAAATGTGCAAACTTTCACATAAAATTTGCTTAATTCTCTCATTTTTAGAGTCAAAGGGCAAAATGTCACAGGAAAGAAGCCTTGGAAGTTCAGAGCTGAGGTAGCACACTGAGGGGATAAACTCAAGCACTGAGTTCTACTGAGCTGAACAAAATGTGAAAGGAATTCAGATAGTTGTGGACCACAATCCTAGTCGACAATCCTAGACCACAATCCTAGCTTGCACATCGCTCATGTTTGTATACATTCACAACAGTATATATAAAACCGAAGTGAAACAGAAATAACCAGCCTGTGAGCTGACACCTAACTGCAGAAAGTAGGTGCTGAAGCAGTTCTGCTGTGTTGCATTGCGGAGGACCAAAATTAGGTATATAAGCAACATACATTTTTGCAGATATTCTGTTAAAGATATTGTCCCTAAGGCTAGGTTTGTACTATATTAATATATTTATTTGTATATTATGTATTATATAATATACTATATATTATTTGTACTATATTAATATATTTATACTACATGTGTATATTAAGACAGTGGTAGCAGGTGCATTATTATCCGTTCTGCTTATTTGGTAGGAGAGTCTCTGGTGTGGCTTTGATATTTGCCAGCCACCTAGCACTCATCTAATACATTTTCTGGTCATGGGACATTTGGTTAGGGCACATCAGGAAGGGAATGCTTCCAGCAGGTGCTTAGGATGAGGTCTGTAGTGAGCTAATGGGTACCAAACAAAAAGTCTACATCTGTTTTCTTCTGATACACCTATTCTAACAAAACACAGATATATAAAACCATATCTTCACAGCAGTTAAACATATTTTTAATTTTAAACTTCAAAAGAACTATCCATACTTTAAAGATAGGCAGATGCTAATGCAGTTTGGTAAACAAAAATCTAAATTTCCAAGAACTTTCATTACAAAAATAATTATCAATTTAAAAAGATACAAAAATAGATTATCAAAGGAAGAAGTTCATTAGTTTCCAAATGTATGATCTAAAAACTGCACTCCGTAAAGACAGACTTAGCTAAGAGCAAGTATTCAAAACAGTTTTGTGGAGACATGCACCTCTGTCTTCAAGGCCAGTGCACAGATCTTGATTTATTTAATAGTATAGACATAAATTATTCAGCTGCACATGGAGTACCTATTTTGAATTTAAATACAGACATCTCACTTGCTACCATGTTTGGAAATATTAATTTGTGCTAGCTGCATAATGCAGAGCTCAGAGCTGGTTTAACTGGAACTGGTATATTCACAATATTCACAAAGCAATGCTGTACAAGAAACATAAGAAGAGTTTCTGACAGCACTTGAGTCTACATTTTTTGCTCTCCAAGTGAAAAATCATAGCCTTTCAGAGTGTCAGCTGTCTTGGACTTGGTGCAACACTAGCTTGGCTATGCCACTTGTGACCCATTTGATACCTTTACTGGATTTGCTCCATAATCTCTGCTGCAGTTGCACTCCAACAGGTAGTGTAAATAGTCCTGAGACCTTCATCTACTGCTAAAGCTCATCGTCATGCTCATTGTCAGACATCAGATAGCATATTAGATGAACCACAAATGTGACTGGTTATGGCAATTCCTAAATTTGATTTTATCTAAAGAAACAGAAACTGCTGAGTTTTAATGAAGAAGAGATAAAAAAACACATGGAATTTCATTACTTCTCATGAACTTCAATTTATTGATAAACGTTTGCAATGGACTATGTGCTTTCTGATTGCAGGGCAGAAAGCTTGAACTAAGTAAAATAACTTTGACTAGTGTGAACAGACAGAAAGAAACTGAAATAAGAACAACAAAGGTGAGAAAATTCTTGATGCAACCACATGAGCAGCGAAAGCAACTGCCTCACGTTATTTTGTCATAGAATGAAAAGCTAAAGCTAATCCCCTTAGCTTTCCTACGTGAAAGTGCAATCCAAAACTAATCCTTTTAGAGTAGCTATACAACATAAAAAGAAGTATTTTAAAAAATTCCCTTAATCATCATGGCAAGAATCAGACAGCTGAAGTCAATCCCCTTAGCTACCCTACATGAAACATGGAACCGAGCAATCTCCTTAGTTATGCTGGTATGAATTAACTCCATCAGCCTTTTAAACTCCTTGGATATAAAATTATTAGTGTCATGCTTCTAACATGCCAAGACCCAATGTGAGTACACATTGCTACAGTAAGTTGAACATTAACAGTCAAATTTTATGGTGTAAATTACATGTCCAGTTCTCACCGCTATATCACTTCCTAATTGGAAGCATAATACAAGGATATACAATACAATATATACATAGTTAGCTGAGAGGCAAAAGAAAATATCCGAGCTTTTCATGAAATAAAATGAAAAATTTAAGAGTATTCTTTATTGTATGGAGAGCTGATAAAAAGTTCTAGCAGAGGATGAGAAATTATTGAACAAGGTGATGATATTTAGTGTATTGTCACATTACTTAGCTGTTGTGCCAATAACATTCATTTTTTTCTAGGGAATGTGCCCATTTTTTAACACTACAAATCAAATTCCAAGAACTTTTGAAATAACTGTTAATAGTTGAAGTTATACGTATTTGTTCCATTTGGTGATAGTCTTGTTTAAGAGTCTTTGTTTGTATGTTTTAAACAGATGAGTTAATAAGACCCTTCCCCAATAGTAAGATACCCAGAGGAAGGTCATCTACCCCTCTATCTTGTCTCAGCGAGTCCAGAGGAAAATATTTGGTTGTTTCTAAAATACACAGAATGATCAAGCCTCCAGAAATACAAAATGAAGTAAGTACTATTTTGCCAAGTGAGACCATCCACTTCTGTTTACTTCAAGGGTATATGCTTGTCTTAACAACACAAGAATCCAGATAGAATATCTGCATTCTGTATCTAGAATTTTGTTCCACATCTCAAAGCACTAGTGACCTTTCAGTTTATTTCTGCAGGTCACATATCGCATTTTAAATTCCTCAAAAGGGTTTCTTCTCATTAAATGCAATAGAGGAGTATTATACTCGCGAATCTGAAATGTAGTTATAATTAATATTCATAAATGCCTAGATTTTCTAAAGGTTTCTTTTTTTCTCTACAAAGTTGTAATTCTTAAGAAGAATTAAATTTCCTTATTAGCAGTCAATAAACATATCTACAAACTGCCTATTTTCCACTTTGTGAAGTTACTTATTAGGATTATGTGAACAGTTTCCAATTCTGCTATGACTGTTTGCATAAATACATAATCCTTGTGGTAAAGGACTCCGTACTTGGTTGAATCCCTTTAAGGAAAAATGTATTAAGTCATGTGCAAACTACTATGTAAAGTATATCTTCTTAAATCTGTAGTTTTCAATTCTTTACATTTTGGACTGACAATTGCTGTGCATTTTAAATTGTTAACTGCTTCCCAGAGAAGAGGTTTCAAGCTCTAGCATAACACTAGAAATTTAGAAACAGACATGTACAGGCAGGGAGAGCAAACCTGAGAAGAATTTCTGTGGCATCAAGTTTTCAGTTCAGCTGGATGTTTTCAGTAGTCTCAGCCTATGGTAAACCTATGGTTTATCACTTCAGTGTTTACCGCTATGAATAGGAGGGACATAATCTCACCCCAGATCTGAATTTATAGAAGATTTGTCTTAGGAACAGCAAGTGGGACCACTGCAAAGCAGCAAGGAAGTCAAGAAGTATGTGTACTAATGTACAGCAGTGTACTGATAGACAGTCAGTTGAATGAGCCAGCGTTGTGCCCAGGTGGCCAAGAAGGCCAATGGCATCCTGGCTTGTATCAGGAATAGAGTGGTGAGCAGGACTAGGGAAGTCATCCTGCCCCTGTACTCAGCACTGGTGATGCCTCGCCTCAAGTACTGTGTTCAGTTTTGGGCATCTCAGTACAGAAAGGACACTGAGGTGCTGGAGCAGGTACAAAGAAGGACAACAAGACTTGTGAAGGGTGAGGAGAGACTGAAGGAACTGGAGCTGTTTAGTCTGGGGAAAAGGAGGCTGAGACCTTATTGCTCTCTTCCAATATCTGAAAGATGCTTACAGCAAGAGCTGGGTTGGTCTCTTCTCACTGGTGACAGGATGAGGGGAAATGGCCTCAAATTGTGCCAGGGTAAGTTTAGGTTGGCTATCAGGAAAACTTTCTTTACAGCAAGGGTTGTTAAGCTCTGGAATAGGCTCCTCAGGGAGGTGGTTGAGTCACCATCTCTGGATGTGTTTAAAAACTGTTGGATGTGGTGCTCAGGGACATGATTTAGCGGAGGGTTGTTAGGGTAGTATGGTTAGATCATGGTTGAACTCGATAACCTATAAGGTCTTTTCCAACCTGAGTGATTCTATGATTCTGTGACTCTATGCACAACACTACTACTGCTTCTTGACCCTCTTTTAGCTTGCAATCCATCATAGCTTATATGTTGACTGCAGTTTTTGGCATGACTTTATGGACAGAGAAGCACAAATCACTCAGGAAGCTGGTAAAACATGGATTTTTTGACAGAAGATAAAATACAGACAGATTAAATGAAATGGGCCCAGGCAAAGTATGAAGAGGAATCTTTAACTACAAATAAGAAAACTAAAGCGTGTTAAGTGTTAAGCCCTTGAGGACTACAAGTAACATGGAGATTTCAGACAATGTCAATAGAGTCCTTACTGACCAGTGTCAAAAACAAATCACGGAATGATAGAATGACAGAATCATGGAACGACAGAATGACAGAATGGCAGAATCACAGAATGACAGAATGACAGAATCACAGAATCATAGGATGGCTTCGGTTGGAACTTCCAAACTCCATGCCACAGGCAGAGCTGCCAACCACTAGATGAAATACTACACTCCAAAGGAAAAATTCTGGAAAATAGAGCAGTACAATTTTATTTAATTATGCCCCAAACAAGCTGGTCCTAACTGCTGTATCAAGAATCACTTAGTGAGAACTGCTGCAGAGCAGAAAACTATATATACAGTGTTTTCATCCTTAAAACCGTGAACTCCCATGCAATGTCTTAGATTTTAAAGCAACATCAGAACGTAAATGATTTACTGCGATTTGCAAAGGGTATGATGTCTGTGCTTAAGTATTTAAAAGAGGCTTGGAAGATGACTCAAACTTGCAGATTTCTTGATAAATACTTTGCTTTCCTGTAACTTCAAAAATTAAGTCAAAGTATCAGAACGTCAGTAAAGTGTCCAAAAATATTGGTCAATTTTTGTTTCAACTCCTTTTCTAAGTAAAGCCTTCTAATAAAGGTCAGTCTACTGCAAATCCTTAAGGGTGTATTAATGGTTTTAATTACACATAGAAGATCCACTTTTATTATATAATTGTTCCTGTCACTAAAGACAATGAAAGCAGGAGTTTCACTCAATTACTGAACATAGCATATAAGAAAAAGCAACAACAATAAAGCATCTTTTATCTTTCTCTCTAGGAAATAAAAAACAGTAACAATAATAACATATTTTGTGCCTTTTGTACAATTCACAGAGAATGCTTTTCAGAATACCTTGATATTTATCAACTACTTAAGCATTTATGAGAGCATTTTGTATGCATATAGGAATTCCAAGGAAGAAGTTCCCATGAGGTCAGTATAGTCTCTAAAAATACACTGGTTCAAATAAAGAGGTTTTCAGTATGCATCTGGTATTTCCATAAATATTGCTTTTCTTCTATTTTCTTTTTTCCTTTCTTTTTCACAATTTTGCAATGAAGGCGATATTCAGTTTGATATGCTTTACAGCTACATTCTTGTGCACAGAGAATGTTGAATTGTCTCAGAAACAATGTTATATTTAATTGGGAATGGGTATGAATTAATTTTTGAATTTCAGAGTTTTTACATGCTGGCAGAAACAGTAAAAATTCTGTAATTCAACACACCTGAAAATATATCCTATGTAATTTTTAAGTGAATTATACTTGTTTTCCAAGTCAAGTATGTTTTCCCTCTCAAATTATTCCCTTTTCCCTACAAGAAAAAAGGCAAGAATGTGTTAGTTTTCACTATTCTTTTTTTTCTTACTCCTCCTTTTGTCCTCCTAAGCCATGATATGTAGGTGAAATTTGCAGTGACTAAAAAGCTATTTTCTATGTGCAGAGAACATAGATGTGCAGCCCATATGTAGTATTCTTATCTATTTTAACTTCTAACCAATGCATTATAGAAAAAAACAGTATAGAATTTAGCATACATTTTGTGAGACTGTGGCACAGAAAAAAGATGGATGGTTACAGTGCTCCACTACCTACACTGTTTCTCATACTTAGAGTGGGAAGCATAACAGAAAATCCAAGTACTGCTACTGCCACTCTTTGCCTTCTTTTGCAACATAAGATGAAACGGAAATTAATCAAATTGATTCATGTGTTATGGTTAAATTACATATGATAGATAAGATATGTTACAAATCAGTATACTAAGAAAATGAAATTAACAGCTTTACATTTGCTATTTGGTAGTTTCTGGGCACTAAGTGCATGAACTAATTCTGACCAAAGTACAAAACAAATATGTTTAAGGAAAAAAAAAAAAAGACATTTTAAGTAGTACTTTTGCTGCACTAAACATTACAAGACTGCCTGTTTCCCTGATCTTAATTGTAATCCTGATCCTAATAAAAAAGGGTTTTCAACAGCACACAAAGTCCCTAATAGTCATGAGAGTATACACACAAGTAAGAAAGAATAGAGTATATTTGGTACGTGAAGGCAGTGGGGAAAATTTACTCATGGACAAGAACAGAAACAGCCTCACTACTCACAGAATCATAGAACAGCTTGGCTTAGGTTGGAAGCAATATTAAGTATCTCATTCCAACTCCCCTTTCATGGGCAGGGTTGCCAACCACTAGATCAGGCTGCCCAGGATCCCAAGCAATGCCTCCAGGGATGAGGCATCCACAGCTTCTCTAGGTAGAATGTGCTGGTACCTCACCACCCTCTGAGTAAAAAATTTCTTCTAACATTTAACCTACATTTCTCCTTTTAGTTTAAAACCATTCCTCTTTGTTCTGTCACTATCAGATCATGTAAAAAAGTTGGTCCCCTCCTGTTTATATGCTCCCATCCAATCAATTATTTATCCAACTAATAGTCCAGCCTTCAAATCCAAATCCCTCCAATTTAGAGAAGCGGGTATTGTGTGGGATCATGATAAAGGCCTTGCACAAGTCCAGGTAGACAATATAGAATCACAGAATCACTCAGGTTGGGAAAGACCCTAAAGATCATTGAGTACAACCACGACCTAACCATACTACCCTAACTCTAACAACCATCAATTACCCTTCCTTTGTCCACGAATGCGATCAATCCATTATTATGATAGATATGAATTTCAGATACATGCATCCAACACAGATTTTAACTCTGCTATGTTTTATGTTAAAAGTCAGAGAGGATGAAATGGAGATCACAGAATCACAGGGGTTGGAAGGAACCTCAAGAGATCATCTAATCCAACACCCTTCTAAAACAGGTACCTTACAATGAGATGATAAACTCTCAGCTTGACATTCTAGTTAAGAGGACACCCTGCTACAAACCTGGTAATAACTATGTTTCTGCTTAGCAGATATCCTATAGTAATGATTTCAGTTATGGACAGAAAATTTTGCCTTTATTAGGAACATATTTGTATACAACATCATCTAAACTAAAAAGGAAAGGAAAAATAATTCAAACACTATATACAGTGTTATCATCATAAAGTTCAGACTTACTACATAGTAGATTAAAAACAATAATTGCTTTTGGTTAAGCAGATTAGAGTCTACTTCTATTGCATTAACAGATGACTATTGAAACATATAACTGTTGTGTACTAAACCATTCAAACATGCTTATAATCCTCCATTCTATACATTTTCTTAAAAGTGGGTGTTAGTTGTTTTTTTTTTAATTTACAGATAATTATATCTCATTGTTTAGGGTATGAATGCTTTAGATCTGTTACTGCACAGTGGCAAGCACAAATGGGCCCCAATGTGTTTGCAGCATCCAAATAAGAATATGACTATGTTTTACCAATAGCTTTCCTCTGTGGAATGTGTAATCAGATGTTTCACACAAAACCAAATGAATACTAACTAGAATACTGCACAGAAAGGAGGACATGATTATAGATGAACATGCACTGGTAACACTGCATCCATTCAATGGGGACTCAGTCATAGGTAGGGTTTTAAGGTTACGTAGGCACAAAAATTAAGATTTTTGCCTCTTTAATAGGAAATACTGAGAAAAACAAAAACTTAGGCATGTGCCAAACTACTTGCACATTGGCAGTCAGAGAGATATACGTTTTTCAAGAAAACTTTAAATGTTCTAGTAAATGTTCTTAAATGAAACATGGGAGTGGAATCTCAAAGGTAAACCACCTCAGATTAGCAACAGTAATTCCTCTACAAAAGCTTTCTTTGACAGCTGCATGTACCTAATCATCAAATCCCTTCAGATTAATATTCATCTCAAGAAAAACAACCCTCTATTTACCTTTTTCCTCATACACCATGCCTTAAACATCAAAAAGGGTTCTAAATAAAGCACTGCAGAGCACGGTGTCTGATTATGTTCAAATTACTGTTCTACTATGTAATTTAAAATATTTTTCTTAATGTTATCTCTAAATTCCCCAGATTGTGTGAAAATCTGATTAGCTTCTTTCTTTCCTTCATCTCTGTTAAATGTTCTGACAGCTAAATCCCTACCTTCTATTAAACTTATTATTAAAACCATATTCTTGGTGACACCTATGAAATCTGACTGCTGAGCTTTCACAGACACAACTATATATCTTTACTGCAGCAGAACTGTTGTAATAGAGGCTTTTAAACTTTCAGATGCTTTTTCTTAGAACTGTCCTCAATTCCTGGATAAAGCATTATTTCTTACTCTTTTGCAGTATCTAAACAGTTGGGTGCAACTTTCTGTTTCATGGACTATTCAAAGATGTTTATCTAGAATAGAAGTGAAAGACTTTATGAATATGAGTCTTCTGTGGTATTGACATTTTTTTTCCTATTGACTTTATTTTTGTGTAGTGGGTCTGGCAGAAGTGGAGTTAACTTTCTTCATAGCAGCCTGCATGGTGCTGAGTTTTACATTTGTTACCAAAATACACTAATGTTTCAGTTATTGCTGTACAGCGCTCACGCAGTATCAAGGCCTTCTCTATTTCTTACTCTGCCCACTCAAGGAATAGGCCAGGGGTGGGAAAGCAGACCCAAGTGACCAAGGGAAAGCCCCATCCTATATAAATGTAATGCTCAGCAATACAGCTGGTAAGTATTCTTCAGAGTATTTGTTGCTCAGAGTCTGGCTAGGCATCAATCTGCTGGTGGGAGGTCATGAGTGATTGTTCTTTTCCTCATAAAACTATCAGGACTTAGGATTTTTTCTCACTTTTGCCTTTCTATTTCTCTTCCCCACTCTGCTGGTTGGAAGTGAGCAAGTAGCTATGTAGGGACTCAGCAGGCCGTCGGTCCACCCGCCAAAATATGACATTAAGGAAGCAGAGGCTGTCTTTGAATTATACCTTTTTCACTGTCACATTTCTCAAAACACAGGGCTCTTATCAGACTAAAATCTGATGAATACTTTCAGATTTCTTAATTATGATTCTATATGCCCTAGAGTATATTACTCCACAAATTACCCTCCCAAAAAGCTATTCGATTGTGTGATATTTGTGTACAATGTTACACAAGTATTTTACAGCATTCAAACATAGACTATAGAAGCTAAAAACTATGACTATATATCATATAGTTATATAGCATCATATATGCAATACGGAAACAATAAAAATGAAACATAACTAAGATTTTTTTGTAACAAGACTATTCAAAGGTAAGTTATTTAGCAAATTTTTAAAATACAGGTTGATATAAATATTTTGGTCAGGAAAATTAATTCAAGGATGATGTCTGTTTACATCTCTAGGAGTGGGAATACCTCTTATATCTAATGAATAAATTACTATGAGTTATAAAACAGCAGTTCTGGAAGACAACCATGAGTTATAGTGAGAATCAACTGAACAAAAGCTCCTGGTATTATTACTACAGTGAAAAAGCTAGTGGGAACTCTTTGATGTTTAAACAAGGGAATAGTAAAAAAAGGGGGCATGATGATTTTAACTGTATAAAGCAATAAAACTGACTGTAAAACACTGCATACTTCTGTCAGTATTTTTGAAAAAGAAGAGTCACACAATGACTTGAACTTTGGAGAAGTAGAAGGAGGAGCAATAAGGGTCTTCATCTATTTAGATACAACATGAGACTGAGAAGGAAGAACAGTAGGAAACAAAAGGAAACTTTAAAAACAGTGATCTAATTAATGGAACAAATTACTGAAAGAACTCTTGAATTTCTACTGAAAGAATTCGTTACTTGATGTCTTTTAAAAACATAGACTTCAGTGAATTGCTTCTTACTGAATTAACACACTGACAATGCTTGAAAACTTATAGCCTGTGATGTCAGAGCATTCTGATGAATTGTTCTTTCGGGTCATTAATAATTTAAATACCTACTGAGGTTTAATGGTTACAATATTAAACGTGAAGATTAGAAGTACTGTTGATATTGTAATTCTCATTGCAACATGAAATTTTCAAATCAACCTGTCCTTAATATTAATATGACCATGTGGGTATGCAAATTTATCAGTTTACAAATATAGATAACATCCTATTTTCTTTTCACAGACAAATCTAAACAACAGACAACTACAGTTAGGAGAAATTGCATTTTTTCATGCTATAATCTGTACTATTATTTCTTTATTGTTATACTTTTGTAGCATGTCATTCTCCTCTGCTTGTAGATAACAAGATAATATGAAAAGCATAACTCCTTTTTGGGCAAGTATTGCTGTATCTACAATACACTCCCTATCTTTTTCTTCTGATGTCATATTCCCACCTAAGCATGTTTAATGCACTAACCTCACTTATTTAATGTTTGTGTTAGTGTTTTCCCTATATACGACTTAGTTTTACGACTCACATAATGGGTCATCTCATTCATTACTATTTCCTTACTAATTCAATATCTCTCATTTATTACTTCCCCACCTTATATCCCATCTTGCTATATTCTGTTGAGTCTAAAACTGAATCTATTATTTGTATTATCACTTCACACAATAAAGTCATACTTCCTATTTTCTTTTTTAGCTTTTCTGTAACCTCTAAGAAGCTAATGTCTTACCCTGTTTTCTATTGCTAACAGATCGGTGAAGTTTGAGGAACACCACATTTCAGTGAGGGTTTCCCTATTTTTCCTTTCTTCCCTGAATTTCAAAACTGCTTTAACCACTAAATCTGTGCTTAATCCCACAGAAAAAAAACTGACCTTCTAACTATCACAGCACCACAGAGTAGTGAAAAAATTTAAGAAGTATCATCTTTGCCCAGGTTCACTAAACTGACTTCTGCTGGAACTCTGGCTACTGTTTCACATGATCTCAAGTGGCCTGCCCACTCATTTATACTTAACATTCTCTTTTTAAATCCATGAGAGAGTTCTTTCCCCCTTTTTGTACCAATCCAGGCAAAACTTCTACATTTTAAAAGTTATGGAGTGAGACTTTGTTGAGTAAATTTCTACTTTCCTTTCATAGTACACGTGTATTCAAAAATCAGTCAGACATTATGAAGTATAGCCCAAAGAACAGAGAAAGTATCAGGTGTGTCCATTATTAAAGAAGGAACTTTAGACAGCCCATCATTGAAGAGCTAAACTGGAACTCAGTCAATAAAAACTGATTCTGCTGACCTCAAGGATATTAATTTACGCTGCATTTTTGTAGTTGTAAGCACTTAATTTATTATCATTTCAAAATGCAAGGAAAAAAACTGACAAGCAAATAAGAAACAATTCTAAGAAGCAGCATTGTGTACTCAAGCTTCAGGAAGGCTGTACAAACAACAGGGAAGAAAACAAAAAAATAAATCATGTATTACCAAATAATGGATAATACTGTTTGCATGACTCATCATTGCAGCTAAGTGGTTACACTGCATATAGATGCTAAATATAAAACCACTGTATTGTATCTTTGCTTTCTTGGTTATGTACCAAGCATGTATTTTTGAGAGGTTACCAAAACTGATAAAGGTTGTAAGTTTGGGTTTTTTTGCATTATTAGTATACTATAAATAAAAAACTAGGAGGTGAATGTTGAAGATCTGCAAACTTCAGAATACCTCTTTCTAGTTTTTTATTCTACTTCACCCTGGCCTGTTTAGGTTCTTTGAGGCATACTCAAAATTATGCAAATCCCAAACATTAACAATTTCAGTTGCTGTTTAATTTGATGGAAACAATATTTGTGACTCAGCATGCCCATAAATAAATGAATCCTACTAATGTCAGTCTCAAGAAAACCCATCATCCCATTTTTCTACTGCCAGAAATGTTCTACTGTCAAAGTAGCTTTGCAATTGTGCTTTAATGACTTTATTCTTGCATACAAAGACAGCACACTGTATGGAACTTTTGAGTCACGGCCTGAACCACTGATGATCACCTGGGAAAAGGATTGGGTCAGCCCTGGGAGCACAGGTGAAGGCAATTCAGCTGTGTGACCAGAAGGAGTGGAGCTTGGCTGCACCTCTCTTACACCCCATTTAAGGACTGGTTGGAGAGCCCTCTCTTGTGGAGTTTTTCCCTGCTAGTATAGATCTTTGGAGATGGGTGAGCATTGCTTTCCTGTTTGTCCTTTTGCTATTCTACTCCTGTATTGCCTTTCTACTGCGCTAATCAGGGCACTGTCCAAACATCTCTTTAGCAGGCGTGGGGCATCAACTGTCTCTCTAGGAAGGCAATTCCACTGTTTGAACACCCTCACAATAAAGAAACTTTTTTCATACATAGACTTCAAACCCCCCAGCATGGTTTTGTACATTGCCATGCATTCTATCACTAGTGACCTAGGAGAAGAGTCCAGTACCTCCCTTCTCCATTCCCTCTTTCCAGGAAGTTGTGGAGAGCAATGAGGTTGCCTCTCAGCATTCTTTTCTGTAGGTGTCCAATAAAACTGTCCTCGACCTTTTCTCACAGGACGTGTCTTCCAGCCCTGTTACCAGCTTTCTTGCTCTTTGGGTGCTGTCATGGTCTTCAATATCCTTTTTATACTATGGAGTCCAAAACGGCATGAATTTTCAAGGTGAGGCTGCACCAATGCAAAATATGACAGGAGAATCACTTCTTTTGACTGACTAGCTATACTATGTCTAATGCATCCCAAAATGTGGTTTGCCATATTGGCTGCCTGAGTACACTACAGGCTCATGTTGAACCTGTTGTCAACCAACACATTCAGATCCCTTTCTGCTAAGCTACTCTCCAGCCACTAAGCTACTCCCAGTTTGCACTTGCATCCGATTGACTGCTAACTGTTCAGTGCTCCAATCTGTCTAGATTATTTTGCAAGGCCTTTCATCCTTCCAGGATTCGACAGCACCTCCCAGTTTTGTATCATCAGCAAACTTGAGAATGCAATCCCCTCCTGCATGCAGATCATTGATGAAAAATACTAAACAGGAATTGCTGTAGAATTGAGCACTGGAAAACACTGCTGGCACCATCTACCATGCAGATTCACTACATTCACCGTGACACTTGGAGCTCTACCATCAAGCCAGTTAATCACCTAGCGTAGCACGAAGCTATTCATTTCACAGCTGGACAATTTGTTCAGAAGGAACATGAGGATCTTTATCAAAGGCCTTACTGAAATACAGAGAGATTCCATCCACTGTTGTCCCTTCATCCACTGAGCAGTGACCTTGTAATAGAAGGAAATCAAAGGCAAGACTTTCCATTCACAAACCCATGCTGACTATGCCTAATAAAAGATTTGTTCAAATATCCCTTTCAATAGTCTCCAGGACAATCTACTCCATAAATTTTCCACGGACTGAGTTTAATAAGTCTGTAGTTTCCTGTGTCTTCTCTCATGCTCTCAGGTAGATGGATGCAACACTGGCTAGATTCCGGTCAGCAGGGACCTGCCTAGACTCACATGAGCTTTGGTAAATTGTCGATAGGTGCCTAGCTATAATGTCTGCTAATTCCTTCAGCACTCTGGTATGCATCCCAACTGGATTCATGAATGCTGAGCTGATACAACTGTCCCCTTAAATGACTTCAGATGACAAATCACTGTTCCCTTAATCATGATTCTCCAACTCTGAGGTCTAGGCAGCTCAAGATCTGTAGTTACTGTTAAATACTGAAGCAAAAAAAGGAATTAAGTGCCTTTTCTTTTTCTTCCATCTTACTTGTTATCTGATCATCCACTACAAGTATTGACCTTCTGCAGCTGATGTACCTGAAAGAGCTATTTTTGTTGTGTCACACCACAGTGGACAGTGTTAAGTCGAGCTGGGCTTTGTCTTTTCTTGTTTTCTCCCTGCAGATGTGTGCTGCTGCTTAGCATTCTCCCTGAGAAGCCAAACCTTGCTTCCAGAGTGTCACAGATGATATTATACACTTCACTTGTAAGAGAGAAGAGGCAGTTGTATTTTACTGCTATAAGGTAGTGACTTAACAAATCTTACATGACTTAACAAGATTCATGATGGTAAGGTCACTTGATTATGTACTGAATAGACAATCAGCCAAAACTGTTAAGGAGACCCTCCCATTGAGTCATGAGGTTTAAAACGGACCCTCTGGCCAATGGTTTATGTCTAATGAATTATAAGTGCAATCAATCCTTTATGTCACTCAATACCATACAGCAAGTTAGAAAGCTATTAGCAGATAAGAAGTCTCAATCTTGTAAGAAGTTTCAAGAAGCTGTCAGTTAATCACATTGAAAATACGTTGCACGTAAGGAATTTCTCAGCATTGATGAATAATTTCGAGAAGCATCCCTACTCCAGGGGAAGATTCTGGCATTGCTTGCAGCCATGCAATGACAGCTCAGAAGGCCCTGGGCCATCCATTATTTGTGGGGTAAGACGAATGACTGCTAGTCATAACTGCATACCAGCCATATTTGATCCATACATGCTATTTCCTCAGAGTCTACCTTGATCCCAGTTCAGTTATCATGACCAGATATATCCATCACAGCCAATAGCGATGGTTGTTGCCTGAGAGGGATATAGGTGAAAGGCCAGGTTAGGGAGACAGTGCATCATGACACAGAGATCATATATTTTCTTCTTCTCTAGTTGCAAGGCAAAGTTTCCTGTTCAGTCAGGTAAGTCTTCTGCCCTGCCTACTTGACTTCACAATGGGATCACATGATTCAGGCATGTAAAAGGTGGTTCTTGAAAAAGCAACTGGCTCTCATAGATTCCTGAACACTTCAGACCAAATTGCCAGAGGTTACTGCTAAATAACTCCCTCAGAAGCTTAAAGTATACACCCTTAAAGTGCATGCTGCCAAAACTATAATACACAGCCTAAATATTTTCAACCCAAATGTCCTTGTCCTACAACGTCTTGCTGATTCTCAAACAAAAGATGCCTTAGGGCTCATCTCCTAGTTGGCCTATTCAGTACTTCTGGCCAAAAACTTATGATTTGTCACCAGGTGACCATAGCCTTGAGAAGACTGGTGCAAGAGTTCTGATACTAATTGATCAAGGAAAGGAGAAGAGAAAAGAGAATAAGGTAAGAGAGGATAGGAGAGGAGATAATGTCTCACTCCAATTTATAGGAGGGAAAGGAGGTTCTTTTATTATAACATACCTGGCATGAGATTAAGAAACAACGGTTCAAATGTTGGTCCAACCAGTTTATTACAAATCCTAATCAGGCAGACGGGGAAGGGAGGGAGGGTGATAGAAAAGATAGGAAAGAAGCAAGAATCATGTAAAGCAGGGATAGTCAGCACCAGGATCCAGCAGCGTCCCGTTGCACGACGTTTAAGGTCTGAGGCAAAAGCAGCCTCAGGGGGGGAGGAAGCAGTAGCAGTAGCAGCGTGGCCAGCTTCTTCCAGCTTTTAGTAGGAAGAAGTCGCAGAGCCAATCCAGGAGGAAGCAGCAGGACTCAGGCAGCAGGCCTAGGACAGTCCATCAGCATGCACGAATTCCTTAGTGAGGAATCTGATGGCAGACACCTTTGTTCTTCTTCAGCATTGTGGTAGAGTACAGAGCAAGTCCAGGAGGGAGAGAGGCAGGTTGTGAGGCTTCTCGTGACAGAAACCTCTTCTTCATGAGGAATCTGGTTCCAGAAAACCTCCCTTCTTGGTTGTTGACTGCCTCATGGCCATTAAGCTGCAGCTTCTCTCTCTCTCCTTGCCCCTGTCCTTGTCCATCTGTGTTCCTCAAAGGATTTCTCAACTCTTCCCCAGGACTTGCTTGGACTTGTCCATCTGAGTCCCCAGCAAGCTTTGAGACCACGTAAAAGAATAATCTCTTACAGAGATGAAGCAGGAGACTGTAGACAGAGCGGTGCAGTGATGTGGCCATGTCTGTGAGAGCAGCAGAAGACTCACACTGGGATCATGTCAGGAAGCTGTAACAGAGGCAGTGCTGTGGCACTTTGGCCTAGGCCTTCAGTACACACCTGCTAGTGGCTATGGCTCAGATGGTCTTCATCACACCGGTGTTGATAGGAATCATCCCTTTGGGAATTCACCTTGTGCATGGCAATCTGCATGAGCACATTCAGCTGCACTCAACAGCTGAGTCGGGACATGGCTCAGCTATTGAACAGCATGGAGCAGGGAAGCCAGAGGCAGAGCTGGGCAGTAAAGGGAGACCTGCTGCTTGCTGCCCTGCTGCACTGTCAGCTCTGGGCCTTTACTAGAGTCCTTTTCCTGCTCTTTGGCTTCCTTTGATGCGTTAGGAAAACAAAATATTTGCTAGAAAGCAGCACTGAGATTTAATAATACCAGTGCTCCTCTTGTAACAGTTGTCTTTTTTGTGTTTATAAGACAAATTAACACCTATGAATAGTTTTGCTTTAAATATGGCTTTTTTTTTTCATGCTGCTACTTATCACTTAGACACTTTTCCATAGCTGTTTCTTGTTTCTGGTATGCAGAAATATATTTGATAGCACCTTGTCCATCAAGATGATGCTTGGAGTGCAGCACAATTACTTGGGCACTTTCTTGAATAGATTGAAGCCAGCTACATCAGCATCATGGTGTGGCCAGAAAACTGCTGAGGCATGTGGCCAGGAATGCCCAGCAGACTAACTTCTGCCTCAACTGTCTCTGGACCTGCACCCACCTTCTGGTGAGTACAGGCTTTTCCTCCCAGTGCTTGAAGACAGTTGTGATTTGCCACCTGTTGCAAGAGGGATTGCTCCTGTGGCTGGATGATCTCCTGAGAACACCTCTGCTGCTGCCTGCAGAAGAAATGTCTGAACACCTTTCTCTTAGGATGTGAGAGGGTCCCTGAGGACGTGGTCTTGTTGCCATTCTCTGAACAGCTGGGCCCATCAAACTCTTCCAGCACCTGGTACAGAAGCCAGCTACCCTCGCCTGGGAGCTGTGCAAGTTTGAGGAGCTGTGCGATTAGCTTGTGAGATGCTGACCCTGGAAGAAATCTCCACTGACAGTGGAAGAGGTGGGGTCTCACACAAAGCTGCATGTACAGGACTCAGATGGTGGCAGATGATGACCCTCCATCTGCAGGAAGAAGTCAGGATGCAGAGAGAAAGGAGAGAGAAGGCCCTGTGCAGCAGCATGTTGTGAAGAGAAGCAGGATGTAACGTTTCTCCTCACAGTCATGGCTGCGCAGGGCACAAGTGAGAAGCACTAATTGTGCTCACTGGAGGCAGAGTGGAGAACCTGCCCACCACCTCTCTAGGTGCTGGTGCCACAAGGCTGAGCGTGTTGAACAGGCAGAAGACGTGTCTCAGTGTACATTTTCTATTTTCTCAGAATAATTTAAATGAAAATACTACAGAAATACATTCCAGTTTAGTTTTCATCTTCAGTATCTTTAATATTTTATAAGCATAAGTAATGTGTTGTTCCATACTTTAATAGTTCTATGCAGTTTTTCAGTATGATCGATTGTCAAAAACATGTTCATTTGCTATATTTTAATGAAGTTTGTCAGAATAAGACTAACCCAGAATAATGGGAAAACATTGATTCTGATCAGCACTTCTGCTTATCTTTTTGAAAGAACTCTCATTTTCTGTGTTATTCATCTCCACTACTTATTTTGCTTTGTTGTTTGTTCCTTTTTCCTGCACTGTTTCAGATGTCCAGCATTGCCACTAGCTCTTGGTGCTCACAAGAAACTTTACAGGACCAATACACTGAACTAAGACATCTTCTTTCAATGCACTGTGAGAAACAGAAAACCTTTTTTTCTTCAATCATGTACTGCTGTATGTGACCAGTGTCTCATTCTCCTTCCTTAACTGATCATGCTGCTTCTCCAAATCATGCATTCTTTTTACCTGTACAAACCTCAAAGGTGTTGCAAAGCTTCTTTGCTGAAGTGCTCAGGAACCTTTATCCAGTTTACAGCTTATATTCATTCATGCACAGTTAAGGCTTTGTTTCCCGTGCTCACAGTTACTACCTTTCTATCTTGCATTATCACTCCAGACTTCTCCGTCTCTTTAATGTCACAGTAAGCCTTATTGCTTATTTTATATGTCCTGTTTTCCTTATTCTAAGAACCTCTTTACTCCCACATACTTACACTAACAATTAAAATACAACAACAGAACACAATTTACTTATTGGTAAATTCTCTAATAAAATTCCAAGCACTGCTTTAAAGGTAAACTCTCTCTATGCCAATAAATGCTTCTTACTCTTAAAACATGGCAAAGTCAGTTTTCCTGAAAACATCAATATGCTGCAAAATGAATGTCAAGGGTAGGAATGACCAACCAAAACACATATTTTATAATAGCTACATTTTATATCAACTTTAAGTGCATTTTTACGCTTGCATATTGTGGCTACTGTTATCAGATTAACTAAAGCTTTTCAGAATTTACAGAATATCTGAAATTATATCTAATCTAATTTCCAAATGCCAACCTCCCTGTTTAATTGAATGGAATTCATCACAAAACCAGAACAATAATTTTTTGCTGTATTTTCTCAACACAGTATACTGCAGTATTTGCTTTTTGCTAGAGAAAGTAATAATGTGAAAATACAGTGACAAATTTAATATACGAGACCATTTGCTTCATCCAGGTTTTCTGAAGAAAAAAAAAATTGCAGAATTATATCAGAGTAGATGAGACTGAACACAAAATGAGACCCATGGAAGTATCTATAACAGAATAAAAGGATGTCTAGAAATACAACAGGCTGAAAAAAAAATTGAAAAAAAAAGTTATCCATGAAGTTTAAAATAGCCTGAGATTAAGAAATGTCACATTGCTTGAAATCCCTGAGGGCAGAGACACAGAAGGCATTTTACAAATATGAATTATTAAGGATAGACAATTTCTTCTTCCTTCAGGAATTAATCACAAAAAATATATATATATTAAAGCGGAACAAGATTTTTCACTCAGAAAAATAATACTTTCTGAGCTAACTTCAGAAAATCCAGAAAATCTGTGCCATACACAAGAAATAAGACAATGCCAGCTAATATAAAAGCATGTGATACACAACCAAAAGCGTTGATTGTTGACAACACATACAATGATATCAGGACTAGAAGCCAGTGTGATAACTGTTAAATGCTCCAGGACACTATATCTTAGTTCAACAGTTGTAATACAGATATCTCTTAAGTTCTGTCAAGTGCATCAACCAGGTAGAAAGAGAACACAGCATCTGAGGTGTAGCCACTGTCAAAGAACTGACAGCTGTCCTTCAAATAACAAAAATACACCTCTGTCCTAACTTCAGCTGGCCACACCACCTCCAAATATATCATATACCTGCAACACTCTACAGCCCTGAACAGAATGTCAAGTGCCTGTCCAATTTGTACTAATAATACTGTAAATCTGTAACTTTAAACATGAATAGTGAACTTTAGAACAGTTCACTGAGCAACAAGCCCGAGTGAAGTATTTTTTTCAAAATGTTTATACTGGTTTAATGGCATTAACATATTTTTAACGTTCTCCTGATTTAGCAAACCTGATGCCATTTTACTAGATCCTTATTTTATTCATATTATAAAGTAAAAACTTGAATTTCCTTCTAATTTACAAAAATAATGTATTCATAAACATAGCCACAAATATAAGAATTTTTAATATATAACTTCAGGATGTGTAACAGTTAGAATGAGATTTTAGAATGTGGTGGACTCTTAAGCAGAAAAGCCACAGAAGGGCGTAATAATGTGCACTCAGATCATTATTACATCTGTTATTCCCTTTTACACCACAGGCTAGTCTAGTCCTGAGAATAACCAAAATCTTTCCAGCAAGTCCATACTGCAAGAACATCCACTCAGGTATAATGGCCATTCACTTCAGTAGTGTCAGAATTCCAAATTCAAGACAATAAAACCAAAATGGTGAGTGACTTACCCCATTTAAAGGAAATGTTTTCCATCCTAATTCTCCAAGGACAGCTGTAGTATCAAGCAGCACAACTGAAAATGGAAAAAGAAATGGTATGTTTGTGGTATTGCTTGGACTAGACATATACAAGACAGTAAAGTATAAACTACTGTGAACTGAACTAGTTATATCAGTCAAGTACATTTGCTTAAAACTATTAAACCAATGAAATTATGGAATCACAGAATGGCTTGGGTTGGAAGGGACATCAAGAATCATCAAGCTTCAACACTCCTGCTGAGTGCAGAGCCACCAACCTCCATATCTCATACTAAATAGTACTAGAGTCTACCCATAGCCCCATCCAACCTGGCCTTGAACATCTCCAGGAATGGGGCATCCACAACTTCTCTGGGCAGCCTGTTCCAGCACCTCACCACTCTCTCTGTAAAGAACTTCCCCCTGATACCCAACCTAAATCTTTCCTCCCTCAACCATTTCCCCTTGTCCTGCCTTTATCTATCCTTGTAAAGAGTTGACTCCCCTCCTGTCTGTAGGCTCCATTAAGGTACTGGAAAGCTTCAGTGAAGTCACCCCACAGCCTTCTCTTCTCCAAGCTGAACAAGCCCAGCTCCCTCAGCCTGTCTTCATAGGGGAGGTGCTCCAGCCCCCTGATCATTACTGTGGCCCTCCTCTGGACCCTCTCTAACAATCTGTCTTTCTTGTATTAGGAGACCCAGACCAGGACGCAGTACTCCAGATGAGGTCTCATGATGGCAGAATACAGAGGGACAAAAACCTCCTTTTCCCTGCTGGCCACCCCTCTACTGATGGAGCCCAGGATACCATTTGCTTTCTGAGCTGCAAGAGCACACTGCTGGCTCATGTTAAGTTTTTCATCCATCAGGACCGCCAGGTCCTTCTCCGCAGGGCTACTCTCAAGAATTCTCCTCCCAGTCTGTATGCATGTCTGCGATTCCTCTTGCCCAAGTGCAGTGTTGGAGTAGGAATAAAAACACCTAAGCTTTTGAGGCTTACATCTCATTATTAAATGTCTCAGAAGATATAATTCTACAAAAACTAAACCTTTTGCAGAAATCATTGCTGATTTATTATACACTACCAATGATGCTTCATCATTAAAAGGCTTCTGAATATGTGTGCATGATTTTGCAAATCCTTGCCTTGAAATCTAGAAATTCTGTATATGAATTTAAGCATTAAAGCCCAGAATATGAAGAAAAACGAGAGTTTCAAAAGAAAGATGTTTGAAAAAAAAGCCATAAGCTTTCAAGAAGTAAATGGAAGTTATACAATACACAAATTGTATAGTTCTGAATGCAGAAAGACTATGTTAGAGTTGGTCTTTTAGCTGGAATATTACAGTGCAGAAAGCTATTACAATTATTTTGTATAGCTTCTGCAATATTTATTTTTTTAATATATGACAGGATGTGCATTATTGTATATTGCAAAACACTTTTGCACTATTTTAATATGTTAAATTACAGTAGCATCATTTTTTCTCTTCACTACTAATGTGAAAATTATACAGAATACAGATCATAGCAATAAGGAAGCTGACTGTGAACTAAATATTTAGTACATGAGATTTCATACCTACAGGTACTACTGCCCTCTAATGGAATTGTTTAATTTGACCTAATTTAATTTTTAAAATGTAAATTACAATTTAATATAAAATTAACTACTGCATATTGCAATTGATTTTAATTGTCAAGTTACTATGTTTTGAAAGCTCAGTTCCTCCTCATAGCCCACAAATTACCATTCCCCTTCTGATAGCTAAATGATGGAGAAAAACTAAACTATTATCATTTCACAGAATCACAGAATCACAGAATGGATTAGGTGGGATCTTAAAGACCATCTCATTTCAACTTCCCTGCCAAGGGCAAGGTTGCCAGCAACTAAATCAGGCTGTCCAGGATCCCATCCATCCCAGCCTTGAATACCTCCAAAGATGGGGCATCTACAACCTCACTGGACAGCCTGTGACAGTGCCTCACTACGCTCTTCCTAACATCTGGCCTAAATCTGCCCTCTTTTAGTTTAAAGTCATTCCCCTTTGTCCTATCACTGTCAGATCAGGTAAAAAGTTGGGCTCCCTCCTGCTTATAAGCTCCCCTCAAGTACTGGAAGGCCATAACAACGTCTCCCCGGAGCGTTCTCCAACCTAAACAAGCCAACTCTCTCAGCCTTTCTTCATAGGATAGGTGTCCCTAGCATTTCGATCATCATATTAGCTTGAGAGCACTTTGTGTACATTTGGGGGTTTTACGCTGTTGCACATTATCTTCCACCTCTTTCTGTGCATTGGCTGTTTGGACAATAACATCTACAGCTATATATATACAGTTATATATAGATAGATAATGTGTGTCTATAAAACATTACGTAGCAGACATCAGGTCATCACTTTTTTGCCTTATGGAAAACACACACTGGCATACAATCTACTAGGGCATATCAGCTGATTAGAGGGAACCTGGTCTAAAATCTTCCTTAGTCTTCTGTACTAGTGGCAATTAAGAGTTTTTTGGTATATGACTGTATGTTGACTTCTAACCTCAAATTCAAATTGTCTTATCAGCAAATTTACAGCCAGGTAACAAACTCAGCATTATCCAATTAAATGTTTAATCATGAATCTAAAAAAACTAATGACATTGAAAAAAAATATTCCACAAAGAGGATGATGACTTTACTCAGAATTTCTTCACTGTTTCACCAGTTTACAAATCTTTATTAATAATTCAAAGGTAAATTCAACCTTTTATTTTACATGCCCCATTTCCAAAAATGGAAACACTATTCCTTCGAGACCATTGCTGCCTTTTCATTACTTACAAAGCTGTGATTTACAGCTGTTGTAATACTTTCTGTTTGCATCAGGCTCCCAAACTCCTATTCAAGACTCAGAAAAGTCTCTTCCTATTTGATCTCCAAAGCATCAGTTTCCTCTGTTACCCCTCTAGTAATAATGTACTGAGGATCTGTCACCTTAGAAAACTTAAGTCAGTAGCTTTAGAAGTATCTTTTCATTAAGAATACCAAATGCTCAGTTGATTTCTGAGAACACTGCAGTTCATCCTAGGTACTTTTTTTCTTCTCTCCATCTCTCCTCCTTGCCTCTCAAGCAAACCAAACTTATATGGGTTATCTATAAATATCTTTGTTTCTCAGCTGAGATTGTGTCTTACTACTTATCAAGTACTATTATTATATTTTAATTCTTTAATTAATTAAATTAACTAATTTAATTAAACAAGTAAATAGTCAAATAAAAAACTATATTTTACTGCTAAACCTGTGGACTTGCAGGAAGAAACTGACTTTTGCTATTAGCAATGTCAGAGTTTAGCATGTTGGTTTAGTAAGCTATGACTTAATAAACATCATCAAGGTATTCAGAACTAATAATTCAAAGGAACAAGGATCTAAACATGGGAAGGAAAAAAAATTCATTTCTTCAGCGAAAGTTGAATTTATTAATTTATTGCCTGAATTAATCAAGTACTACCCAAAAGCTCAGAGCTACACATTAAAAAAATTAAAAACTAAGAGTGAGTTCATCGATGGTAAGCCACATTTAAATTTAATACAATCTAATAATATTTCCTTTATATATTTACAAAATAATCCCCATCAAAAAACTGAGTTTTGTTTATATACAACTTTTGATACATTTCACCTGATAAGCATATTTGTGGTTACATATGCTCACCTATAGTCACTGAATCTGCTACAATCTCAAACTGGGGAATTCAGACAACTACTAACCAGAATTAGAACAGCAGCATTTTCAAAGTCAGAAATGAAAAACATAAAAGTTAAAGGACTTTGCAATAGTACTTCTACCAAATAACATAGTGTAATTACCAATCAAAAATGTGCAAATAATGGCAGATCCAGTAAACAGAAAATTTACGGTAATGGAATACAGATCCCTGTAAAGTAGTGAAATCAACAGAAGCAGCTACACAAATGAGGACATGGATAAAGTAATAAAGTTCTCACACACTTCAGTGATTTTGAGATATCTACACAACAGACTTCAGCATGGGACAGAGATACCCAAGCTAGCTTTAAATGAGGTAATTAAGAATCAGTATATCCCCACCAGTACAGCCCTAATGGCAGACAAATTTGCACTGCCAAGAAACTTCCAACTAACAGCTCCTTGGCAGAAAATTTACTCTGCTAAAGAAGTTCCAGACTAAGAGAAATGCTCACATATATGTATATCCAAGTTACATACAGGAATGAACACTTGTCTGGCTTTAGAATTGTGTCAGTTTCTAAGGAACTGAAAATTCAAACTCACAGAGACTACAGACAGTAGACATTACCTGTGATGATTAAAATGAGAAAGCTCCCTAGAAAGCTGTATTTATTGACCCATGTCCCTACGCTTACGTGTTTATTCTCGTTTCTCTGCCATAAAATGTCCCATTCCTTGTAAATGAGACTTCATGCAAAGAGGTCACTGGAGGAGCCATTAGCTGCCACTGTAAGTGAAGCACACACTTGGAGCTGAAGTTAATATTTATGAAAAAGCAATAAACAAATTGCTTGCAGCAAAAACATGTTATTGTCATTTCTGACACCAACCTCCATCTGTAGGAGTCCAATCGTTGAGGGGACACAGACTATAAAACTTGCAGAGTGAACAAGACTCAAAGAGTTCTGCTATTACAAAGCAATGCCACAACTAAAAGTGAAGAACCATTACAAATCTATCTGATGGAAAAGAACTAAGATTTAACAGTTGCGTGCCACTCCTTAAGTAACCAGGCCAGGAGTGATGTCATTTGGACAACAGTAATATACAGATTTAAACATTTCTGTAAACCTACTGATAACGTCATACTTCATAATTTAAAAGTGTTTGCCTTTGTTTTCTACTATATTTTAATAGATATTACATAAACAATTATAACTCATTATGCCACATCAAGCTCCATTCCCCACCCCTTTTTTTTTTTTTTTTTACATACCTTACACTGCTATTATTAGACTTTACAATTGAAATTAATCTTTTTAGAGGTTTTGCCAAGACCTGAGGGAACTGGTTTATTTTAAATTATGATGAACATAGCTCTGAGGACTGGCAGTGTGGAATTTTAATTTTGACTGTGCTCTGAAGATGAACCCTGCAATCGGTACAACCAAGGAAAAAGTCTTCCAGACATTTCTTTTCTCCTTTCTTTACATAGCTCCAGACAGTCTGACCCAATATTTTTAAAAGCATAAAGGATTTCAGCCAAACTAGTTCATGAATTCATTGCCTGGCATCAGAATGAGCCATCAGATCACCTAGACTACCCACCCGCTCATTGTGGACAAATGCATCTCAGTGTTACATCTCTACTAGGCTCAGTGGCCATGCATGTTGCAACAACTTGTTTGGCCTGGCAGCACACTCTCCCCAGTTATCATTTGCTTGGTGGGGTGGCCAATTCCAGGTTTGTACATACCGGATGTCTCTACCAGGCAGGGTAAAACATGCACAAATAGCAGATGGAAAGTTTTACTATCTTCTAGAAGGGCAGTCACAACTGCCTATGTCTTAAGACAGGCAAATCTGGCACATTTTTTTTTTCTCTGAAAACTTACTTATCAACTGTAATGTTTCCATTTATAAGACGAAACCTCTGAGCTCAAGTCTCTCACTTCCAGCCCTAATATACTTGCAATGGCGCTCTTCTGAAGTGACAGCATTTTCTCTTTCCCAGTTTTTATGGCCTTTCTTTCATTTCTTTTTAGAAAGACATCACCTAAACCATTCTGAAATCATTCCTTCTAACAATACTCATTAAGATAAAGGACCTTCCCAATTTTTACAACCTGTTTATATATCCCTGATCACATCAGACCACTTTTTACTGCAGCACAGCACTAATAGGAAGTTATTAATCTATCAAGATCACTGTCCTTTACTGAATCACTCCTTTTTACCATTATTCTTCATTTTGGTTTGCATTTTTCTTAAGCCCATTTGTTCTTATTAAAGCAAGTCTTACTTTTAAGGTCTGCCCTTTAATAAGTGTTACAGGCTGCTTTCTGTTTACATATCTTTGTTTACTTACTTTCTACTCCACTATTCTTTCTGCTAGCTGCTGACTTAACATTTATTTGCATGTTACTAATGAATGATGTTAACCAGTCAGAATTTTGAATTGTGTATAAGGAATATCTGAAATTCTGTGATTTACCAATCACTAATAACTACTTTAAGGTTTCTTAGATGTCCATGTACTGAATTCACTTACTAGAACCTTTGATAAGGTTTATACTGCCAGAATACTTTGCGTTATTTTGTCATACTTTATAAAATCTAAACATATTACCTCTGTGGTTGTCTGCCTGAGGTGGAAGGAGAGAAAAGTAATATTCAAGTTATCTTGGCAATTAACATATAATCAGCTGGAAAATACTGTTAATTCTTTTGGTTTTGACCAGGCCTCTTTTCTTTAAAACAAATGAACTGGCATTCATTCCATGTGTATCAATTGAGACCTTTCCAGTATTTCCATTATTTTGCATGCCACAGCTGTCTGTTTTAGGCATGATTAATGAGCTGTGGTAATAAATGACTGGGAGCCCCCATCTAGATAGCAGCTCTTCAGAAAAACTATACAGGGTCACAGCAAATCACGTAGCAAAAAAAGTATGAGCAATGTTGTGTGACTGAGATAAATAAACAGGTTTACAGCAACGAAAAACATAAACTAATCTTTCCCACTCTTCAACATTTGTAAGATTTTTCTAAGGAAGTTCTGTGTCAGATTTTCAGTGCCTGACCCCAAGAAATACGGAGATAATTGCCAAGAGAGTGCGGGTGAGCACCAGGAACGAGAGCTCTAGAAAGGCTGAGCTCTGGAAGGCTTTAACTGCACTGGACTCATGCACCTTGGAGGTCAAAATAGAGGGGCTTCCCAGACATGATCCCCAAAAGTATCAAAGTCAGTTTAAGCCAAATAGAATGATCTGATCTCTTTACTAATAGTAAGGAAGAAGGGATTTAAATTACAGTAAAGAGAGTTTTATGTTAGACTTTAGGAAAATCCTTACTACTTCTACATTGTAAAGAATAGAGATAGTTGAGACTAATTGGAAAGCTGAGGAATCTCCAGGATAGAAGGCTTTTAATACAGGTTAACCATTGCTTTTTACACAAACTCACACTGCCTTAGAGCAGAGGGAAAAAACTGAATGACTTCTCAAATCCTCTCCAGCACTGATTTTTATAAAAATCTAGTTTCCTGGTTAATGGAGCTTCTCTTTCCTTTTCAAACTAGTACTTTAACACATACGCTCTTCCAATACTCTTAAATTCCCTTTGTCCCTGAACTCATTAAATTTGCCATTAGTTGCCCAGAGATCTCCTCAGCCAATTCTTCCAGGACATTTGGAAGAGAATTTTCTATGCCAGGTGGTGGGGAATGCTTGACATTTTTTCATATTATGTGAAGAAAATGCCGATTTCTAAATTTCTAAATTCTTAGCATCTTATTTTCTTTGTTTCTTTCCAAATATAGTTCAATACCATTCAAACAACATTTTTTATTCACAATAGAGAAATTCTATTTGAGTATTTTGAGACATGAACTTTTACCTAACAGAATTTATTTTATTTTAAATTTCCTTCAAATTTACCCTTTTAAGTTTCCTTTTTAAGTTGCTTCCCAGTGGATATTTATTTACACTTTTATACTTTTTTTCCCTATTAATTATTAGAAGTGCTTTTATTTCTGTTTTCATGCTACCTCTAAAATAAAGTGAGCTGTTATCCAAAACTGGCCTTTTTAAAATTTATCAATGATTTTGCAATCAGGAATTTTAAAAATTAATTTCCACTTTGGCCTTTTTCTTTTTCATATTTACATGTATGACACAACACACATAATTCTCCTCTGATGAATGAAAACAAGTCCGGATAATTTTTCATGTACAAAAACCAGCACCTCTTAAATGATAATTCACTTTTCCACCCCAATAAGTTCTTAAACTGGGTGCAATATTTCTTTACATTAAACAAGTGTTCTTTAACTTGGTGGCATTTTACACCTAGATACATGAAGTCTCCAGTGAGAGTCTTCAAAAACTAATTCCCTCACAGCACCATTTTTCTTTCCATATATTCCATACAGACATATAAGGCGTAATTTTTTTCTAAATTGATTCAGTTATCTGTTTCAGTGTCACTGTTCCCTGCTATTACCTGAATACATGTAATTTCAAACCCAGTGGCTCTGTGCTAACAACATTAAAACAAACAGTAATAGTAGTAGTTCTTTTGCCCAAAATCCTACTACCCACCTTTTTTATTCATCCATATTTCCACAAGAGAACTGTATTACACAGCAAGATCATTTTTAATGAACTTGAAATGTATTCCGTTTGTTAAATAATTTTACGTTTTTCTACAGTTTCGTAGTGCTCCTGCTACTTCAGAGCCAAAATAGTTACCTTTTCTGTACCTTACATGCAAACATGCACATACTCCCAAGACTAGAAGGCTGCTTCATCTCTCTCCAGAACGTAAGCACACATTTTTCATGTCAGAAGCTTCAGTTTTACTTTATCCTTTTTCACACTGCCATTCTTCCACTCATCATGAATTTCTTTTTTTTCCAATGTTGTATTGTCATTAGTTTGCCAGTCATTACAGACCCCTCACTAACTTAGGTGCTCCGAAAGTAATGCCTCCTGTTTATTTTCATGGAAACTACAACAGATACAAAAAGCACAATAACACCTTTATTTGATAGAGAAATTCTCACCTACAAAAGCACTGTTTTTCAACACAGTAACTACCATTACATGTACATTTTCACCAGTGATGAACAACAGCCTGCATGCCGCCCTCATAAAAATCTGCACCGGCGAAGGTGGCCCACTGGTTCACAGTTGCTGTGATGGCATCATTGCTATGGAAATGTGGCCCATGCAGTACATCTTTCTCTATGCTAATATCCATTGTTTGGTTCCATAAACATTCAGCAATCATCGATGAATGTCAATGGGTGCAATTTTTCCACAAGGAGGAATGCCGTGCTGTCACACAGCAATAAAATGTAATGGAATACTGGTGGGAAGGTTCATTGTCTACTGCCATAGCACCAATTTCTGCCTCTGACATCATGTGTCAATGTAATAAAACAGGAGGCACTACTTTCAGAGCAGCCCTCATATGCATTTTTGCCAGTGATGAACAAGAGCCTGCACGCTGTGCTTGTAAAATCCTGCACCAGCAGAGGTGGTCAACTGTTGTTGCCACTGTTGAAACGCACCACCCACTGCCTCACTGGGCTCACATACACTGACTGGTCTCCATAATCATTCAGCAAGGATTGATGAATGTCAGTGGATGCCATTTTTTCCACATGGAGGAATTCAGTTTCACCCCTTTGCGTCACACACACTTCCATATCAGATGCTGTTCTGTCAGACTGTCTTTCTAAAACGTAACAGGACACTGGCAGAAGGTTTCAGCCTTTACTGCCAGGACACCAACATCCACCTCTGATGTTGAGGGCCAATACAATAAAATAGGAGGCATTACTTTCAGAGAAGCCGTTGTACATCAGCGTTACCTCACTGGGTTAAGTGCTAAATAGAAAAAAAAAAACAAGATGAAGCTCTGATTTAGCCTCTTTTTGTACTTTTTTGGGTGGAAAGTGGTGTTGAATTTTGATTATGGAGTGTAGATTTTTATATGACAGTGCTATATAAATATGCAAGAAAATAAACCAAATTCTTTACTTCATTGCTGATACCTCAAATTGCAAGATACCATGCTGAGAGATGCAATTTATGTAATTTTTTAAAATGAAAGAGTGTCTTGTACCTACTGAGAGAACTGATAGAGGCAGAGGCAATTGATTCCGGATGTATCTTCAGTACTATTATTCTACATACTGTCAAACCCCTGAAGCTAGTGAAATGGAAGCAGCAACTAACCTTGGAATGACACAGTATTTCATTTGAACAATTAAGTGGATGAGACATATTAAAGACCAACGCTGATTATTATAACTCATTGTATGTAATTTTTGCAAGCCTGCGTGTTCCCTTCTGTTTACAACTCACTTGCCAAATACTTATTTTTTCAACTCCATATGCTTTTCAGTATTCAGAGGGATAAGCCACTTCTTTCACAAACCACACAGAGTTTTCTGTTTATTATTCATGCTATGTAATTAATCTCTGATAGCATCAACACATCACTTTACAATAATAAAACACAAACATAATGTATGATTGTATTTGGAACGGGGAGCTGTAAGGACATCCACGCAACTTTTGCTCAACTGTGTGAACAAAAATGCAATTTTACAAGTATTTCCAAATAACAACTTATGGGGACATAATGGGATGGAAAAAAAATCTTCTGAATTGGTCTGGATGAGCCTGAACGAATAAACTTCAATCACAATTAAAATCTTGACACTTAAAATTCTACAAGTATACCTAATTCATTTAATGAATTCCACAGCACCAACTAATTTAGATATTTTTCTTTTACCACTGTCTTCTTTGTCAATGCTTCATTTCATGTCAGTATTTGCTTTACCTGGAAATGACTGCAGAAGTTTTGATAGATAGTTGGAAAAGTATGCCCTTTAGAAAGTAGAAAGCCCTTGGCTCTCATATTTGGGGAACAACAGACATCGGTCCTTATGTGTTATTTGAATAGAAACACTATAATGAGAACATATTGTCAGCCTGCTGTCTATTACATTTACTGTGGACTATTTTTAGTATTTCAACACCTGCCCTTCTGACAGTAAGACAGTGGATTTTTAAAAAGTGGCAAGTCTGTGTCTACATGCTGCCAAGGTTTACCCTAAACTTAAGGTATAAAATAACCAAACACAAACATTTTTTATTTTAACAATAGCATTTTACTTCCTTCCTAATGCTACTTTGTTGTCAAAGAAACAACTGTAATACTTCAAATACTTATCAGAATGCTTTGATAAGCAATTCTGATTTATACTTTATAACCTGTATGCAGCTCATTGAACATACCTACGTCTTGTCATACCTCTACGTAAAAAAACATAATTAATGATTGTATTTTATTTATGGTTTTATTTTAGGATCAGGAAATATTTTAAATGCTGGACAAACTTAAAAAAGACTGTTTTATAAAGTTGGAGTTAAAACCCTGTAAGATAAAAACCGAAATAGATGGAATTATTTTCAAGATACAAGAACCCTTACACTCAAACCAAACAGTAATACAAATTTATGTTATCTTTTTCCATCATTTTTGTAGTCTGTTTTACATATCATTAAAATTATGTAGAATATTTCTCAAATGCTTAAGTTAAAAAAAAAAAAAAAAAACCACAAAAATAGAAACGATAGATTTGTTCTGAATATTAGTCCATTATACCTAATTGCTTATGTTTAAATGAGGGTTGTTTCTGCTGAGACATCATATAACAGGTAGAGTTCATTCCTGAAGTAGTCTCAGTCCAATTAAAAATAGGGAATATTTGACCAACTATTTACATTTACAGTTATTTGACTCAAGGAAAGGTATGAAATCTGTGTAGCAGTTCTCTACAGAGGATCTTGTGAGACTTCTCTGACATGCAAAAAGGAATAATCAAGAAAATGAAGAAAAGAGAAATGACCTTTCCTCCTGTTTTGCAACAGATCTCTCAGGAGCCCCGCTGCACGATGACCTAGAGTAGGAACACGTTGTTGTACAGTTTAACTAGACTGCATCACCTCTGCACTGATGCAACAGTCTGGGAAGCAAGCAACTAGAAAATATATCTGTTGTGCTGCAACACACAACAATTTCTGCACTTAATTTTTTCTGGGATAATAGCTGTAATGCCAAATTATTCAAAGCTTTATCTCAACTACGTATTTTACTGCTTCACAAGTTGCTTTGCCCTAAGACATTGTCTGTTTTGTGGTCTAACGTACATTCTTGCTTCCCCAAAATGAGTCCTGTTCATAAATACAAGAAAAAAAAACAATTACTGATGTAAAGAGAAAGCATATTCATGTTTAGAAAAAATGATTTTACATACACATAACCCCTGACTTTTCCTCAGGTAAAAGTGAAATGAAGACCGAATAGGTAATATCCTACTTCTTCTAGACTATAATACAGATTTGCCCAAGAGCACTGCGTCAAAGTGATTTCAAAGTGATTTAGTTGAACACTGCAGTGACTAACAGGGGAATAAGACAGGAGGAGATCCTCAAATCCATAGCTCAGCCAGAAGGAATGAATTTCTACATTTGTAATGCAACAAAAGAGGTTGGGTGCTGCACTGTCAGCCCTGCAGGACAGGTAGCAAAAAAAAAGCCTGAAGAATAAGTTTCGGCTGGTAGAAATCTTCACATGGGGAAAAAAAAAGTCTTCAGATTCCAGGGAAATGGTGTGATCTTAATCATTAAGCTTTTATTTCTAAGGCATTTCTTCTCAGAGTGGATTTCTGCTAAAATGAAGTAAGATAAATTAATATGTTTTGCAGACCCAGAAAATAACATTGGAGCTGGTTTATGTCACATATCTGTACTATTTTCCTAAGCTTTTGATTTTTTGGGTGAGATGCAAAGAAGTCAAAGACCAGCCCTGATAGAAACAGGACTCACATAATTAAGATAACAACCCAGCTGCCCTATGTAGTAATTTTCATTCTGACTTGAAAAAGCTAGTTGATATGCAATTCACCATCATGTTAATGTCAACACTAGATTGCTGGGCAGATTTTTCTAAATGAACATGAACACCTGACAGTTTTATCAGCTATATTTATTAACCTGAGTGTATCTTCATTAGGGAAATGAGAAACAGTGAAATTCAGACAAGTGGATTTCTCTTTCCTTGCAATGGCAAAGTACCCATGACTTGTGTGCTGAAGTCAATCCTGCTAGGTTGAGACTTCGTTTGTGGAGTCATGACACTAGGCTTAACGTTCTCCACTTTTCTGTTAATCTTTATTTGTTCTGCATTCTTACAAACACTTGCTTTTATATCTTTTACTACACTAATGTTTTTGGAGAGATGGGAAAAAAAAAAAAAAGTTACATGGCAACAATCCATGTGTGAAAAAAACACACAGAAGATTTTGGGAAGGTATAGCCATGTATAATTGTCACGCAGGCTAATAATGAAGGTAATACTTCCATAATTAATGTTCCCACACTCTACATTTCTTGGGATTTTCCCCTTTAAACAGTATAGAAACTTCTTACAGGAGATCACAAAGATAATCAAACCCAGCTTATTCACCTGCTTCTTCCTACACTGCACTGATTCAAAGACCCAGCCCCTCTATTAGTAAAGTAAAAAATGGTATTACACGGGTTCACCTTGCCCCATGAAAAACTGGACAGACTGATACAGAGGTACTTTCAAAAATCTGACCTGTCTTTTCAAGTAGAACGAGAATCAAAACCAACACAGACCTCTTCCTTTTAAACAGAGATGGTAGGAGAAGGACAGCTGATGAAGTGACAGACAAGGACTGGGAAGATAAATGGCCACTGCTTATTCAAATATGGTTATCAACATGGTTAATTACTAACCATGATGAAAAATTAGCTGTTTGATACTCTGAGGAACAAAACAGCCAGATGTTAGGAGAGGTACAAAGGCTGAAACAACTAAAGAGAGCTCATGCTTGACTTACAGCATAGCCCCATGAAGAAGTTTTTGTGCATCTCTAACTCAAGTACTGAGGGAAGGATCCAGTTCAGGCAAAAGCAGGGCCCTTGGAGATGCCTATTCCCACACACGCAGCCACAGGGCTACAGAACACAACTGAGAGAAGGAACAAGGAGAATGAAGCTCTAAACTATGGACAAATCAGATACGGAAAGAGAAGCTGTGAAGCATGCAATCAGGCATTTCTGTGGCCAAGAAATGTAGAACCGGCCTACTGGTGAAAGAGTGGAGACACAGATCTGCCTTCTGAATCCAAAGGCTCTTTACTACTCTGTCTTAAACTACTTATGTAGTTCAGCATAACTTCTTAACTGTAGGCTGTTAAATAAAGGTTTACCTAGATGTAGTCAGCATTTTTGTGGGGTCGTTCCTATTTTGCAGACAGAAAGTTATGATACAGAAAGCAAAGACCTCATATAGCCCATAAATTGCAGATCTCTGAGGTACTTAAGACATCCAAATGGAGTATTTAGGGACACGGGTTAGTGGTAAACTTGGCATTATGAGGTTAACAGTTGGACTGGATGATCTTAGTAGCCTTTTCCAACATAAATGATTCTATGATTCCACTTGTTTCACTACTTGAGCACCTTCTTTTGCAAGCAATGTCTTCATGAAGTGGCACTGACAGTGGAAAAGTGTATCTGCCCGTGTGGGGTTTAATCCCAATTAATTTCATTGTTGCAATTTGAATTACCAACTCAAATTTATTCTAAAGTTATATAAACAAACCTCCAGAAATGACAGGATATTATAATAATCCATTGCAAGTATACAGTAACACCTCAAGCATGATGAACACACTCAAATACAAGAACAAACTCCCTGACCAAAAAAAAAAAAACAAGAGACATACAAAGGCTAGCAAAGGGCTATCCTGTCTATATTTGTTGTTTTTTTTTTTAATTGTTAAAAGTGATGTACTTAATAATGGTTTAAACTGTCAGCAGACAAGGCAAGTCATCAGTAGAAACACCAGGTCTGGGAATATCAAAGCAGAAGCACTCATGACTTTCAAAGGTGTCAGTGCTCTGAAGTAAAACAACCAAATTGCCTCCCTTGATTTCTGAGTGGCATCTCATTTGCTTAGTAAGTCACCCACTTTGAAAGTGAAAGGTTTAATACAGCTGGCCTTATGGTTTTACTGTATGATATATATAGAAAAAGAGTCTAGAAGATTAGAACTATGAAAAATACCACCCAGAAAGAAACTCAAAAGGCAACTTGGAAAACATCAAGTTAACACTTGACTATATTAAATAGTCTCTTTCAATGCAGAGCCTCAAAAATATACCAAAGTAAATAAAAGTTATTTGAAAGAAGACTTGTGAGTTGCTCCACTCATGACAAATATTCCCAGAGATATCCCCAGCTTAAATTCATGATGATAAAATCTTTCCTCTCTCCTTTGATTAAATATCCACATAGCCAGTCAGTTTAATGTTTTCCAGCTTTGTAATTCTTTCACTGAATCAGTCTGTCACTTTTTCCACTAGCTCTTCATTTATAATTTATGGTGTCAAGCACCAAGCTTCCACAGCATGAACATTTTACAGGTGCTAGGTCAGGCTGTCAAACTAAAGCACATGCTAATAATTGCTAGCTTTGAAAGTCTTGGTCTCTTTACTTACAATGGAACATCAGTATGAAGGCTCAATTGTTTTTACAAAATAATCAGGTTTGCAGTACTTCTAATGCTATCAACAAATAAATATACAACATCCTGTCATCTACTTGACAGGAAATAAGTTTTGACTATCTAACCAAAAATCAAATTGCTTTAAAAGATTGCACTGCATGGAAGTGTTCGTCTCTACCACAGTCAGACTTTAAGCTTTGAGTGATATACTTTTAAAGCACGTACATAGACATTAAGATTTCAAAGATAATTGAAGAGCATAAAATAGATCTGAGAATGCCATCAGTCATGCACTAAGCTTTTATGCCTGACCTGTTGAATAAGTGGTTCCATATTCGAGAGTGTATCTTCTTTTTCTTTTGTGACTATATGATCATCAAAATGGAGAAATTAAATGTTTTCTTTCTGATTTCGCATTAAGAAGTAAAAATACTGCTTTTCTGTATTACTTTAGGAATTCTTTTGAATTTTTTAGAGTGCAAAAAATGAATTGAAGATGACACAGGGAATATTTTCCAGTATGTCTTTTCCTAGTCCATTACTCTTAGACCTTAAGCAGCTGCAGAAAAAAAGAAAAAAAAAAAATTAACCTAACATTGTAATACTTTCATAAAAATAATTAAAGAAAACAAACCAACTGTTAAAACAACGTAAAAAGTAAAACCACTCATTTCTGCTATGGCTGAAAACAGTCTGTTTTGTAACTAGAGGAAGTCATGTGTAACACACATGAACGTGGAAAGAATCTGTGAGACTTCCAGTGACCTGAAATGAACACATCTGGGGCACGATGATTTGGCAGGTACAGCATAGCATCGCTGCTGCTGGAAATTCAGTAGCATTCTTCAGCTGACTTAGCTCAAAGCACTGCTTTGAAGGGCTGCTTGAGACTTAAGTGTCTGTTAGATATCCCAAGGATGCAAGGGGAATGTCATTGAAGATAGCTGGAGTGCTGCCAGGGGACTTTGAAGGCAATGCCAAATATAGACTATATAATACTACATCCACAGTTACTTCAGAATGTGGGAACCTTTATATTTGAATGAGTATCACGAAGGTAAAGTCTGAAATATGCTTCATGCCATTTTTCTTAAAAAGTTTTTTTTCCTTCTCTTTTGCAATTCTGTCTGAAATATTTGAACCTAGAAAATGAGAGAAGGGTACAAACAGCATCAGGACTGTGGAGATACATTACTCTTAAAGGAAAAACAGGGAACAATTTATAAGATCTTCTTTGCTCATAAGTGAAGACTAAAATGTAATGAAAATGCTCCCAGCTTATTTGGGAGGGATAGCCGGTACAGATACATGTATCCAGGATATTCATCTATGATTTCGCGTGAACCGACTTGACTGGTAGAGCTCAGAGGATTGTGATCAATTGTGCAGAGTCCAGCTGGAGACCTGTATTTAGCAGCATTCCCCAGGGATCAGTACTGAGTCCAGTCTTGTTCAGTATCTTCATCAGCTATCTGGATGAAGGGATAGAGTCCACCCTCAGCAAGTTTACTGATGTTACAATGCTGGGAGGTGTGGCTGACACGCTAGAAGGCTGTGCTGCCATCCAGTGAGACCTGGACAGACTAGTGAGTTGGGTAGAGAGGAACCTGATGAACTTCAGCGAGAAAGAGTGCAGGATGCTGCACCTGTGGAGGAATAACCATATGCACTAGTACAGGCTGGGGATGACCTGCTGGAAAGGAGCTCTGCAGAGAAGGACCTGCATGTCCTGGTGGACAACAGACTGGCCATGAGCCAGCAGTATGCCCTTGTGGACAAGAAGTTGAATAGTGTCCTGAGGTGTATTAAAAAGAGTGTGATCAGCAGGTCAATGGAGGTGATCCTCCTCCTCTAATCTGCCCTGGAGAGGCCACAGCACAAAGAATGCACTTTAAGCAACTCCTCTAGGAAACTCTCCTGCTCTTGCAAACCCATCATCTAAAGCCCCAACATATGCAGTTGCATACAAATTTTCTGTTTTCACCTTTGTCTGAAGATTTTACCAGACATAATTAAAGCACCATGAAAGCACGCATGGAAAATCATCAACATAGCATTTTAAGTTCTACTAACGAAGCCTTCCAAAACTGCATGTTTTACTAATCTAGTTTTCTATTTAAAAAAATGTACTACAGTATGGTTACATGCTTGTTTGAAAGTCACAAAAAAGAGTGACAGAAAAAGAATGAACCAGTATGACTCTGCCATCTAGACCCAGATTTAATGTACCTTTCTACATGCCATACAAGTCTTACAGAACATAATTCAATTGTTCTCCCTTGCCCATAAAGGTCCCTGATTTTTAAGGGCCTCTACTTGTATCATCAAAGACAAATTGGAACTCCAGTGAATTCGGAAGTAAAGCTGGAGAAATGGAATACAGTGTCATCTGCAAAAGATGCAAGTAGGAAACTAGCTAGGAGGAATGAATACTGGAGAAAGACAGAAAATAGTTGTCTGTGGAGGACAGAACCAGAAACTCTAAATACTGAAAGTGAGTTTGTGAAGGACAGGTACTTTTACCACAGTGAGCAAATTTGAGTGATTCTCCCCTGAGTGAGTATTGTAGGAACTGCAGTTTGCTGAAAATGATTAAGGCCCAAAAGATAAATGATGTCTATGAAGCAGAGAATGGATTGAATGGGTGGACTGGAGCAGTGTGACAATGAATTCTCCAGGAGCATAATGTGAACAGATGTGGCTAAAAGGACATATAGTCTTACAGAGTTGGTGGTAGAGCTTAAGAGGATCCAAAGATACACTGAGTTACCTGAGGGAGAAATGGCTAGCCTGAAGGCAAATGTTTCAGGAACACCAAAAGGAAAAGCAAAAATTACTTACACTGAGCAGCAAAAAAATAATTAACAGCAGAACTGGGGTTGCAGGAAAATGTGGATTGGAGACTATCATATAATTAGGGAATGCACTGAAAAGTGCTAATGGATAGCTGGGCTGTGTGGGAAGATGACAAACATTGAGTGCATTAAAAAAGATACATGCACATTAGAAATAATGCACGAGTTGGAAAGAAAAGGCAGCTAATAGGTTTTACACATATTTGCTCTCATTAAAACGACTTGTCATCGGAATTGTATCTAAATTCCAAAATATATCATCAGTAACTGATTTTTCCAAAATTCTAAATCACAGTCTTTCAAAATATGGCAATTTACAGCACATATGAAAACTACGACAACTGAACTGTCCTCATTTCTACCTCAGACTTGATAAATGCCTATCTTGCCTATCTGCAAGAAGCAAGCTTTCATCTTCAATAATGATAGAGTATCTGTGAAGTAAATGTAGTATCCTCAGTAGATTTAACATACATTAATTTAAGCTGTTGAATCTATGAATTGTTTTTGCCCAAATGCTTTTTGTTACATGTATTTTTTCTCTACATATATTAAAGATGAGTGAGATTATAACAAGGACTAAATAAAGAATGAGATGGAAAGAATTGGTGTTCAAAGGAAGGGTGTTAGGATGATGTTGTGGTTTAATCCCAGCAGGAAGCTCAGTACCACACACTTTCTTCCTTACTGTCCTCAGCTGAGATGAAGGAGAGCAACAAGAAGGTAAAAGTGCAAGTACTCATGGGCTGAGACAAAAAGTTTACTAGGTAAACAAAAGCTATGTTTACAAGCAGAGCATTTATTTGTTGCTTCCCATGGGCTCACAGGTGTACAGCCACTCCCAAGAAAGCAAGGCTCACATGCAGAGCAGTTTGTTGGGAAGACAAATACCATCACTTAAAACACCTCTCTCTTCCTCATTCTTTCTGCTTTTGTTGCTGAGCACGATGACATGTAGTGGAGGACATCCCTTTGGCCAGTCTGTGTCACTGTCTGCGCTGCATCCCTTCCCAGCTCCCAGTGCACTCCCAGCTCCTGGCTGGCAGGACAGTAAAGGAGCAGGAAAGCCCTTGGCTCTCTGCAAGCACTGCCACGCAACAGCTAAGCCTTCAGTGTGTTATCAACACTATTTTCATCAAAAATCCAAAACACAGTATCATACAAGCCTCTATGAAGAAAATTAACCCAGTCAAAACAATGACAGATGAAAGTTAAGAATATATCCACAAGCCTAGCTTTAAAAAAGAAAAAAGATAAAAGGAGATAATACCTACTATTGAACACAGATTTATTATACATATTTTATAAACCGTCATTTATCTAAGGCCTTTCTTTTCTTGCAAGAGCTAGCTACCACGGTGTCTGAGCAATTTGAAAATACTCTGCAAGTTGCTTTCCCTTGTTCACCTGTTCAAAGTCATTCTCAGCTTACGAATATAATACTGTCTTGTGGCAGGTTTTTCCTACCCTCTATGTGAATGCAACCAATTATTGTTTAACGTTGTTTCCCACCAACAATAATGAATGCCTTGATGAGAATCTCAGTATGCTTTTTTGATTGTCCACAGTCCCTTCATTTCCTGTGCTTGCTCTCAATCAGAACAAGTGATTTAAATCTCATACTTAATTTAAAACAGATGAAGGGGGAATTTAAGATGTTTCATTCATGTAAACGCCAAATTTATAACAATGAATATTATCTTTTATATTGCTGTACAGCTTAATTTATTTCATCTAAGTGCAATAAAGCAGAGTAAGTACTGAGTGATCCTAATAGCCAAGAAGAATCAAATTAGGGAAGAAAAACCTGATATCTGAATTATAATGCATTAAGGTAAAATTACAGCTGAATTCGAGCATAATTTCATTCAATTTGACTTCAAGAATGCACTATGTTTTCCAGGCTTAATTCAGAATTATTCAGATAGAAAAGTATTTTGAAACGACAAAAGTCATGAAAGATTATTTGTTTTTATAGCTAAGGTATTATTAAATTACTATTTGTGTGACAACACTGTGTAAATAGCCAATATTCTAGCATACTGTGTACATTTTATTCTATAAATGCAGAAATAAATCTGAGTTAGGAAACTGAAGCAAGCTGTAAAAGCATTTTAGCTGCTTTAAATAGAGAGCAGAAGAGGTGAGGATGTACATAAGAGGCATGATTTGAGACAGAAAGTATATAACTTTGCAATTTTCACTCAATTTCTCAAAGACTAGTCATGAGACATACCTTATATAATGTTTAAGAAATGTCCTTGGTCAAAGTAGTTTTGACCTAATAGGACTTTTTCATGGGAGAGGCACTATGAACACAACTGAAGGCTGGAATACTTTGTAGGGAGTTATAGGGAGAGAAGGAATTACTCTTTCTGTAAAATAAAAAAGGCAGGACATCAAATAGAAATAGTAAGATGATCCAAAAGGAGCTAAATATACACACACGTGTACACACAGACACACACAAGCTGCTCTGGAAGTTATGTCTCCTATTTATTTTCATGGAAACTACACAGATACAAAAAGCACAATAACACTTTTATTTGATAGAGAAATTCTCACCTACAAAAGCACTGTTTTTCAACATGGTAACCACCATTACATGTACATTTTCACCAGCAATGAACAACAGCCTGCATGCCACCCTCATAAAAATCTGCACCGGCGAAGGTGGCCCACTGGTTCACAGCTGCTGTGATGGCATCATTGCTATGGAAATGTGGCCCATGCAGTACATCTTTCTCTATGCCAATATCCATTGTTTGGTTCCATAAACATTCAGCAATCATCGATGAATGTCAATGGGTGCAATTTTTCCACAAGGAGGAATGCCGTGCTGTCACACAGCAATAAAATGTAATGGAATACTGGTGGGAAGGTTCATTGTCTACTGCCATAGCACCAATTTCTGCCTCTGACATCATGTGTCAATGTAATAAAACAGGAGGCATTACTTTCAGAGCAGCCCTCATATAAATATATGTATGTATATAAAAAATTTAGCAGCAAACAGAGAAGATTAAGACTCACACATATTAGCTGGTGACAAGATAAACAAGGCCCAGTCAAATGACACAGTAATGAAGGAGACAAATTCCACCACAGAAAGTGGCAGGTATTTTCAATAGAAGTAAAATCTCACCTACAAAACCACACGTGCTTTTGGACGCACTTTTTCAAGAGCAGAGAAATCAAAAAGGGAAGAAGAACAGGTAAAGGCAACAGTAACTGGAACACCAGCAAAGGAGCAAGCAGGTGCTATCTACTAGCAAATGCAGTTTATAAATACATTTTATAAACCATCCAAAGGGAATGAGGAAACGTCAATTAACTAGACTGAAACTGACAACTAATCAATTCTTCATACAGAGTCAGGTGAGGCATCTGCTTGTTATAACAAACCTCCTTTCCAATCCTGTGTTCCTGTTACAGACACTCCATGCTGAGTGTAAACAGTCCCAGCACACATCACCAATGCAAATACTACCTTCTCTGTCATGAGCAATAGAAAAACAAACAAACCAAAAAAACAGTAACATTGCTTTTTTTTTTTTTTTCCTCTCATCCAGGGAAACCAAGCCTGTTGCTAAAGGATAAACAGACTCTTCCACTGTTATTTCCTTTCCTAACTTCAAAGCTGTTGGCAACTCTTCTTATCCCACTTCCTTTTGGAACACAGTCACGAGCACTTAAATAATTCTTGAACTTCCTCCATAAAGCTACAACATAGATCTTTCTGAATGACTCCATTTATCTTTAACATAAGTCTCCAAAGGACATAACCCACATTATGGACTAATAGTCTGTAAAACTGAATTTTATGAACTGTAGCAGTTTTGAGCAATAAAAATTGAATCAATGAACTCAAGTTCATGACATTTCTTCCCCATCCTACACTGGAATAAAACCTTTTATTTTCTCTACTAACACACTTCTAAAAACACCTGGAACTTACTTGGAATGTACAAACCAATACACTTACATGTGTAATTTTTTTTTTCTCCGAAACTAAACCCAAAATTTTGTAAATTGGAATATTCATGTAAGAGAGAGTCAGAAGAACTTGACTTTTAATCTTCTCTTCCTCCTTCCTATAGTCTTCTCTTCTTCCTTTTCAGAAATGTATTGTTCCATCTCAAAATTTGAAAAAAAAACAAAAAAACATAAAAACAAAACACTGCTATTTCAGGAGGTTTAGTATTAAGTTTTATCATTTTACTTTAATGAATCACAAAATCATAGAATTGTAGGAGTTGGAAGGGACCTCTAAAATCCAACCCCTGCTAAACCAGGTTCCCTACAGTAGTTTGCAAATGAAAATCATACTTACAACTGCATAAATATGTTTACCATTCCTTAGAGAACACTACTTCCATTAAGTTTACCAACAACAGTATTTTTTATTCATAAAATATTTAATATCAAGAGGGTGTCTTAAACACTTTCTATAGTTTTCACTTAGTTTAAATCAGATCAAAATCCTTTCAATGTGTTCCATATGGTAGCGACCCTGAAGCTCAAACATTGAAAGCAATTGTTTTCTGAATAACTATGACGTCAGTTTCAACAAGTACCAGGCAGTTCAAAGAATCAGGTTATTTGGGCAACGCATTCACTGAATTTGGAGTAATCATATCTCATTTGGATATGAGATCACTGGATGTCAGAAAAGAAACAATCCCTTTGGTCAAAGAGTCAAGTATTCATATAGCTAACTTAAAATACATTAAAGAAAAAAAAAAAAACAACCAAAAAAACATTTTTTTGCACAGCCCTTAACTACGTGGGCCCTTAACTGATGATTATTATGAAGAATTTGCCAATAGCAGGACATTTTTATTCTTTTTTAGATTAAGTATATAGAATCACAGAATCATAAAGTTTGGAAACACCATTAAAATTATCTTGTTCAATTATCAACCCATCCGGACCATGCTTACCAACCATGTCACTCAGTGCCACACGCACATGCTTCTTGAGCACCTCCAGGGATGGTGACTCCATTACCTCCCTCGGCAGCCTGTGCTAATACCTCACTGCCCTTTCTGAGAAGAATTTTTTCCTAATATTGCATGCTATAGTTAAGTAAAAATTTCCAACCATAAACTGCTTTGGTAGTCTGATCTGATCTGGAGGGGGAGAAAATTCTCATCTTCTCAGGTGGTTGCAATTGCTCTTACCCTGAGAATATGAGCAAGACACACAAACTTGTCATCCTGCAGAGAGGTTTCTCATCATAGAGCTTATCAGAACACCTCACCAGACTTCAGTATTAATTTCAACATTTTTTAGGGGTAAAAAGGCAAAAGAAATTCCAAAAATTGAAAAGGGGAGAAAAAAATAAATACACATCCACTTAACTGCAATAACCCAGTAGAAATAAGTCTGCTCCCCTAACTTTATTTTCCATTCCTGGGCTCTAATATAGTTTTTATACACTGATATTGGTACCATTCATATCCCATAACACCTGGTAAATGTCTGATTCTTAGACCTCTGCTGATCCTCTATGATGCAGCAAATCAGGTTCCACCATTTTCCTTTTTCTCTTTTATGTAAACCAAACATTTCACTTCTGAACTACAACATAAATGAAATCAAGGACATGCTGACTGAATGCAGCTCCAGATAACTTACTTCAACCACTGCCATTTGTAAATGGTCACACAGTAAGGTTTTGGGGTTTTTTGTTCTGCTTTGAAAATATTTTGTTCCTTGGGGATTTTTTCTTTCATTCCTACTTTCTAGGATATGCAATTAGATGCAGTGGGAATCTTAGAATTCACTACAGTTATTGTTGGGCATAGCAAGACAATGGACAGAAATGTCCATTGCTAAAATTCAGGTTCTTTTATTGATGTATTTTGCTGAGTTGCAAAATACTTGAGGTTAAAGGAGACCTCTAGAGTACTTTGTTCAAGCAAGCCCTCCTAGTCTTTGCCCAAGGCTCTGTCCAGGCAGTGTGTGAAGATCTCCTAGGAGGAGACCTCACATTCTCTCTGTGCAGCCTATGCTAGCACTCCATAAAGGAGTGTTCCTTTTCGTTCAGATGATACCTTCTGTGTTCCAGGTTGTGCCCTTTGCCTCTTGTCCTGGCACTGACCACAACCAACAAGAGACTGATTCTGTTCTTTGTGCTCCCTCTGTAGGTTTTCATACACATCGTTAAGATCTTTCTTAAGCCTCCTCTTCTGCATGCTGAACCATCCCAGCTCTCTCAGCCTCTCCTCACAGAAGAGTACAGTCCCTCTATCTTCTCCATGGGCCTTCACCCAATTTTCTTGTACTGAGGGCCCATAATTTGATTCAGCACTCCAGGTGCAGCCTCACCAGTGCTGAAGGGGAAAGGATCACCTTCCTTCAACGACTGTTAATACCTGCTTAATGCTGCCCCAGACACTGTCAGTTGCCTTTGCTGCACAGGTTCATCTCTGGCTCACATTCAATTTGATGTCTACCAGGACTTCCAAGCCCTATTCCACAGTGTTGCTTTTCAGCTGATTGGACCCCAGCATGTCATGGTTCCTGGGGGTTGTTCCTCCCCAGGTGCAGGATTCTGCACTTCTCCTTATTGAATTTCGTGAGATTTCTGTCAGCCTATTCCTCCAGCCTGTTAAGGGCCCTCTGGATGGCAGTATGGCCCTTTGGCCTATCAGCCATTTCTTCTGGCTTTTATGTCATCTGCAGTTTTGCTGAAGATGTTCTCTGCTGACAAGGAAGTCATCTTCTCAAATGGTAAAAGCGAGTTTTCAAACAAAATACTTTTCAAGTACAGATAACAAAGAAACTTGCTCTTACAAACAAATGTATGGAGCAAGGCAAGGTGGAAAATAACTTCTTAAATGATTCTTGTGCAACTAAGCATTATGAAATTCAAAATTTTGCATAAAAATAAGTTAAAAAATAAATAGAAATAGTTTTCACATAAAACAAACTAGATTATCAAACATGCATCCCTCCAGGCTACAGCCTGACCAATCAGATGATCTGAGAGCAATACAAGTTCTTGCACCTGGGCTGTGGCAACCCCTACTTACGAGCACAAACTGGGGGATGTAAGGATGAAAAATAGCCTTGCTGAAAAGGGCCCGGGGTTACTGGTGAATGACAAGCTGTACATGAACCAGCAATGTGCTCTTGCACCCCAGAAAGCCAACTATATATATCCTGCACTGCATCAAAAGAAGCTCCACTCTGCACTGATGAGACCTCACCTGGAGTACTGTGTTCAGAAGTAGAATTCTCAGTAGAGATGTGGACCTGTTAAAGTGTATCCAGAGAAGGGCCACAGAAATGATCCAAGGGATGGAACCCCTCTCCTACAAGGACAGACTGAGAGAGCTGGAGCTGTTCATCCCGGAGAAGACTCCAAGGAGGCCTGACAGCATCTTTTCAATATCCAAAGTGAGGGTGGAGGTGTAAGAAAGAAAAGTACAGATTTTTTGCAGGGTCTGTTGTGACAGGACTAGGGGAAATGGTTTAAAACTGTAAGACAGGAGCTCTAGGCTGGATATGGATATGGATTTTCTAGGGAAAAAAAACAAATCACAGTAAGAATAGTGAAACATTGAAACAGCTTGCCCAGACAGATGGTGGAAGCCTTATCCTTGGACACATTCAAGTTCAGGCTGCAAGGGGCTTTAATACTGTGATCTAGCTGTAGATGTCCCTGTTCATTGCAGGTGAGTTGGACTAGATGACTTTTAAGGGACCTTCCAACTTGAAAGGTTCTATGATCTATATGGTAATTTCATCATCATTTGTTCATTAACCTTTATAATGTATGTACCATAATACATCTGAAAAAAAAGTAGAGGTAGAAATGCAAATCAGGAAGAAGACTGTTGTCAGTAAATTTTAACATTCTCTGTGTGTAGTTCTAAATGTCAACATCTAATCAAGTCTAATCTATTATTGATTTTCTTTCCTGCTTTCAAAATGTCCATCTGTGTCACCAATTTCAATCAGCTTTTATTTCTTGAGGCACACCTCTCCAATATAAGATAAATCTATCAGACTACAGCTATTAAAAATTATTTGCTAATTTTCTCTAATATGTTAAAAAATCACTAGTGAAAGGCTTCAGGACATTATTTAAAACTACTCGTTACTACATTTGTAAGGAAAATGATTATTAGTAAAATGGACAGACTAAACATTACTATAACTTAAAAAAAAAGCGTATCATGAGAAAGTAAAAAAGGGGAAAAATAGTTACGAGAGTGATAGTGATCTCCATTCTAACCATGGCTATAACTCAGGTTACCTAAGTAACATTTTCAAACACACTTTTTTACCTTTCAAATATTTTGCATATTAAAACGTTCACTTCGAATTCAACATAGAATATTTAAATGTTTGAAATGCATTTCTGAGAAAACATTTCAAATAAAGCTGCTCAAATATTTCCAAGAGCAAGACAAGGGAAAATATGCTTTGCATTTTTAATTAATGAACACTAGTATGTCTGTCATTTGGAGTATCTTGATAGCAGTTCACTGATGTCCTTTGCTATAAGTTCACGTTTATCCAAGCTGAACTTGTTCATTATATTACACTGAAATTTTGGCACTGCCAAAGCTTATTTATTCTTAATGCATTCCAAGTTTAACAGACTCTACATACCTATTTGACTGTGCTGACAGTGTCAGCACAGAGCAAACAAGCATACTGCAACCTAAGACAGAGAAGGTGCGCAAAAGGTTCTCTCCTTGTATCTCCTGGTTGCCGAATCAATAAGTGCAGCAAGCTTTCAGCAGTATTCTCATCCCAACAGACCTCAGAAAGACAAACATCCCAAGTCAAATGCAGCAAAGTGAGGAATGGAACAATGAAATAAAGGGAAATTGTGGGACATAAACCATCTAGAAGAATAAGATTAAGAAAAATAAAAAGAGAAGAAGAACAAGTAATGTTATTAGGAGCTAAAGAATGAGAGGTTGCAGTCATTGGAACACTTACGCAACCCAGAGAGGACAACTTCATTGTGTAACCTCTAAATGAATACACTTTTCTTCAAAATTCCTTTGTTGCTTAACACAACTTACTGGCAAAGTGCATGCCTTCATGTCTTATGCCTACGCCAGGTAAAATGAAGTCTCTCTTGCCTTAATTCAGATTAAGGAGAGGATTATTCTGTCAGTCTAAACAAACCAGCATTCTATGTGAATGATCAGTGAAGAGGAAGAAAGTAAAGATCTTCTGAAAATGTAAAAAAAAAAAAAAAAAAAAAAAAAAAGAGGTCATAAAGGAAATTCATATTAATTATATTTTTACATTAATGGGATTAGCAATTCCCACATTTAAAAGTTAGGAAAAGCCAGCACACAAGTCACTATGACTCATGGACTACATCAAAGATAGCTGGACTCTAGGACTGCGGGGGTCAAACTTGAACCAACTGGATAAAGCCTCTGTTGCTGTGGGATTGATGTTTTGCCTTCAGGAAGACTGTTAAGACATACAATGTGGCAAGAAAGTTTCAAATCTTTAATTCAATTCCTTTGCATTCAGCATTTTGACAAATTGCGTTTTGACAACTTTTTAACATAGGTTCAAAATGTTCCAAACAAAGAACTACTTAGTTATGTACAAGAAGAAAAAAAAAATGTAATGAATTTAGCTGAAGCATACATTGAAAGCTAAGGTGTCATACCTACTTCTATCACCATTTGTCTGTCAGATCCTGAGTGTATCACATAATAGAAGGTGTAGAGTTGATCAATGAAAGTATCACATCTTCCTGATACTCAATTTAACACAAGAAACCTAAACTTCAGAAAAAGATAGCTCTCAGAGTAGTCAACAGAAGCTTTTTTATGAGCATATGAAAAACTGATTGCTTAGAATGTGCAGTGGGTGTCAAAAGCTGGTTACCTAAGATAAAAGTTTTGGCCTTTAATTCTTCTCCTCAATCCAGAGGCTGAAAGGAATATTGGGGAAAAAAAATAGTTTTAAAGAGATTAAACACTGGAAAAACAACTCTGTATGTAGTATAATGTTTGCACAGGGACACGTATTAACAGCAGCAAGAAATGTTGACTCATTCCAGCCATTAGCTTTCATTTTTCTTCTCTAAACAAGATGCCCCTTAGCTTTAGATAGCCTACAGAAAAAGGAGACACATGATAACACAATTATAGTCATCTTCATCAAGAGTAACCATTAATATGACATTAACAGTGGTGAGCAATTACTTGCACAACACTTAATGTATAGACTAATATATAGTTGTAACTATTTCCCTTTTCCCTATCTTAGTAAATAATTTTATCTCAACAGTAATTCTTACTTTGTTTTTTCAGTTTGCTCCCCCATCCCACTGGCAAGGGGGCAATGAGAGAACTGTGTGGTGCTCAGCACTTGTCAAGTTAAACCACAACACAGACGTTTCAGTATATTTCTGAAATTAGGGAACTTTTTTTTTTTTTTTTTTTTAATTCAGAGGAAAAATATTTTCACTGTTGTCTCAGCAGCAATTGGGTTTAGTTTTTCATTGCATATGAAAACAATCTGAGATCAAGTTTGGTTTAGAAGTTCATGTTTCTCCATTTCTAAATATTAACAGTACACATATTTATCTAAATAAAATGTTCCTCCAAGAACTTAAGTCCACTAAACTGAATGATTAAAACTAATATAATCCTCCTAGTAGTTATTCCTACTGCATCATTCTGGCATGTAAACATTTAACAGTTTCAGCAATATAAACAAAACAGAGTGGAAACCCTACAGAAAGAATGCCTAGATCTCCTTTCACTTTTTTTTCCTACTATGTCCAAAATATGTTTGGACATAATTTTCAATTTTAGCCAAAACTTTTCTTTCATTTTATTTTAAATCAGCAATTTTTATTTTAAATCAGCAGTTGGAATGCATTGGGAGAACTGGATTGGTACATATCAGAGAGTTAATCACTTGTACCAAGATTAAAATGCTAGTGCATTATTTTACAGAATGCATTCTAATTCACTCTTTTATTCCTTTATTTTAAACTAAGAAATATTCAGCAGCCAGAAAATGGAAATTACAGCAGCAACTACACTCTAACCAAGGGTCCTTAGCCTCAATTATACTGTTTGCTATATGTGACTTTTCCCCTTTTGTCCTAGGAGCAGAAGCCATTATGTGGATTGAAGCTGTAAAACTCCCAGTAAATCTACCTTTTGCTATGTTCTCATTCTATGTATGTATCTTCAGAGGAGCTTGTTACAAACGGTGCTTCTGCCCATCTTTCTTTTTGCATAGAATCGACACAGCTATGATTTGATTCTAAGCTTAATCTTCTATAATTTCAATGAAGGAATGCTGTATCACAAATGCAGTTAACATGTCTGCATATTAAAACATTCTAGATTGCTTCGGTTGTATTAGTACTTTTCACTTAAGCATCACCTATGGTATCCAAGGAAGAGTAGCACTGACCCATGAGGAGCAGGTGTGCATCTAGTCATCATTAATCTGGTGTTAGTCTTCTTGGAGAACCCATCAGCAAAGAATAGACACCTTCAAAAACTGTCTGGAATTCAGTCAGCTCAGAATAAATAAAACCCTCTATCAGCTTCTAATAAATCTACCTAAACTCAGACCAAAACTTTTTAGCGAAGAGTATAACATGTTTAAATTCTTGTTTCTTTAATGACTTGAAGTAGAGTCTCTCCCAGCACAACATACAGCCCGGTTTTCTGACTAGAAGTAAATATACCTGCTAATGACCAATTACATTTTTATTTTCTTGCTTCTCTTACTTTACTGCATCCATAAGGTGGAAGGAGCAGGGAAAAGTGAGCACTAGAAAACAGATAGATAGAATTTTAATGGTTAGCTGTCAAATGTCAAATATAAAACCATTATTGAACTTTACTAAATATGTATTGTTCACAAAATGTCTGTTTATAATCAGAAATTTTAAAGTAACCATCAAAGCTGAAATGAGATTAAATACTAAGCATTCTGCTACTAACAAATTGATTAGAGAATTAAGGAGCTTGATAAGCATAATTAGAATATATTACCTAACATTTCTAGTGAGAAACCTTAACATGTGTTTTTTGACTCACGTAATTAGCGAGCTCACTATAATCCACTTGCAAAAGTGAAGGCTCACTTCAAGTTCATCAGATCCAGATTCAGTTTAGAATTACAAGTGCACACAGTTAGCCTGACAAGGGAGGCAGTGGGAGAGGCTGCTGGAAAGGGAAGGAGAGCGAAAGGAGAGAAGAGGAAAACCTTTTCTATGTTTCTGATGCTGGGACTGTTTGGGGCTAGATGGCAAAATGAGCAAATAAGAAGAGACCAGTCCCGGTCATACATTACTAAGCAGTATGTGACCAGGTGAGCAAATGAAGCACAGCCTTCTCTGGTATAGAATAACAAAGCAAGAACAGTATTTAATTTTTCATCAAAATTTCAGTTGTGCTCCTTCTTTGCATTAAAATCACAGTAACACAGAACTTTCAAACAGCGGAGAAAGTATTTGTCCCTCTTTTCTGGGACAGAAGTATTTGTCAGGGGGAGCATGAGAGCGAGGAAGAAAGATGTGAAGACTTTGGGATTGTTTAAAAACAAATTTTGTATTATACTACTGAAGTACCCTAGCTTTGATTCGCCAAGTTTCAAGCTTGTGCTTGATGTTCATACATGTATTCTACACTGTATTATCACTATCATTTTGTAAAAAACAAAATGTTTCTGTGGCTTTGAATCAAGATTTCAGAATTCATAAATGTGAATTTCGCGTTTTTATAACTAGAGACAAAATACTTTCAAAATCCTAAGATTATTCTACAGAAAGGAAGTTTGGTGGGTTTTTTTGAATCTAAATATAATTTTCTCATGAAATATTTTTAAAGATATTTTACAAAACTGACTCTACTAGATTGTCAAAAGAAACAGCAGCAATATTGCAGTGCTTTTTAATCTGGTCCCAATTTAAAGATAAAAGACCCTATTACCTTAAAAACAATGACAACTTTTGGGGCTTTATGTATATAGAATGCAATTAGATTTTAAAAAGCCCGACATATAAACCTGTGGTACCTGCTAGCTTAAAATTTCAGGTACCATCAACTGTTTAAAGAGAAGGCAACTGTTTTTACAGTATCACCAACTGGGAGGAAAAACACCTGTGCATTGATTGCATGAGTGGTGTTTCTTTATTATATATAAAAGCATCTAAAGCATAATAAAAATGCCTGCATTGGTTGAAAATAATAAACCTCTGATGATTAAATCATCAATATTATCACAGTGCTCAGTACTTTTGTTTTCTTATGGGATGGTAGAATTTAGTCCAAATCCAGAGATCTTAATAAGTGCTGGAAATGCTAACATACTGATATTTTACATTGCGTCAGTGAGACAATTCAGTATAATTTTTCCTACTGACTACGAAAATGCTTTTGTTTTTGTTTTTTAACATGACTGATGAGCTTCAGATACCCAAATAAAATAGACACTTGATTTAAAGCCAACTTTAGCCTCAAAGCTGTGTTCTCCAGCAAGTTAAAGGTTGTACTTGCATTATAAATGGATGCTGCATTAATTGAAGAGTTCTCCTTAATGCCTTTATTTTAAACAGACTTATTCTTAGACATGGGAAAGCACAAGTCTACCTACAGACATACATACACACACACAAGAAAAGGTCTCACAAAAGCAATAACGAAAGCATCACTGGAACTAGTATAAGGATTGATGGAATAAGAGGTAGACTGGAAAGCTATCTAGAGAGGTTAAAAGAGAAACGAGTGAGCTGAAGGTAATTTCAGTGTTAAATTTTAGGGGCTTTTGTATGGTATGGTCTGGAAATATTCTGGCATCATTATAACAGAAGATGGACTGATGATTATTTTGAGGAACAAATATTGAAATGAAAAAAGTATTTGCAAAGTAAGTATATTAAACAAAACACAGGTGTTCAGGTTACTAAAAAGTCACACAAATCTATTCAAGAATTGAAACAAACATTACTAAGAAGTTCAGAATTTTAAGAAACTGTCACAAAGTAAGCTGACAAAGGCAAAAGCCATGAGGAAAAAAAAAAAAGTATCATTCAGAAATTAAAAAGCAATCTAAGAAAAAAGTCTGGGAAATACTTTTTCATAGAGTTAAGTAAGTTAATTTGTGCAGATCATTGTACAAAAAGAAATCCTGCAAAAAACCCTATGTTTTTATTATGCAAGAGAAATCTTCACTAGTAGTTCTCGGTTCTGACACTCCACTATAAAGACTGGTGTACCATTTACAAGTTCAAAAATGGTTTCTGAAGATGCCTTGTTCACAACTGATATCTTTCTTTGACCTTTTCCACATGATACATGGTTTCCTGATATCAGAACAGATTTGGCATAAATAATTTCTTTCCCTACTTCTGTATTTCTGTACTGTTCATCCTTCTATCTCTGTATCGTGCATTTCAGCACTAAAGGGCACAACAAACAAAAGGCCAGCTTCTTCTTTATGTCAATGTCAAGGCAGAGTAAGCGATCCTAATGGAGACGTTCCATTTTACACATCCAGCTGAAGGAAGGAAATATCCTAACTGTGCTATATTTGGATCCAAGAATAATACAGTATTTCTCAAACAGCATATGTATATCAGCTTCTAAATATAGGTGATTAGTTAAAGGAGACTGTAATCAAATTAGGCTTCTAATTTTACAAAATGCATTGAATATTAATGCACTGTACGTCTTACTGACAAAACATCTACTTAACTGACTTCTCTAAAATTCACCGTTGAGAAGTCTGACATCAGATACCCAGGAGGGCCCTCAGAGTTTGTAACAAATTATTTAGATCTAAAATATGTACCTGGCAACCGAGGAGGAGTTTTCCATAGGAATATAACTGAATTTCTTGCAAACTCCTTCCTTCTTTCATTTGAAAACTATTTTATGTGCCAAAAAAACAAAGTTTTATGTTGAAACACTGACAGTTAAATTCATAAGGAAGTAAGAATGGTCATTCTGGATCAAACCTGGAGTATAGCTACTCTGATTTTGAGGTCCAGATGGAGAACAACCAGCAGCAGATCCTTTGGAAAGAATTTAGAATAGGAAGCAAATACAGAACAGTCACCATCTCCACCATCACCACTAACATGTTAGTGTTACACTGGTTTCTAGGAACTGCACTGGTTTGTTTCCTAACACAAGCATGACACCCGCTGAAACTGAAAACACTGATCTCCATGAATAAATCAGGAGAGATGGAGAAAACACTGCTCACTAACCATCAGCAGTTCTCTTCAGCCTATATTTCCATAATTCCTTCCAGCATTTAGCTTCCTTTCTTAACAGGGCCAAGCTGTGTAATTCTGGAAATATTTCAGTTCCTCTGAGGTGTTTTCACACCCCAAATTACATGAGAATTAAAGAACAAAATTACAGAAGAAAATGAGATCTTTACTGACAGTTGAGATATACATTTTTTTTTATTTATTTCCATACTAATCATCCTAAACTGCTCAAAATAACAAAATATCCAAACAGCAGTTAATACTGCTAAATACAAAACCATGAACATATCATGAAGCACTAACTTCAATTCTGTTCACTTCAGGTATCTCAGATATTTAAGGCATCCAAATCTAGGCTTTTGGGTAAAAAAAGTCATTTTGTGCATATCTACATCTGTGGAGGTTCCTTAGTCATCCTTATCACTGAAAAACAAATAGGGTAGAAGTAATTAAAAAAAATAATTAAATCTTAATAGAGTGGGGCAAGTTTTGTGTTTTCCATACATACTTAAAAGTGAACCAAACTTCTACCGCAATAGCTTTTTTTTTTCGGTCTAATTGTGTAAATGATCACAAAGAACACCAGCTGGACAACTAACAGCAGAATCTGCCACAGTGAGTACAATGCAGGCAGCAGGACAGCCTGCTTCCCAACACCTGCATTTCTCGAAGGATGAGGCATCCTCTAACAGTAAAACATCAGTAAAACAGCATCTGTGTCATTCAGAGGAAAGTTCAGCCTCTACCCTCAGCCCTGGTTTCTTTAAACTGCAAGAAATTTCTGAGTACTGAATTCAAAAAGAATCTCTGTGATAGACTGTACTTACTTAAAAATAAATATATGGATAAATACAGGCCAACATCTTTGAACTGATGAAGAACTCAAGGTCACTAGTGAACTGTCTCAGATTTTAATATGTGAATCACAAGGCTCTATTACATACTTTAAGCTACCCAATTTACATCAGGCATAATCAATGCGAAAATAGATGCTATATCAATTTTGGAATTCATGCTTGACATTATTTCTTAACTTTTTTTGTTTTGTTTTGTTTTTTCTCCAGGAGGAAATGAATATTTTTGCCTTTTAGAAGGAAGCATAAGAAACGAACCTTGCATAACCTAGCAAGATACAGTGACACCTGGTAGCTGAAAAAGCATACAACTTCCTTTTCTAGTTCACTGGTAGACATGATGAAGTATGCAAGCCCTACAGTTTACTTCAGAAATCAATTGTCTGGTGAAAGATAACAGCAACTATAGATTCCAAGAAACTGGTATGCAAACATTCTTTCTGGTTAATGTATATATGTGGAACACTTACATGCACGCTTAGCAAAGGACAGCATCATACTATTAACTGATGCTATCTCTATCCTAACAACTCTATCCTTACACAAAGATCACATTTCTGACGCTCTTATTCGTATCTTTAGGTCTGAGAGTATTTGCTCAATCCAGCATGTTCTAGCAATCAAACCAACCAACAACTCAGGCTGAAATCTTGCAATAACATGACCCATTTGTAACCAGATGTCACACTCAATCAAAATTTAGATGAACATGCATGCACTCAACCCACACTATTAATTGAGCTTTTTTGTTTTGAGCAGTTCAGTTTCAGACTGCAGTGATACAGGTTCCTGTGCAGCTTCATGGCCTTGCTTACCTACAGGATTTTTCTTAACAGTAAAATCTAGCTCTTGGCATGCTCATTATTTGTTTTTTGAACTTATCACTCCATTAAGATGAATGAGTAAGCTCACTTCTCTGTCAATAGTATTGTTTCTGTCTGGCTTGCTACAGATACTGTAAGACACCATGAATTGATTTACTGGTTGAAGAAAGACAACCTGAGTCTTGGAACTATATCAAAACAAATATCTTTTTTGTTCACAGAAAACAAACAAAAAGATAAACTCCAGCATGGTTATTTATAAGACTGAAGTGCATTAATTCTCTGAAAATCCCTCTTTAGTAACAGAAAATAAATCATTAAGAATGAAGAGGAAGGGCTTTCTGTTTACCAGACTGGATTAATAAGCTTATTCCGCTTCCACATTTTTCCCCCATCAAACAATCCAAGCAAAATCTTCCTTTGCAAGTTTGTATTGGTGCTGGTATGCTTGTAAATACAAAACAGAAGGCCAAACATTTTGGATAGTAAAGCTACGCTAAGTTATAATGACTACAACTACTATTAGTGAAAAGCCAACCAATTAATGCAAACATGTTTCCAAGACATATCATCTGAAATATCACCTTATGAAAGTTTAAGAATTTATTTTTTTTTTTCCTCAGCCAACAGCACAAGATTTCAAAATATTCTTCATAGCTGCGATTCTAAACATGAGTCACTGGCATTTTAAACTTACATGCTACGTAATGTGCAACTGCTTCACTGTACTTATTTTCTTTTATTCAATTTCTGGCTTCACAGAAAGTCATCAGTAAGAGTTTAACATTATGTTTATTGCTAGCATCTTTAAATGGGTGAAAATCCAGTATATCTCCAGTTCATGTGTTTGGTTGAGTTAGACTAATTAGAAGTCTATGTAAAATGGCAAAACCAAAGACAAGAGATCTTTCTCTTGATTAGAGGTTTCAAAACAAAGAGCAGAAAGAGAAGTTATTCAGAAGTTAAGAAATGTATCAGTACTCTGTGCACCCACTGTCTCAATACCTGAACTTGTTGGGAAAAGTTATGTCAACATCAAAAATCCACTCCAACCTTGATAGACTTTTCTCTGGGCTAATGGGCAATAATTTTCCTCCATTTAACTGCTTTTTAAAATTATTACTAAGTTAATCCCAGGAATATTGAGTATTAATTTAGTATTTTACATTAAAATATCTTAATCCAACTTGCACTATTTAATAAAAATTCTTTACTGTTGATGTGTAGAATGTCTCAATTATTCTACAGCACACATGAATTACTTTCAAGAGCATTCCCATGTCTTGTTAGGTCTTGTGGTAATGTGGCAGACGTTAGGATGCACTAGAATGACATAAAAGAAGAACTGCATTGTGCTGCTATGAGAATCTGATGTTGTCTAAAACATGAGTAAGGACAAAAAGCAATAGAGCATTAACATAATTATATGTTATCCATTTACAGACTGGAATTATCCATCACATTCAGTGCAGAAGAGGTAACGCAATAGTATTCCTTCGAACGTCCCTACCATATCTGACCCTGATTGCTGAAGGGTTTAGTGCCTGAACTATCACATCTTCCTGCTTTCCCAGTGTTTTATTCACTCTTTTTACTGTTATCCATGTAAATGTAACGAACACAGAAAAAAGAATGTAAAAGCGAAGTGTGAAAATAAATAAACTACAAATTTGGTAGTACTCCACAAGTAAAAAGCTGTTTGCTCATTACTTGCCAACATAGTCATATTCAGCACTTCTTTCAAGAATAATAGGTAACATAATTTCCGCTAGAAGCAGCATTTAGAGCTGCCCTTCAGCTCCTGTATTTTCACTCACATCCCAGTAAAGCCCCTGACTAGGAAAGGTAAATTGTACAAAAGCAAATTGTAAAAAAAAAAAAAAAAAAAAAAAAAAATTTAAAACAAACAAAAAGTAGGAAGGACTCTGAATGCAGAAATAGATGCATCCTACCTCCTCCACAACTAAGTAGAGAGATGTATAATAAATAAACAGTTATGGAAATGCTTTGCTCTATCCAGATGTTCAATAACGTAGAACACAACGTTTCACAACCGTTGACTTTTTTTTCCAGCTCTTCCTAACAACATTTGATACCATCTGAGTGTGCCGCGCATTTTAATCTTCATTTCTCTAAGTAGGGTGATTCCCTTTCCAACCCAGGGGCACACTGCTTCAGCACGTACATTACAACCTAAGCAATTCAACAACCATCTTCAGCTGGACCTGATGAGCACGCACCTGTGACAAAGGCTCTAAATGAGGATTTTTTCGAGCAGCCAAAGCAGGTGTTAAGGGCAACCATGTCTCTTAACGTGAGCGACGCACCCTAAAGCCCGCTCAGCACGAGCCAGCTTTATCCCTCAGCAAGCCCATTTCACATAGCGGGATGCCACCGCTCTGTCTCAGCGGGGATAACTTTCAGTCCGCCGCAAGTTCGGCCGCTCTGGAGGACAGCGCACGGCCGCGGCCCCGCTCGTTTCCGCGCTTCCCTCTCACCCGCACCCAACTTTCACGGGCCGCCCCCAGCGGATGCCGCCGGACAAAACCCCGCCGGGCGGCTCCCGGCCGCAGCGCCCGCCCCGCTCCTCCGAGCCGCCGATCCCGCCGCCTGGCGGGGTCCGAAGCCCCCTCCCCACCGCCCCGCGCCCACCGGAAAGTTGCGGCCCCGCGGCCGCCCTCACCTTGGTTGGAGGCGCCGTGTCCGCCGGCTGCGGGGCGCGCCGTCAGCAGGGGGAGGAAGAGGCCGAATCTCCAGAGCAGCCCCCGCGCGTCGCAACACCCCATGGCTGGGGCCCACCGAGCGCCCCGCGTCCTCCTTCAGGCCGGCGGGGAACGCCGCGGCGCGACCCCCGCCCGCCTCCCGCGGCCCCGCCGGGGTCCGGGGCGCGCCGCGTTGCCTGCGTTGCCGCCGGGGGCTGCCCGGGCCGGGGCGGGTGCATCCACCGGCGACGTCCCGGGGCACGGCGGCGGAATGAGGGAGAGCGGGAAGGCGGCGAGGGGTGCGGGAGCCCCGTGCCGCACAGCCGCGAGGGGCGGCGGCGCTGGCGAGGGGGAGAGCTTCGGCAACTTCGGGCTGAGCCCCGCTCCTGGGCGGCCCTTCAGCCCCGTAGAGGCGCCGCCGGCAGCTCCGGCAGCCTCCTCCGCCGTCCGCGCCTCATCCCCGGCCGGACGCAGCGCCGAGGGGCTTCAGTATCCCATAGCGGAGGATGGTCCTGCCCCGCCGCCGGGCTGCTCGGCTGCAGGCGGGGTGGGGAGCGGGGCTGGGCGCCTCCTCACGCTCCCCGCGCCATCAACAAAACTTGCGGGGCGGCATCGCCGCCGCCTCTCTCCCCGCTCTGCCTCTCCCTCTCAGCAGCGGCGGCTCTAATGCGATCTCCGCCGCTCGCTCCCGATCTGCGTGTCGCGCTCCCGGCCGCGGCTTTTGGTGCCGCCGCTCCCCCGCCGAGCGGCACGTCCCTAGCCCGGCGGGTACCGGTCAGCCGGGAGGGCGGCGCGGCCCCGCGCCGGGGGCGCTCGGGCACGGGCGGCCCGCCGGCCAAACGGGCGGCCGGGAGCGCGCGGGGAGAAGCGCGGGGGGGAGAGAGTTTGGGCGGCGGCGGCGGCCCCTCCTCAGCCGCCCTCAGAGGGGAGTGCGGGCGTGAGGTGCGCGGCGCGCCTCGGCGAGGGGAGGGGAGGGATGGAAGGAGGAGAGGCGCTCCCTCGGCTCGCAGCCCGCGGGTCAGATGCGGCCGGCTGGGCGCTAGAGGGGGTTAGTTGACAAGGCAAAACGCCCGGCCGCGGCGGCGGGGCCTGGAAGGAACCTGACGGGAGGCGAGCGGCGAACTTGGCGCGCGGCGCGGCGCTCGCTGGCAGCAGGCACAGGTGAGGCAGGTGGAGGTACGGCTCTGCCTGCTGCTAGCCGGCCTGCGCCGCGCCTCCACCCCAGGCAGTGCGCGCTCTTGGGACGGATTCGCTGCGTGAGCGCTGCACTCGGAGCTGTGCCACGTGCTGTGCCAGGTGCTGGAGTTTTTTCTTCTGTTTCTTTTAGTTGAGCATTTCGATTTTCGGACTTATTCAAAGACAACAAGACTTATTCAAAGAGAAAACAGGAATCACAGATTCCCAGAATTTAGGGGCTGGAAGGGACGTCTCGAAATCATTGAATCCAACCTCCTGCTCAAGCAATTTCCTACAGAGGGTTGTATGGTCCAATGTGCATACAGGTCTTGAGTATCTCCTGAGAAGACCACCTCTCTTGGTAGCCTTGGTGTCCTTCTCACAGTAAAAAAGTTCTTCCTCATTTTTGTGTGGTTCCACATTTCTGTATATGAGTTCCTAAAATCAAGTGTCCAAATGCACGTGTAAAAGAAAAGCTGTTTCATTCCCAAGGTTTCTGTGCATCCACAGATCCCATGCAGTCAGTAATAATGCAGCCACAGTGTCCCAAACCAGACCACAACAGAGCTCCTCCTGAGCTCCTGAGCTGTCTCCTGTACAGACACCCAGTGAAGCTGTATGTGGAAACAATCACTTTGTAATGCAAGAAAAAAAAGAATATATTCAGAACACAGATTTAAGAATCAGGTCTTAGATTATTTTCAAAGGAGTCTTTCAGCGAACAAAGCCAACAATGAAATACACATTTGATTTATTATTTTTTTGTGAATCCTTCCAGCTCATAGCTGTTCTGCTGCAAATTTTCCCACATTCAGCTGAAATAACAACCTCACATAAAGAAATGAAATCCTATTCAAAAAGAAAGCTTAACAGGAAAAGCATAAGGAAAAAAATATTAGTTGTCGAATAGTGATTAGCATTTTGCCTTAGTTTCATGGTGAACGTGTTCAAGGAGAAAGTTCAATGTTTAGAGTTTCACCTGAAATACATTGTGAAGCTTTGCAATCTACAGTGCCTCAGCATTATTCTACTTTGGAAACAACAAGGTCAAAAGAAAGTAACAGACACATTGTATGGTTGGGTTTGGGGGTTATAGATGAGAATTCAGATTCTTTGCTAAAGTAAAGTGCTTTCCAACTATACTGCCGGAAGAAATTAGTGCAGGAAGTCTTATACAAAGTCTCTCTTTTTAAAACGGGACAATTGGGCCGTGCAACACAGCTGCTTGTCTTGTTCCTTAACCTCTGAAAAAGTCTTGCCATGTGTTAATGAAAAAGTGCAGTGCACTCAGCAAAAGTAAACTGAGATTCTCTCCCTCACATCTGCTATTGCATGACACACATTTCAGCTTTTTATAGCAGGTTTTCCTCAGACAGCCCTAGTAACACACATTGTATATATGTGGATGCACTCTCCATATACCCCATACTCTCCCTAAGTGCACTTGGGTATCTCCATGTACATCTGCATAAACATCATATGGGCATACTGTACATTATTTCTCTTTTGTAGTCAATAATGAAGTAAAATCAGATTTTCTGAACGCAGCTTAGAAGGTCTGATTTACCACTTGTTTTTTCTCTACATGTCACATCAGAATACACCTGAATACAAAAAAAAAAAAAAGCAGGTAGTGAAAAATGTGACAGGATCACAGACAAAATCTTTTTATGTCTTTTTCACAACCTAAGGGAAACAATTGTATAGCAAAAGAGCGTTAACTATATTTTATAGCCTCATGTATTATGAAATCCAAATTAAATCGTAATTGTTATGCTTTTGCACTTCAGATATGTAAACATGTTAAATGTAACTGAGGAAAGTAAAAATATTAAATATAAATAGGTAGAGTCCTGTTTACATGCCAGTATTTTCCAAAATATAATATTCCTTAGTAGCGTGTAAGTATGCTTTAGATTTATTCTGAGCACATAACTGTACCAGCTAAACAAATATAAATGGATTTAATATCTTTATATTCTAATTTCTAAAGAGTATGTTTTATAAGCAAGGAAATCCAAATACTCTCACTCTTAAAATGAAAGATAATTTAATCTATCCTGGAAATGGAAAAATACCCATTCTACCTTCACTGCTATTTCCTTTCTGCTAAAAACAAATGAACAACAACAAAACAAGAAAGGAAATACGACATAGGCACAGAATTATATGTAATATGCTGTACTTTCTTGTTTGTATAATTAAGTATATATAATTTGTCTTTAATGTGTCATAGCTATGTTAATTATAATAAACTGTAACTTCCTGGGAAAAAAAAAAAAAAAAAAAAAAAAAAAAAAGGAAAACTATTCTTTTTTTTTTTTTAATAAGATTTCTCCATAATATAGTGTTGTGTTGTATGTTAGTCCTTTGAACCATTATTCACAACTGCATGTGATCTAGTTCTTACGACACTGACAGAACAGATTAAAACAAATTTTAAGTTCCTGCTCCATACATGTCAATAGGATTCTATGATTTTAAAATTGCTTTGATATTCAGACCAACACACCCTCATGAATATGTTTTAGAAGAGCAGCACTCACACATCCTAACCTAAAGTATAATATGTGTACTATTAAGAACATAATGTAATACTGATCTGTTAACGGTCTGAGCCAACCATGAATAAAACTCACTGCCGATTCAACAGCATAACCAGAATTGAACCTGTTGATAGCATATATCCTACCCAGGATGATAAATTACACTTTCCCAAGAAACTGAATGTATGCTCTGGTTGTTTGTTGTTGTTTTTGTTTTTTTATAAAGTATATTCATATTTCTATTGAATTAGAAATCACACAATTTTCATCTGAATGAGTATGCCTCTTAGTTTATTACCACTTCTAATTTTTAGCAAACTGAATGACAGGTTAACACTGGAGAACTACTGATACTTTTTTTGTGTGTGTGACTACCATAGCCCCGTATATGCTTATGGTATGTGCAGTGATTCACGTGAAGTATTTACAGATTGTGACAGTTTTCTGCATTCACAAAGGCTCCCTTCCCATCATCAAGGGGAGAAAAAGAATTTGCTTTTGCATTTCCACATTAATTTATAAATAAACAAAATAACCATTTAAAGGGGTGATACAAGCACATCTATTATCTTTTTTTTTTTTTTTTTTTTTTTGCTTTTAGTTCCTATATTTATATAGAATCCTATATTTATATAGAATAGAATGTAGATCTCTATATACATCCGTATTTTTTTATCAAAAGACAAGGCAAAAGTTAAAAAGTTTATGTTTTGCAGAAAAGTCTAATAATAATAGAATAGTCCTGATTCTACCAAGAGTAGCAAATTGCTTGGCAGTGAGTATTCTCAATATTTCAGTTTAGTGAGTGGAATTGTGCTGCAGCAAGGCAAAGGAATTCCAGATAAAGGCAGTAGAATGAGTTCAGTCAAGGATCTGGAGGAGACGAATGGATGATCTGGACCACAAAGATAAATCATGACCTCAGTGATGGTGAAGGAGAGAAAATTTTCCTCATAGTGTGGGCAAAAATATGTCAGAGATGTAGGTATGACTGCAGTTTAGTAGAACATTTGAATTAAAATGCAAGAGAGACAGAATTATATACTAATCAAGCTTGGAAGTGCAAGAAATGTAGGCTTTTGTATAAGGGCTTTATCAATCTCCGTCAGTTCAACAATTCCAGCTATTTAATTGCAAACTGTCTGAAAATGTTAACAGAGTATTTTTCATGAACAAAATGCTTTTGGGGGAGTGGGGTGAAAGAAAAAAAAAAAAAAGAAGGAAATACTGTAGTTACTGGAGAATGAGATTTTATTCAAACTCTCCAAATAGTCCCCTTGACATAACTGAGAGTGATTAAGTGAGGGCATACTTCAAGACTGTGTCTGAGCTGTTTATCTCCTGGAAATTAAAAGACTTACATAGCACTCTAAAAGCACATAAAGCTGCATAGTTTCTTTTCTAAGAATATTTAGAGCCAATTAATGATTGCAGCAAGATATTTATTTAGTAATTAGAAGTAGTAATAAATATAGCCATAATTGAATGTTTACCACTGTAAATATTCTGGGTTACAGTTACAAGATTAAATGCCCAATTTTAAGTACCTAAATTTCAAAGTTAAACACATACATCTGTAAAAGATGCTTACATTTATATTTGGACCTTTCTTTATTATGAAGAGGCAAGAACTCAAATTTCATGCCATACTCATGAAAATGATGAAGCCAAAAGTGAGGTCAGATTTATTCTCTTTGTAGATAGTAATGAAACTACAGAGTTCAGAGTTTTACTTTTGAATTGCTTTATTGGACCTGCCTATGTCTGACTACTTGAGTTCTATAACACCTCAGAAAAAAATAGAAAAAAATCACATGCTTTAGTATATATTACTTCTGAAATCAAGCCCTGTGGCTGTATACTATTTTACTTGAACTAAATCCATATCAACTTAAAGATTTGAATCTATCCTGATTGTTTTTCCCTTTTTGGTACTGCTGCCTTGTAGCAGAAAATGAGAGAATACCGAGGTTGGCTCAGTACAAATAACAGCAAAGGCAAACAACTAGGCTTATTATAAAGACATATATTTTTGCCCTTATCCAACTACAGCTTAGTGCAGAAATTGCTTCAGGCATTGGAGCAGACATGTTTATCATTACCACAGATTAATGTTCTGTTTGAACAGTAACTCTTATTTGTGCTTGCATTATCTTACCAACTGGTATGATGTGGCATATACATTTCTGCACACCAAGCTGAGCTAATCTCCTCTAAGAGAAAGCAATTGCTCCCATGGAAATCTAGTGATAGTCTGCAATAACCATATTGTATGTGAGACATTGGTCGCAATTATGTCAATATGGCTGATCTAATCTGTAACTACTTCTGGAAATGGTGAGTCAAATATTTTCAGTTATATGTAATGGTCCTTCACACCACCACAAAGTTAATCTGGTACAATCACTTAGCCATTCTACACAGAATATTCTAACTAACTCTGAAAAAAATGTTAGCGTTGAGCATACTATTACAAGTCTGAAAACATCTATTCTTGGCACGCACTCACACTGGCAGAAAAGAAGTAGCCATTCACAATCACTTCTGTGAATTCAGTCCTCTCAGGCAACCTTTAGTTGAAACTTAAAACATGAAAAAGAAGTCTTTGAATGCTGTCATAATTTCCTAATTGAACTTCACAGGATAGCAATCTGTCATTGAGCTTATTCATTTAAAATTGTCATCAAATATCCAGCATTTCTTAGTGTCAGAAGCCCTAATATCGCAGTTTGGCTTGGACACCATCTTCCTTTCCGACAGCAGTAACAATTCAAATAGTTTATGTTTGAAAGATGCATGTGGATGTCCAGGGTAATTTTGCATGTAAGTCTAATGAGACATGGGATTATGTCTTCTGACCTGCCATTAAATATTTATGTCCGTGTATATCTCTGTGTGTTTGTATAAAAATAAATATGCACATGAACAAATGATAACTTTTTCAAATACATGCACATACGTACATACAAACACTGCAGTTCAAACGGTTGCTCTTGATTTTACATGTTCTAAGAAATCATATGTTGTGTGAAAATCTCAAGTAGTTTGTGTATCCTAATTATACATTGGCAAATTAGCATTTATAGTTGCTTAATTTTTAAAGATGTGATCAAATGGATAACAAATTTCAGACTTGTATTAACTACTATTTAGGAAGCCATCCTCTAAGTCTGGCTATCTTCAGAATTCTCACGTATGAATTTCCCAGCTTTTTACATTCTCAAGAGTTTAATAAATTGTGTATTCACATTATTAGATGCTGATTGTGTCATTATGATCAGTAGACATTTTTCAATACCTGTGGAGATGCCTGTATTCCCAGAGCCATCAACCCTTCAAACTTATCTTGATAGAAGATATATGTCTAGAGAAAAAGCACAGAAAGTGAGACTGAACTACATTGTTCTGTCCAAGGCTGGTTCTTAGGCTTCATGCTTTGAGTGAACAGCCACGACATCCTGAAAATTCTTATAAGGTCTCTGAAATTTATCTTTTATGCTTTTCTTTCTCACTTTCACTACAATGGCCTAACGCCTTTAGGAGAAGAAATTGAGGTAGTTGGGTAAGTGTCCAAATGTTATTCATGATAAATAAAAGTGCTGTTAAAGAAGGCTGTTGTGTGCCAACAAGCCTTCTTTATAAAACCTGAAATTTAATTTCTGTTTTTGTTTTTGTTTTTTTTTTTTTTTTTAAAAAAAAAAAGATTGAAAAGATGAGGACTTAATTGTTAACAGTGCAGATCGGAAATACCTTTTTGACACATTACCTTTGTCTTCTTTGAATGCCCAGGATCAGTAGCATTCAGGACTTAAAAATCAAGTGAGACAGCAAGGAATTACAAACATCACTTGTCAGCGTTAAAATGTAGCCTACAGGAGGACAAATTTGGTTCTATCCTGACTTTTGCTACAGTCTTTTTCTATAACAAGGAAGATGCTAAAAGCATTGTAAATCTCAGGTAACTGAATTTATCATGTTTGTAGTTGTTGTCAGTTACGGATAAAAAAGGTGGCGACTGGAATCACCAAAGTTTAAAAACAGTCTGATCCCTTTGTCCTGATTCTGAATGCATCTCTCCCTTCCTGGTTCCCAGTATATTCCCACTCTAATTTCAACTAACATTTCTCCTACGGACATAAAGGTTTTGAATATATTTCTTGGTTACTTCAGCAGCTACAACATTAGGGAAACCTGGAATGCATGACTGATGGGAAATTGGAAAGAAAAGACCTTCCTAAGTTTTGCAAAACATATTAGTTTTTATCCAAAATTTTGGTAAATGAGAAAAAAATTGATACACGTTTTCTGGTTTGACCCAAATTTAGCAACTAGTCTGTGGTACTACGTGCTCAGACTCCAGTTTTACATAGTTCCATTTTCACCACATTAAAAGGACAGGTGAAAAGGAGCCTTTCTGACAAGCCTTGAATAAAAAGGAGGTCTTGCTTTCCTTTGTGTTACATTCTTGATTAAGTCTCTTTAGGTATGTGTGACAGCTTCGGCCAAACTATAGCAGAAATAACAAAAGGAAGCTATTACGCTGCTGTTAACAGCTGGCACAAATTAAATGAGATTTTTTTTCCACAGTAGATCACCACAGAGTGAAAAAATACCGACAAAATTACTAAGTGGGGGATATATTTAGGTTATAATTTTAAAAGGAAATCAATCAAAGAAATGCATTTGTGAAATTTTGTTTGCATTTTACGGGAAAGGATTTATATTTTTTTTTTCGCAAAAAATAAAATAAAATAAAATAAAATAAAATAAAATAATAATAGGAAAAAGTAAAAATACAAGGTGTGTATGTGTGATGAATATGCTCGTTCCAATAACCCCTGGGAGGGATTACTTTGAACTTTTATGCTTCTCTGCTTACAGTGATCATCTCTACACAAATATCTGTTGCTTTCTCTTTGCTATAGTTAATTATTTCCTAAGAACCTCTAGCTGCCTTTAATAATAAAGCTTCTTTGCTGCCAGATCTTCAGCTGGCTGACTCTCACTAATCCATGCAGTGTTTTCTAATAATGTGGAACGGGGTTTTAACACCTACTTTCTGGATGCATGGTTTCTCCTATTCGCTAATGTTTAATTCATAGTAAAACCAACTATGGTATCGTGCGAATTATATAAAAAGCACCTATGCACCTTGACTGTGTAAAGAGATCCAATGTAGGTTTAGAGATACTAAGAGAAAACAATTTTCTTTAAAGGCTTTGAAGAAGAAGTATAGTCAACATTTTATTTTATACTTGTTATCTTCAGCAACACACAAGACTCATTTTGGGACAATCTTGACCACTGAAATTACTGGAAACTGGTAGTTTTTCAGTGAGGCTGTGCTTTTGGTCTTTAAAAAAATATATATTTTGAACAAAAACATTGCATCACATAAAGAAGAAAATATTCCACTTTGGATCCTGAAATCTATTCATTTGGATCAGTTCAAACATTTTTCAGCTTCACTGGCAGTTAATACATAGTATGAAAAAGAGCATAAATAATGCCCTCAAAACTTCAAAACAATCACCCAATATAGTACTATTGTTTTTGTGTGAAAAGAAATATTTCTGTAAATACACATAACTGAATATATTTGTTATAGTCATCAATTGCTGATGTAATAATAAAAAAAACTACAATAATAAAAGCTTTGTTATATATATTGGTAGCTAACAACACTGACTTACTAGATGAACTATTATAAATTACTTAGCATTATACAGTATGAAACATGTTATCTTTTGACCTATGATCTTTATTTAATCTCAGAATCTGAAAGACAGATGCAATAACTGAAAATGCAATAAATGGGAATTAAACATGTAACAAGCTGTTTCTAACAAACAGGAATTTTTTGAAGAAATTAAGTCTTATGGAAATATTGATTCAAATAGGAATTTGAAATATTTTGGTACAAATGCTTTTAATAGTCTAAACCTGCATTTCCAAAACACCTTTTCAGTGTGGACTGCTGGTACTCCTGAAATGTTTACTAAATGCTAGACTGAAAGTAAACAGTAAGCAGAAATGGACACTTTTTCTTCTAAGTATTATCAAGCTAAATAGTGTTTTCATAGAGATAAGAAGGATGAAATAAATTTGTGTCACTGCCACTGCTTTTAAACTACATCACTTCTAAATACTTTACACAAGAGGAGCATTTTCAAACCCACAACATAAAAATACTTCACAGTATTTGATAATCAAAAAACAGAAAACTTTCCTAATGCTCAAGAACTGACAAACAACCTAATATGTCTTACTCAAAATACTGCTTTTTAAGACTGAACTGCTAATGATTCAAACAATGCCAGTTTTTAAAGAAATTGGTCTTCTAAGGGCTGGTAGTATAAATAACATAAACACAGTTTGAACAGAAGATGTGAAAAGAGTTTTAAAGTGCATGACAGTTTTTACATAGTGTATGGATAAAAAATGAGAGTTAGAGCTAAGTTTGTTGGTTATCTGTTACATACAAGATGCCACTAGAGGGACTTGTACAGCCAAGAGTAATTTACAGGAGCTTCAAAAAGAATTGTGTATAAATTATTACCAAAACTTGAAATATGAATAAGCAGTGGTTATAGTTATATTTTTATGTCACACCTGAAAAGAACTGTGCCTTTCCATCTCTGTCTTTTCTTACCTTATCAGCATTTTAATTCTTTTTGCAATTTTCACATCCTAAAAGACAACATTAGGTGCACACTTTTTATATTATCTGTATCACATAACTAAAAACAGACTTTGGTTTGACTTCTGAATATGGATTAAATACCTTTAAAATTATTCTCACTCTCTTTGATTAAAATTCAATTTGTTCAACTCAAACAGTTCATTTGTTTCTGTGCAAGCAAGGGAATGCAAAACAGTACGCAGAGTTTACAAAGAAACCTCATAGATGAAGATTATGAATATTCCATGAGGTGAAAGAATTGAATAATTTTCAAATGAATGTTGAGAATATGCCTTTAAAGTGATCTAGCTGCACCAAATGAGTAACCTGCTAAAATGGGATAAGGACTCTTCCACCCTCTGTTTATAAAATGAGCACTTGAACTGCAGAAGAAAAGATATTGCTGTTCTTTCAAGATTCTCTAAGCATCTGTTTCATGTAGTAAAATATTCAAATTTAGTCCAAGAAGAGAAACATTGGATTGCTATATGTAAGAAACAAACTGACAGTAAAATAAAGAGCCAAACTATCACAAAAAAAGAGATTTGTGTGATTGTCTGCTATAAAGCTGAAAGTGGGGTTAAAATACATCAATAGCTGGCTTCATATTCATTCCAGGCAATGGCCAAATTTATATTAACTTTTAGAAAATGAAATGGTTAACAATTTATTTATATTAATAAGAAACATTTCATGCGACTGTTTTGTCCACTGAAGCCAATCCAAATCCCACTATAATTCTAGATCTTTTCAAAATGCACTTTTAAAATCTTAATAATCAGTGTTCTAAAATTCCTGATGAAAATGAGTTGAAGTATTGAAGGCAATGACAACTTTGTTCTACTGAAATGGTTGAATCTATTTCAAAGCAGAAACTAGAAACTTAGTCAATAACCCTTCAAGTTGTAAGCTCATTTATTGTAACTGGAAAATATTTTTGACAGAAAAATAAATATTTTTAAACTTTCCATCTCAAATTTGAAAATAATTTTATATTGCTCAAAAACTGTATGTTAACTAAAAACCTGTTCTTATTTTCAGACTCAATCAAATGTGAAGTCTTAAGAAATTTTTTGAATTAGTGAGAAGGTAAAATATTTTAGCAGACAAAGTGTTAAAACTGATTTACAAAACATCATTAGTTTAAGAAGAATGAAGAAAAAAATTAACATGTTCCTTATATTAAAGAAAATAATTTTAAAAAAATAGTGCTAATTTTATTAGAATTTTGGCGCTATATAATTCTGTCATTTTGAGATTTTTATAACAATTATAACAATGTTTTTATTTTTACTCATGAAGTCCTTAACAACAGAAAACATGTTGACAATGAAAACCTGTTCAAACCTATAAAATTTTGATTAAATCAACGAGGTAAATGAAGCTCTCCGACAAGAAATTTCCAGTCACATGTCCTGATATGCAGTGATCATACAGCACACCGAATTCTATTTCTACAGTGATGATGTAACGTATATGGATGATTATGTGACTGCAGAGATGATAAAAGCAAACCTTACACAAGACAGACACTTACAATTAGTAGAAAGAATTACTACTTTTTTACTAGCAGGGCAATTACTTCTAGGGAAGAAGATGTTTCTGACTTACCTTGCCAATAACATTGCAGGCAAACCTTGAGTATCTCCGAATGAGAACATCTGAATGAAAACTGAAGCACAAAGGAAAGCAGTCAATGCACAAACAGACACATTAAAAAATATGTTCATGTATGTAATTTAACTGGATGTGACTGTACCATTGTAACCTAATCTAAATACAATAGTATATATTCATCAACTATTGGACACTCCAGTGGATATTAACTTTTGGCCCGTGAAGTTATCATTCCTCTTAATCTCACATCTCATATGCTTCCTGAGCATGTAACATCCTTTTAGCCTGTAAAGGTAAGTTGACTTTTGCTGCCTGTAACAGCTACTCACATATAGTAAACTACTAAACTGTCCCTGATGGCAATCATATATTTTTCTGTGTATTATCTTATTCTAACAACTAATACCTGGATTTACTAAAAGAGGATTAATTGACAGGTCTACACCACTCTGACAAATCCAGATTATTATTTTCTTTTAGATTAAAAGGGCAGGGTTGAAGTGTAGCAGGGCTGTAGCTCGTGCAGGGACCAAGTGTGAGGGCGTCAGCCAGCAGCAGCTCCCAAGGCAGTGGTCAGCACCAACAGCAGTCTCCCTGCTGTGCAGTGCTGTTGGAGAGCCTCCCTCTGTAGCCAGCAGCAGGACAAGGAAAAACTCCAGCTGCACAGGCTCTAGACTCAGCACCCGCTCACCCCAACACTTCCTCCCATTCACAGAGATGCTCTCAGAGCCCCAAAGAGCTGTTCTGAGCCTTAGACTTAAACTACCTTCTAACGTGCTAGTATAATCTTTTCCAAAAATCCCTTAGAATAACCCAGATGGTTAGCTGCTTATTTTGAAACATTGAAGACATATTTGGGAAATACTATTCTTCATAGTGCAGAGCACTGCAGGTAGAAGCAGTCACTGCTCGTGTGCAGCCTGTCTGCAGAAAAAAAAATGTGATTTCATATAGTGCTGAGTGGCCTTAATGATTAGCACCTGTGCACTGTAAATTCAAAATCCATACTGAGAAATCTTGTTGCCAAGATCTACAAGCATTAGAAGTATGCAGTACTTGCTATTTAAGCATATGCTTAGTAAAGCCATGCTCGTGTTCCAGGGAAATCCAAATCAGACAGTAAACAGATCTCTGTTCTCTGCTCACAAGACCCAATATATTATCTGTACAAAGTGGTCTCATCTGCTTCAATGTATGTCATGACATGCATTTTTATTCAACATAGATGGAAAATTCACCCTAGAAAAAGTAAATGGCTACACTGGACATCCTCAGCTATATCTATTTCAAATAGGATAAAGAGCTCATTCGCCATTTGATACAGCTGCACCCATCACAGCATGACATTGGGAAGGAACTTAAGCAGATCTGAGCCTTTTTGGACATCCAAAGTAGATTTGGACCCCATCAGGCGACCAGGGAAACTATAAGAAACTATTGGGCGTGTGAACTTTTAGGGAGCTGCAGAAACTTTTGCTTCAAAGATCTAAACTTTGTTGCCACAGATATCTGAAAATAGAGATAGAGAGCTCATGTAAACAGTTTGTGATGGAGAGCTGTGATTTTATGATATAATTTTGATTTTTTTTGTGGAGTCTGACTTTATCTAAAATGTAGTTGTAACTAAAGGAGTGTGAAGTGAGAAAAGTGAGAATACGTGAGTGAAGTATTTCAACTTATTCATTATTTTACAAATCTCTTTAGAGATTAAAATTCAGGCAGGTACAGAACATACAGAAACAAAACAGAAATGCTGCCTCAGCTAGATACTGATCTTTGAATTTAGCTACGTCTTTTAGATAGCAAAACTAACACAGTAATAGCAGCATTTACTTTTACGAGCATGAATATTTAGGAGGGATTGGAACATCAGAAAATCTTTTTTTTTTTTTTACATTGGAAATTTAAGAGCATATGTTAAGACAAAACACTTTTTCCACCGGAGAATGTAAATGTCACTTTGTCTCTTTCCTTGGCCCTCCTTCTTCTGTTCCCTTCATGGAGAAGGGAAGAGGATTTAGAGTTAGATTTCCCGTTAGAGTTGGATTTCCCAAAGCTGTCTTTGTTCAAAAGTGATGAATATAAATAACTGTATACTCCAGAAGGAGAAATTCAGTATTTTAAAGAAGAAAACATTCTAAAAAAGGTAGCAGGTGTCATGCAAACAAATTGGTCTTGGACTGTTTTCATCATGGTATTCAGCATTTTACCCTCAGTATTTCTGAAACCAGAACAATGACAGGAAATGACCAAATGCTTCCCTAAAGATTTTACCTCGGATTTTACATCTAATCTTGCCAAAGGCAGTGTATAGATGGGTCAGATTTCTGAAGGTGATACTGGAAGAGAAAATAATAAGAATTCTTGTTTTAATAATGTAGCAGGCTGTTACATAATATACTTTCAGAAACAAAATTCTCTTTTCTAAGTCTTTTGTGATATATTATTCCACGACTAATACTATTAAAATTTGCCATTTCTTTTTTTCCCATGAAAAAATATCCTTCCTCTTTACTGGTGCATTCTTCGTTAGTTTTGTTTGAGATTTTTCAACCCTTTTTTAACTTTTTTACATGCAATTAAGCATATTTATGGATAATATATATTTTTTTCCAATGAATCTGGGAATTTGTAAGCGTTCTTGGAGAGACATTCTTTTAGTAAAGACATGAAATCTGAAAGATATATTTGGCTGGGGAACTCCCTCTCTGTTTTTGTTGTATTTATTTGTTTGTTTGTTTATTATTATTACTACCACTGCTGCTGCTACAGTAGAGTGCCCACCAAAAGAAGTAACATCAGAAGAGATGCATGGAATTGTGTTTGTAGCCATCTCCAGTTTCTTTTGAGGCTTCCTGATGAAGCCAAGACTTATTCCAATATTCTCAGTGCTTTCCTGTGTCTTCTCATCTTCTGAACCCAGATTCTTACATGCTGGGTGATTTGTTGCTCTGCCTTTATCAGTGTCAGTTTTGGATTCCTAGCAAAGAATGCAGCACACAAGGTATCTGACCTATTAAATATTATGATTTTTGACAGAAAACTTCTTTATTCTCTGGCAACCAATACGCTTGCCAACGCCATCTGGATAGAGGAAGCTATTGTAATACTTATCAAGACATTCTCCATCAAGTCAGAGGCTGACAGAGACACAGTACAATCATTAATCCTCCATGGGATATATAGTGACACAAGACGCTGCTTTACAAGCCACGGGGGACCACTTGCCTAACAGACTGCCTAACTGTGCTTTTTGAGGAAGCATACAGTAATTTACAACTCCTGCGCATAACAGGGTTTCAACTATGACCTCCACAGAGTCTCTTGTGCATATCTTCATTTGTTTTGTTCTGTGAGATCAGAGAGATGAATTCTTGTTAACACCACATCCCCTAGCCAGCTTTTATTCTGAATGCAGGACATGAATGTATGTAGAAGCCTGAGCACTGAGTTGTGAGTTTGGTATTTTAGCATAATACTTTTAGAGACTGCATCTTGTACTACAGTCTTGATTTAGGAATATATGTCTTCTACAATGCATATGGGAATAATGAGACTCTGGGATGGAATTCATGGCAAGTAATAAGTCAGAAAGTGGAAATGTCTGAACTATCAAAAGGAAACAATCAGAAATTCTAGATTGCTAAAATGAGTTATTATTTTTTTTTTTTTTAGCTCAGAATTTATGATCTTTCAGGGCACAAAACTGTGGAATAGGGTGGAATGGGGGGCAGATTGTTTTGCCTGACGGTTACAATAACTGCAACCCACATCCACAACCAAACAGAAAATGTTTCTAGACATTTATATTACAGGCTGATTCCTAAGGATGGGGCCTAAGATGATGTGGGGGAATTTGGGAAAATGTTTTGCTTCCTCTTTTAGCTGCTCTTACCATCCAGATTCGATATTAGCCTTTTAAAACTTCCAGAAGCCCTTGAGGTTACAAACAAAATTAGAAGGAAAATAAGTGTTTATTGAAGCTTTTACGCAACACACTGGAGAAAGTCTTTTCCACTGCAGACAACAGCTGCAAGAACTATGTCAAATGCTGACATTTTCTAAAATTTCAGAACTTTGCAAACATAACCCACAGTGTCTCATGTGTGGCAATAGTAAAAGGCCATGTGACTGAAGAAAGAAAGAACTGCAAGCAATATGAAAATCTTTGAACTGCTGCTTGTCGAGAAGAAGCCTGTAGAGAATCTGTAAGGAAAAATGTCTGCATTTTCTTATCCTAAAAATGAAGCATATTAAGCTTCATTTCCGTACCCACAGTTTGCTTAATTCCTACAGTGAGAACATGTAACCTTAATTACGTCTTCTCACAGTGGAATACAATCTAGTTTTCTCTAGATAAGTGTGCTGTATATTATATTAGGCAAAGTTGTTTCTACTTAAAATTCCATCCAATTCATTTGTTGTTAATATCAATATACAAGAAAAAAAGAAAAAGAAAGAAAGAAAAAAAGGAAAGATTTTTGAAACATTCACTTGAAACCAACATATTCATTTAAAATGTAGGTAGTGAGGTAGTATATTATCCTATCAAAAAGCTATGCTTATACATACATTCCCTACTATACCATGTTCAGACTGTAATTTTTTCAAGTCAGTTAAACATTCTGCTTTGAATAATTTATTTATGGTGAAATTGCAAGCTGCAAAATCCTGTCAAATTTCATGCAATCTGCTGAAAATAATCAAATGGCTTTAGGGTTGATATTACAGGTTACATGAACCTCCAAAGTGATTGAAAGAAGACACTAAATAAATGTATTTTCTTGGTTATTATAGTGTAAGAAAGAAAAGTATAAGAGTAAACAAAAATTCAGGAAGCAAATGAGTCTTTTTTTTTTTTAATTGAGACAATGAAATCATTGGCATTCTTAGAACTTGAAACTTTGTAAATTGTTTCTTAATTTGCTGTAATGAGTCAGAGGTTTGGCTTATACTTGATGACAATTGCCTTTTCTTTGTCTATTTAATTTACACAGCAATAACTGACAGTGGTGTTTGGCTTTCTTATGAAAATTAGTGTACAATTTACGTAAGCTAATAAAAGCACTGTATTCCAAAATGAAACTTTTACTTATATTTCAAGTAAAGCAAAGATGTGTTATAAAAATAACCTTAGTCCTTCTCTCCTGCTGCAATCTTCATGAAGCCATGGCATTTATAGGGTGGTTTCCAGTTAAAGACAGGAAAGTGCTTTATTAAGGACAGTTCTAATATTCTTAATGGAAGAAAATCTTTTTGAATAGGGAAAATGAGATTTGCCCTAGGAAATTATGCAATCTCTGGAAAAATAAAACAGCAGTCTGTTTGCCACAACAGAATGGTTAAACCTGCTGACCTGGGCTGTTGAACAGTAACAGGAATAATGCTCCGCTATAACAGCTCATTCCTTCATTAAAATAAATACATAAATGAATAAACTGAATATGTTGTTCTAACAAGAGATTAATACTTCATTTAAGACACAATTTAAAAACTACGCAGTCCACCTAGTATTAGACTATTTATTTGAATAAGTAGACAATTTACGGACAACATTATTCATTTTATGCGTTCTAGAATGTCATTAACTATGCTATTCACAATCTTATGTTTATTTCAATAGCTAATTCTTTTGTTTGAGATGTGTCTGACATGCCCTAATTCTCCTTTTAGGCTAGACCAGTGAAGTGAAGAGTAACCATTTCAAAAGTCAATGGATAGCACTAGGATAATGAGCAGAAATGAGCATCAATGTTAACAGTTCCTGCCCTGATATACACAGATTAGATATCAAGAAGACAAATTATTTCCATGAATGCAGGACTAGCGTTCCTGAAATGGCTTTCCATTAATTCTATATTATTTTATTTATTAACTAATTTAGTTTTAAATGGATGATAAATTTACATCAGACAGGATCAGATTTTCCTTACTAATTGCAAAGTATATTACACTATCCATGAAATTATGACTGCATTCTGCCTTTCAAGAACAAAAAAAAAAAAAAAAAAAAAAAAGAAAATTGGATAAGTAGAACTGCTGCACATTACATCAAGATATCCATATATAGCTCTTCCTCTTATTTAACTGTCTGCTAATGTAGGCTTCAGCTTGTTCTAAAGCTCATTTCCATTCACTTTCAAGTTCTGTATCAACACCTTTTTTCTTCCCATGAAAAATGAATTCAAATATTAAGTGATTTAGTGATTGTCATTCTTTTTTCAGATCTGAAGCTAAGGAAAACTTCAGTAATTTAAACCAACTAATTTATTCAAGCTACAAGCAAATGTGGATACCAATTAGTGAAAAAGAGACTTGTGCTTACTTCCTAGTTCTCCAGCCACTAGAGGGCAAGGCTCTTCTGCATCTTTCTCCACTTGAGAAAGCATTTTACTTCAAACACATGCACTTCCATTTCCCGCAAAGCCTTTGTGGGCTTGAACATGTCATTCTACCAGATGTATCTGAACTTGAATCCTTTCTCCGCTATTGAGAAATGTTCAAGGAATAAATAAAGCCACAAGATGTTGTTTTTCTTATGGCTACCAGGATTTTGTTGTCAGTTGTCATGGCAGACAAGACAAAAGATAGACCACCTTTTTAAGTTAACCTATGTTAACTCAAGTCCCCGCTTACTTTAAGTGTGCAAACTGCATCTTTGTGTTTATTATTTTATAAATCTATTAGATGCTTCAATGTAAATTGAATAGAGATGTCAAGAACTTCCTTCAAATTTCAGAAATTTGAAAGGCGATGTTTATTTGATAAAGGTCAGCTCTGATTTTTATAAAAAAGAGTATATTTTTGTTCTGGTTTTGCTTCTGAATCAATCTTTCTTTTTCTTAGGAGAACATTTCCCCTTCTTCCAAAGATATATAACTCCATACTTCTTACAGTGGCAATCTCACCCTCCACCCCAACCCTTTTTTTTTTTTTTTTTTTAATTTTAACACTGTGATTTTTAATACATTCTGTGGTGTTTTTTGTTTTGTTTTGTTTTAATGAAAACTTTGTCTTTGCTTATGAACTCCAGAGATTTTGGTTAGTATTTCTGTTCATTACTTCTGATTGGGGTGGATATTACAAAATCCAATTCTGAATGTCTACGTTTTGGAATCAGTAATACTCTGAGATCTTGTCTATAGAGGATATTTTGAATCCAGTTGTCATTGTTCCTTTCTCCATAATCTTTTTTCAGGTTTTATTGCTAGAATAAGCTTGTCTATTAAAGCATGATTGAACTGAGTAAATGTCTCAAATTATTATCACCTTTCAGGATTTGCTTCGGCTTTTTTGACTATACTGTTTTTCCCTACATATTTCTATATGTTAGTTTTTACTTTTTTGTCCTTCATTTTATACAGTTCTCTTCCTGTTTCTGCTAGTGATTTCTTTTTTTCCACGTGATGTTTTTAAGAAGGAAATATTGCATTCATGTCTTTTATTAAGATTCTTTCATCTGTACAATAGATTTGCTCATCAAAAAATCATCCTCATGGATGTGTTATGACTCATACACTGAATAAAGGAATGTAGCATTTGTCTGATAAGCTTATAATGATAAGTCTAAGTCTTCTAACACGTGGAATGTTCAGTTCAATTCAGTTTGAAAGACTTAAGCCTCTCGACTGAACATCTTTTTAGCTTCAGGAATTGCATTTTTCTCACACCAATCTGCAGTTGCTCATGATGTCATCTCCTTCTGCATTTAACATTCATCTCAATTCTCACTCAAAACACAGATGACTTGTGCTTCTGGCAATACCAAAGTGTTGATAGGCAGTTTTCTGGAATGGTTAGCCTGTGGAAGCTGTGTTTGTACACCTATTTATAAGAGCAGGTGTTGGTGCTAGGTAAACTTTTCTCACAGACTTCAGTCCTGTGTCTGCAATGTCTTTCACAACAGTTTCTGCCTCATTTCAATTCTCTTATCATGGAATATCAATTGATCATTTTTTTCCTTGTCCCTTCTCTTCAATCTGCTCCACATGGACCAATTATTTGAAGGAGAAATTTTCATTTGCACAGCTCCACAAGAGCCATGGATTTCAAGATTAGGTCCTCAATAAAGCCATCAAACAAATACAGAAAATAAAAACAGTATTAATTTAAGTGGGAAAGAATGCAGAAACAGACTGGGTTGACCTGCAAAAAAAATCTGTGTATGTAAGGACTGGAAGACAATAGCTTTCAAATATGTGTTATGCCAGAGATAGCTGACAGATGTTATCTTGTTATGTTACTATATTATATTTCTTGACATATCATGTTTCATGGAAAAGACAGTAAAAAGGACTGGAAGCCCTTCTGAACAGCTGAAACTCCACCCTGGAGAGGTATTTGTGCTATGTATGTATGAGTGAAGAAGTAATGTGCCTGCAGTCAGATGTTCTGACTCACTTCACACTCAGCAGCCCTGCCAAGTCAGTGGAGTTGCACAGTGCTACTAATGAAACCACTGCAAGTGGAAAGATTGTTATAACATTTAGAGCTACCTGCCAGTTTAGAATATATTGCCTACAATTGTTCTGAATAATTAGCACTGCCAAAAGTGCAGTTCTCCAATTAAACAGAAATTTTATTTAAGATTTTCAAGTAATTATGATTTTAAATATGATTTTCAACAAAAATGTAGCACTTCCTGAGTAAACCTTAGTGCTATGTATAAAAATAGGAGCAGTGAAGGACAAAACTACAGAAAAGACCTACCATTCTTTTGTGTTCTACTTTAGCATTATGAGTTGTACGTAAAGTTAGGGGAGAACTAGTAAGCTATTTTCATTGAATGCATTTCTGATTACTATTTAGAAAGCAAGGATTCTTTAACAGTAAGTATAAAACAGTATAGTAAAATATGTTCTTTAAGATTTTCTTCTAAACAAATATAAGAATTATTAGTTAGATAAGTGAACAAGTAAGCCTAGTACATGCATTTATTCACCTACTTAAATGCAAATCATATTTAAGGAATCTAAGAACAGTGTCTCCTAACTTTCTTTAATTGATTGAATTTACACGTCAGTATCAAGTCTCAGAAAATAGATTTCTGCTGAGAAATTTGACTTACAGAAGAAAAATTTTCTTGATTTTCAGCAAGGATCATGCTTCTATTGTACGTATCAATATTTGTATTCCTTTACACATTGAGTGATGGAGAATAACCAAATTAAGTGCTGTGTATTAATTCTGAGGCTTTCTCCATGAGGTAACTGAAGTCACTTGTCCCTTTCAGTAAGGATAAAAGACTGGGTTCCTTTAAACTCAGTCCATAGGCAGAATCTTCTGCGTGTGGGTGATGAGTAGAGCAATCATTACCATTCAACCATTTACAACTGTATGCATCTCAGGAATTAAACTGAGGACGTGAACTAGCAGAATAATGAACAATAATCACTAGTGAACTATTTGTATCAGAAAACCCACCTGCCATATCGCACTAAAAAAAAAAAAAGAATATAAGCACTATTTCAGTGGGAGAGTGGGTGTTCAGTATCATTTGACTGCTGCATGTTGTTGACTTTGCACCATCAGTTCACCACGCACCACAAGAATGATCACGATGGTATCAAAGGATGTGAAATTATTTGGGATGCAATTTGAAGTGATTGAAGAGAGTTTTCAAAATAGCCATTCAAGTTCTACAAACTACTAAATCTACATAAAATTCTTAGCAAGGAAGAACGTAAATTCTTAGCATGAGATTTCCACAAATGTGGTAGTATCAATATTGGACTTGCTAGTAGGCAGTTTCAAATGGGGGAGGAAAAGGATGTGTAGCTCTACTCCAACCATTTTAAGCAGAAATCGTATTTACCCCTCTCATTTCCTTTCGTGGCATCATGATGTCTATTCCTTCCTATAGAAGAAACAGTTTTTGGGAAAACTACCTTTTTTCCTCCCATCCGTTAGTATAATTATCTAATTATTGCAAGAAACTGGTTATTATTTTTGCTTATATAAAATGCATGTTTTAGTTATTGTCAGACTTTCTGAATCTGTAGCATTTTAGGAAAAATTTGCATGTAGTTTTGTATATTAAGTAACATACAAAGTGTAATATTCATTATAATTATTGTATTCTAGTGTATAGAACAGTCTTGAACTACATTATGCTTTAGTGTGCAGTTAATATATTCTACATGAACAACTAGATTAATTGTGTGTCTAGTAAAAGTTACAAGTATAATTGCATTGGTTTCCTCATAGCATTTTGATTTACAATTTGAATCCCTTAAGGAGAGAATTATGACTGTTCTCTTTCTAAATAAAAAGAAAGTAACAAGATAGCTTTTTTAAACTAATTCTTATATTCAATTCTTTCATTTTTCATTTTGCGTTTAGCAGGAATTAAGTTGCTATTTTTTATTCCAAAAAGTCTTTATTAGGTCTTTTTGAGATGCTTCTTCTCCCAGAGGAAAAAAAAAAAAAAAAAGAATGAAGCAATGAAGCCAGCATCTGGAACTTCTAATTTCTTTTCAATGACTTGATCTTTGATTTTTTAATGATGTAGTTTAACATCTTCTATTCTATTTCTCCCTATTTGTGAAATTGCTGGTGGAGTCTTGTGAGTGCACGTGTGTGTGTTCGTGCACATGTACCTACACGAGCACATACTGATGTTAGCAGTGAAGCATAGTTCACATGATGAATTAACTTGGTTTTAGGAGAAATTTTGAATGATATTTCTTTGGTTGCAGTTAGAGGTGGTGCAACATTATCTCGAAATACAACAGCTATTAAAATAATTAATAAGATTAAGGGTCTTACAAGACCCCACAAGAATCCAGCATGATTAAGCTACCTGCCATTTAGAGGAAAACTATATGAAACATAATCTTCCTGTCCTTCTGCACCAGAAGGGCACTGAATTCAAATCACCTCCTATAAATGCATGCATATTTTGATCAGTACATCTCACCTGGAAGTTCAAGTCTCCTCTTTAGTCAGGCTATGTAAAATCAAATTCTCATGAGCAACTGGATAAGTATAGTATAATTTATATTCCAAACAAGTTAAAATATAAGCAAGAAGAATATCTGGGTACATTCTGCAAAGATGCAGTAGACTCCTGGAGTCCACTGAGTATAACTTCCTCATCCAGATATTAGACAGATCAAACAGGTAAAGCGTCACTGGGTCTGGTGCTCACCAGTGTGGAGGAGATCATTAAAGAGGTGAAGACTGGAGGCAGTCTGAGCTGTAGTGACTATGCCCTGACTGAGTTCATGAACTGGAGGAACACAGGCCCAGCAAAAGTGAGTCAGGACCCCGAACTTCAGGAGAGAGAACTTCTGGCTGTTTAAGGAATTGTTGGATGAGATCCCCTGGAAAAATATCATTAGGGTAACAGAAGTGGAATAGAGCTGTCAGCTCATCAAGGACACCTTTCCAAGAGCACAAGAACTCTCCATCCCCCTGCAGGAAACCTGCAAAGCTGATCAAGGACCTGCTGCTCAGGCTGATGGAAAATAAGGAGAAGTACAGGCAGTGGAGGCAGGGATGGGTGGTATGGGAAGAATACAGGGATGCTGCATTGACATGTAGAGACAGGATCAGGAAAGTCAAGGAGCAGATGGAAATGAACTTGGTAAGGAATGTGAAAAATGACAAGGGGTACTACAGGTACACTGATCATAAGAGAAAGGCCAAGAAGCATGTGCCCCCTCTGATAAATGAGAAGGGAGAACTGGCTTCAGCAGACATGGAGAAGGCTGAGGTACTCAATGAGTTCTTTGCATATGTCTTCACTGGCATTCAGGCTTCTCATGCCTCTTGTCCCTGAACGGGACAGCTTCCCCCGCCTGTCTCTAGGTGGAGGAGCAAAATCCCTCCCAGTGTAATAGAAGTGCAAGTTTGAGACTGCCTCATAAGGTTGATTTTGTATAAATCTATGGGACTGATGACATTGCATTTCAGAGTGCTGATGTAGCTACTTGATGTAGTTTCCAAGCCACTCACCATCACTGAAAAGTCGTGGCTGTCAAGTTGTGACTGGAAAAAGGGAGATGTAATTCCCATGTTCAAGAAAAAGAGAAAGGAAGACCCAGGGCAGCACAGACCAGTGAGTTTTGCCTCTGTGCCTGGGAAGATCAGAGAGTAGGTCATCCTGGAAGATATGTTAAGTCAAATGAGGGATGAGGCAGTGATCTGAGACAGCCAGAACCATTTCACCAAGGTCCTGACCAATCTGATGGCCTTCTATGATGGAGTAATGGCATCGGTGAACAAAAGGACAACAAATGATGCCATCTATCTGGCTTGTGCAAGGCCTTTGACGTGATCTTACACCACATCCTTATATCTAAACTGAAGAATATGGATTTGAAGGCTGGACTATTTGGTGGATAAAGAGTTTGTTGGATGGTCTCAGACAGAGGGTTGTGATCAATGCCTCTGTCCAGATGGAGGTCAGCAATGGATGGTATAATCCATCTTGGGACTTGTGCTTTTCAGCATCTTTATCAATGACATAGACAGTGGGATTGAATGCACCCTCAGCAAGATTGCTGATGACACCAAGTTAAGTGGTGCAGTTAATATAATAGAAGTAAGGGATGCCATATAGAGGGACCTGGACAGACTTGAAAAGTGAGCCTACAAGAACATAATGAAATTCAACAAGGCTAAGTTCAAGGTATTACACTTGGGTTGGGGCAATCCCAGGTATGCCTGCAGACTGGGAGAAGAACTTACTGAGAGCAGCCCTGTGAAGAAGGACTTGAGGGTCCTGATGGACAAAAAGCTGGACTGAAGCCAGTAGTGTGTGCTTGGAGCCAGAAAAGCTAAGTTATACTGGGCTGTGCCAAAAGAAGGGCGGCCATCAAGGAGAGAGAGGTAGGTGTCTGTACCCCATCTACACTATCATTATGTATCTCCATCTGGTGTATTGCATCCAGGCCAGATCCACCCAGCACAGGAAGGATGCAGAGCTGTCAGAAAAGGTCCAGAGAAAGGCCACAAAGATCAGAGGGGAAGAGCACCTCTCCTATGATAAAAGATTGAGGAAGTTGGGCTTATTTAGCTTGGAGAAGAGTATGCAGCCTGACAGTACTTGAGAGGGAGCTTGTAAGCAGGAGAGAGATTGACTTTTTAGATGGTCTGATAGTAATAGGACAAGGGGGGATGGTTTTAGAATAAAAGAGGGGAGATTAAGGCTAGATGTTAGGAAGCAATTCTTTACTCAGAGTGTGGTGAAGCACTGGCACAGGTTCCCCAGGGAGTTTTTGGATGTCCCATCTCTGGAGTCATTTAGGCTGAGTTGGATGGGATCCTGGGCAGCCTGATCGAGTGGCTGGCAGCCATGCTCATGGCAAGGGAACTGGAACTACGTGATCTTTAAGGTTCCTACATAAGGCAGTCTATGATTCAATGAAAATTACACCGTCAAGCAGGGAAAATCTTTCTGTTGTTATAACATACAATCTCATGGACATGCTTTGCAAGCTTTATATCATCTCTTCTCTATCACTTTTCTATCTCATTTACAATTTCTAAGTTTTAACGCCAATTCAGTAAATGCTGATGTGCCTCTCCAAGATGCACTGTAGCTGTATCATTGGTATAGACACATGATTACTCTTAAGTCTCAGTGGTAGCTGCTCTCCTAATGAGCCAAGATAAAATCATTAAAAAGTAATTGTGTGCAGGTTTTACAGATAAGTCTCCGCTCTGGGACAAGGCAATCCTGACAGACTGTAATATTTCTAAGGCAATATACTCCTCCCTTCCAGTTTAATGAGCCATAGATTTTTAATCTGGGAGTTTTGGTGATAGGTAGGAATGCACAAGAGGTCTGTCTGGAAGTATCTGCATGTTGTACGTGGCTGTATTCAATATACACAGTGAAAAGATGAGAATAAAACCAGCTCTAAATCTTTCTGTAAGTTCTGTGTTACAATCTGTGTCAGTTTCCTGTAGCAATTTTCAGTTACAGTACACTAGCCCAGGTACATATTTTCTTTCAAATGGTGGGCTGTGCTTAATACTCCCTTCTAATGTAAGAGAAGACATTCAGAAACAAGGATTGATTTATGTAGTAAAACTAGAAGAAATTCCAATTCAAATTTATAACAACATTGAGAAAATTACTGCAATAGAAAATTTTCCATCCTTCTTAAACAAAATTTTAAAGATTGAGTACAGATATATCATAGTTATATAGAAACTTATTGGTGTTGGAAAAAAAAAAAAAAGATAAGATTTTCTGGTGGTAATTAGAATATTCTAACTGTACAATACTATATTCATAATCAAACATAGTCCACCTCACAATTATTTTGTAAGTACATTCTATGAATTTAGGAAAAGTAGCAAATGTGAAGCAAATAAGATATTTTCCGCTGCGTCCTGAGAAAACCATAAAATCTACAAGAAAATAATGACACAATTCAGAAATTGCTGGTCCGATTTTCATCTCACAGGAATGCATCTCACTTAAGAACAGCCTGCCATACAACATACTCCACTTTCACCATGCTACTGGCAAAATTTCAGGCTTTTAGCATCTCCTGTGCATTACTGTACCTCACCATTGCCTGCTTAAGATCATAACCCTGTTGTGAAAAGAGAAAAATCCAGTGAAATAGTTTAATGAAAAGAGCATGTTCTAAATTTAGAAAATAGCATATTCTAAAAATTTTTATAGTGGTGCTAATCTGTAAAAACAATAATTTTCCAATTCTCTATCCCAGTTCTTATCATCTCTTGAAGAGAACAATAAGAAGAGAGATAGCAAATGGCATTGCAGAAATTCAAGTAAAAATATTTGCATGGAAGTGGAATCAGCTCAGTAGGATATATTCCCGGAGGCTGGAACATCCCCAAACAAAGAGAGCACAAAATGCACTTACTAAATCTTCTGTGGGCAGTATGTGTTGAAGTTCACTTTCATTTAAATGAAAAAGACCAGTAATTAATTTCAGCATTTGATCAGAAGAACTCTCTTTCTGTCACACTTAGCAGGGGAGACTGGAATTTTGTACTTCCTCTGGTGGCATTTATCTGCCGTTTGTTATTTTAATTTAGATCTGAAGAGAGAAACAATCAACTTGTTGTGCCAAAAACTCAAGTACCAAATAATGTGGGGGATTTGTAATGTCTCCATTCAGAGTTTTCAAAGGCATAATGAAGAAATGCAATTTCAGTGAAATCTCTTGAAAAAGAAGTTAAGAAAAATAGATATAGAAATGTGCACACCATTGGTTAACAATTTTTCTTACTGTAGATATCCACATATATGTTCCAGTATTTAACTTCTCAGGATAAAGAACTCAAGTTATCCTGAACTACTGTCATGAAGAGATTCTTAATTACAATTTTTATGAGAAAGGAGAAATCTCTTCTATCACACTGTAAGATCTATTTAACTTCCCCAGTCATAAAGCAAATACTGCTTATTTTCTCTCCCATATGGTCCTTCTCCTTCTTTTCCACCACCTATACTCAGAATTGTTCTTGATATTTATGACAATAATGGCACCTGTGCTGTCCAGCACATTCATGTTTCTGTATTTATTATTTTACACCTCTCCCCATGACTAACTGATGCCACACTACAAAGAACTGTATGGCAAAAGAGAAGACTGGGGGCAGACCCTGATCTTGTTTATTTACTAGGGTTGTTTTATGAAATTTTAATCTCAGTGGAGAAATATCAAACTGAAAGAAAGAGATTTTCTTTTTTATTTTAAACTTTCCTCTAGAAATTAAGATAATTTTATAGGCCAAATATGAGTTCATATTGTAACGAATAAAACTCTTACTTGATTTGGCAAGAGTCTTTCTGGAAAAATGATTGAAATCTGGAGGAACTGGCTATTTTTAGCCTGCCATCTAAACCTACATCTAGGCTGTTACATGCCAGGAGGCATGCACCTCTTGCAGAATCTCAGGGTATGGATTTGATTGATATTCTATCAAATACAACACCACACTGAATCTACCCCTTACGGCGGAACACATTTCATGTTACCTGATCTACACATTTCTCTTACACTACAGTACAAGACTACTATAAATACATTTTATTAAAGCAGCATTTTTCTAAATGATGTTATTAAAATGCATAAAGCAATTTCTTCAGCCTTGTTAGCCAGACAAGCTATTCTTAAGTTTAAAAACAAGAAAGAGTCAATAACTAAAAAACTGGACTGGAAGCAGATTTGACTTGTACACTTGGTTGCACTGTATTTTTTTATGTGACCTTCAATGATTGTCTAAACTATGGCAAATTTTTCCCTGTGTATAAAATATGGATTACAATTCCTTATGTCTTTGCAATGTAAAAATTGAGATGCTGTCTTACAGTGAGCTCTGCAACATTTCAAGTTTTGTTGAAGGCTGACATCTATCCCACTTTTTACTCAGGAGATATGGAACTGCTTAGAGAGTATCTTATAAAATTTAGCTGAAGAGGTGTGTTTTAATTCTTTTTCCATATTCTGTTTTTTATTTCATGAACTACATAATAATAATGAACATAATAATAATGAACATACATCTTTAGCTCTCTCATGCTTCACTGATGATAAAGGAAAATTTGACCAAAATTTTTGAACTCTGTATAGTGTTCTAGACTTACTGCTTTTCTAATTTGATTGCTAGATACTATAGACTTTAAATAGATGACTGATGACGTTTTCAGCAGTCTCCAATCTCCATGAATGTTGAACATTGTAAATTGCACACTGAAAGCTACTGATTACTGAGTTTCTTTATACAACTGAGCATGTTCTATGCTTTTGAGGAACTAAGTCCAGCTCTTCAACTTTCTATTTTAATATTACTTCCAGGCTATTCATAAATGACATCATCCGTCTCACCCACAGACTTTTGAAATGTGGGAAAATATTCAGTTTTTACAGACCCATGTAACTTAACTTTAATAAATCTGTTTACTTTCAGAGTAGGAAAGGAATATATAAAAAAAAAAAAAAAAAAAATAGGTGAATGAATTTTCCACCGAGTCTCTGGCTCAGTGCATGCTGCTTGGTCAGTGCCTGCCTTCAGAGGTGCTGTAACGCAATCACTCTGACTCTGCGTCATGTAGGACTGACTACATCTTATTTCTTTTGTGTTACAACACTGATCAGGTTGACACAATGTCCCTGATCACAAAGATACTCACTCATGCTTCAAAACCACTAACACTTCCAGTCTGGTAGAAATCTGAGGCTTCCAGGTTACAGAATGAAGACAGAGATGGGCACAAGAAAGCTAGAGGAAATCAAGCTTCTGTAATTCATGCAAAACTTCAGTCAAATGTAGGAAAGAATTTAAAGAAAATAAGTAGATAAAAATGAAGCATGAAGTTTTGAAACATATTTGGCAGTTTGCATTAGAAACCTTTCCTAGTAAAAATTTGTATAGTGTGCCTTTCAAGGTGAGATTCTATTGTAGTAATGGCAGATTTTCATTGCAATATATTCCTTGTATTTCCTACCTCTGCAACAAGAAATAAGGAAAGTTTTATTTGCTGATTGTTTTCTTTTTTTTCTTAAATAAACATCAGTAAAGTATACCTACGAAAGGGACCTCATGAAATCTCATGTTCAAAGAAAAATGTATCAAATATTAATGAGACCTTTTTTCAGGAAATGACAAAGTCTCTCTATTTCATGAGAGGTACAAGAAAATCCATTACAGGGTCAATGCTCTTGTTCAGAAACAGAGCTAATTTACTTTACTCTTTTAGTCAGCTGTACAGCTTGTTCTACCAATGTAAGTGAACCTCATGGAATAATTAATATTCAGCCTTAATACAATGCAGATGGAGCATATTTGACCAAATAAAATATATCAGGACAAATATGGCTAGTCTTTGAGATATGGTATAAGAAATTTTTATTTTAATTTGGAAAGTAAACATAGCAAAACATGCATACCTGCAACTTTTACCAACAAATTGATAAAGTAAGTTTTATTTATACAGAACTTTGAAAAATATTTATCACCTTTTGAGTTTATGGCAGTAGTTTATTGCCTTCTTTATCTTTTCTTCTGAATACTCCAGTTGTGCCACTCCAAAGGATAATATATTCCTCTAAAAAGGCTGACTAGAAAAGCCATGAGAATTTATTCTATCTGAAAATTCAAAAACCTTTACAGAATACCAATTTCATTTGGAAGTTTCAGCCTTTACACTGCCAAAATTCCTTCAAAGAAGCAGCTTTCTTTTCTTAGTTTCCTGTAGATATGGATATACCATCTTGAATTTACATTTATATGTGGAGTTTTAGTGTTTAAATAGCTTTTCTTTCAGAAAGGCATTAAGAGCCTTTAAATCAACAGAAAAAAGAGAAAAACAGAATTAGCATTAATTAAATGGAATAAAGAAAAACAAAAAAAAGTAACATTTATTATACAAAATGGCTTCCAAAGAACTATGACTTTATCTATGCCATACAGAGAGGGCAATTACTGACAAAAAGCATTCAGTGGAAAAAAACCTAAAAATGATCTTTCTTCATACAAAATACACTGCATAATGGAAGTTGTTAATTATGGTATTATGGTATTAAGTAATCCTCATTTATTTATTTATCTATTTATTTCAACCATATAATATATGTTTTTATTCCCTCATTTATCTTCCCACTTTTTTAAAGAAACAAATGATGCTGAATATAGCTGTATTCAAGCTAATTTGATACTTGTTTACTTTTGTCCATCACAATCATAGAATCATAGAATCACAGGATTGGGTTGGAAGAGACCCCAAGAATCATCGAATTCTAACCCCCTTGCCACAGGCAGGCCAACTATGTAGTACTAGGTCTGGTACTAGACCAGGCTGCCTACGGCTCCATCTAACCTGGTTTTGAACACCTCCAGAAATGGGACATCCACAGCCACTCTGGGCAGCCTGTTCCAGCATCTTACCACCCTCTGGCATAAAGTACTTACCCTGACATCCAATCTAAACCTTCCCTTCTTGAGCTTAAAACCATTCCCCCTTGTCCTGCCACTGTCTACCCTTATAAGAAGTTGATTCCTCTCCTGTTTATAATCCCCCTTTAAATACTAGAAAGCTTCAATGAGGTCTCCTCACAGCCTTCTCTTATCCAAGCTGAACAAACCCAGCTCACTCAGCCTGTCTTCATGGTGGGGGGAGCTCCAGCCCTCTGATCATCTTTGTGGCCCTCCTCTGGGCTCTCTCTAATAGCTCCACATCTTTTTTGCATTGGGGGCCCCAGGCCTGGATGCAGTACTCCAGATGGGGCCTCACAAGGGCAGAGCAGAAAGGGACAGTCACCTCCCTCTCCCTGCTGCCCACCTCTCTTCTGGTGGAGCCCAGGATACCATTGGCCTTCCGAGCTGTAAGAACACGCTCCTGGCTCATGTTCAGTCTTTCATCCACCAGGACCTCCAGGTTCTTCTCCTCAGGGCTACTCTCAAGGAGTTCTTCTCCCAGTCTATATACATATCTGAGATTACCTTGACTCATGTGCAAAACCTTGCACTTTGCTATGTCGAACTTCATGAGATTCACATGGACCCACCTTTCAAATTTGTTGAGGTCCCTCTGGATGGAATCCCTTCCTTCCCTTTTGTCAACCACATCACTTTGCTTGGTGCTATCAGCAAACTTGCTGAAGGTGCACTTGAGCCCATCATCAATGTCACTGAAGAAGATACTGAAAAGCACTGGTCCCAAGACAGACCCCTTGGCAGACACCCCTTGTCACTGGCCTCCACCTGGATATAGTGCCATTCAACACAACCCTCTGTCTATGGCCTTCCAACCAATTCCTTATCCACCTAATAATCCACCCCTTAAATCCACATCTCTCCAGTTTAGAGATAAGGATGTGGTGGGGGACCATGTCAAAGGCCTTGCACAAGTCCAAGGAGATGACACTGGTCGCCTTCCCGCTGTCCACTATTGTAGTCACTCCATCATAGAAGGCCACCAGATTGGTCAGGCATGATCTTCCCTTGGTAAAGCCATGCTGGCTGTATTGTATCACCCGCTCATCCCTTGTGTGCCTTAAAATGTCTTCTAGGAGGATCTGCTCCATGACCTTCCAAGGCACACAGGTGTGGCTCACCAGCCTGTAGTTCCCTGAGTCCTCCTTCCTCCCTTTCTTGTAAATGGGAGTGACATTTCACATTTCCTTTTTTCCAGTCCCTGGGGACTTTGCCCAACAGCCATGACTTTTCAAATATGTTGGAGAGCAGCTCAGCAATCACATCAACCAGCTCCTTTAGGACCATAGGAAGGATGTCATGTATACATTCAGTCTCATGAGGTGGCTTTACTCCCCTAAGTAAAGGGGATAACGCAAAAGCAACTAGTTAAAATCAAATTTGTGGAAATTTAGAAGTCATGAAAAATATTTGCTGGAATTGCTTAGAAGGCTTCAGTCACTGAAGACTGGATATTTAGTCAGAATGTCAATAAGCTCTTAACTGATCTCCCTGAAAACTTCTGAAGAACTGAAATAGAACATTATAATCTACCCAAGAGCAGAATTTAGAGCCAGACAAAACGTCATGAAGAAAGCAACCATTGACACCATACATGTTTTTGGAAATGTTCGACCCTTTGACATAACATTGGTCGTGGCTGTATATTGCATTGTAGAATAGTAAAGCATTCCCAAATTTGTGACTAGGAATGTGAAGCTAAAAAAAAAGGCAAGATTTGACAATGTCCACAACAGCTCCAAACTAGTCCCTGATTTAAGATGTTAAGTTTTTAGGCCTGTCATAGAAATTGGGGCATATGCTTTCCTGAATGAAAAATCCAAAAACCTTATAAGAACACCAAATGCTCTCTGCAAGAATTCTGTCCACAAGGCAGAATTAGGAAGATTGGATTGTTTATAGAGTTGTTAATAAATCTAATAAAAAGTTTGATGTTTTTCCTGGAATACATGTGGACCTTAATTAGTTCACTGAATTTTCAGCTGGGAGAGTCAAGGTCACAAAACTTGTCCTCTTCAGCATTGAGTTACATCAATACTCTGTTTCAACAAATTCATTTGAATAAATATTGTTCTGCTTAACTTGAGTGGAAGTTGGAAGGAAAATCTTTTGCTGCTTAGTTACTTTCACATACTGAATTGTTTTGCAGCTGGGTGCTGCCAGTTCATTTTTGTCAGCTTTTCATGACAGTCAAGATGGCCTGTTCTGGTGAAACTGCAAAAAGGCAAAAGGAAAAGACAATGTCTGATAACACTTACCTATGTTAAGTCGTGTAAAATGTTCTCAAATTGACACACTATCTGAGAGCTTTGAAACCAAAGAAAGCTTGACATATGCCAGCAGGTATTAAACCCACATACCAATTCCAAGCTTTTGATTCCATTTCATTTCTACTATAGAATTGCTGAAGGAGTTCATGATTAGGATAGATACTAAGGACTTGTTTTCATCAATTAACTGCTGTCAGAACTAATATGCATTGTTTGCTGAATTACAGCCTACCATTTCAAACAATATTAATATCATATATCTGGATTGTTCCTTATATTAATGCAAGCATTAAATTAGGCAAAAAGTTAGGCATCATGGGGGATGACTGAGAAGCAGAAGGTTAAAGAACTGGTAGGACTGCAGAAGGGAAGTCATTTGAAGAGTAGATCCTGAAGATCTGCTAAGCAGAATGGAGGAAATAAAAAGGCATGTGTCTTCAGAGATGAGAGTGGCAACTCTGTAGATTTGGGGGAAAATATGGAGACTGGAATAAGGACTGGTGTGTTTAATATGGTTAATACCTACTCACAGGAGCACATAATGGCAATGGTGGACCTATGGACGCCAAAAAGCATCAGGAAGACAACTTGTTTTCTAAGGATTACTTCAGCTAAGCCAGACAGTCATATTTTAAGGCCTTGTAACTAGCTAGCACAGTAATGCCAAAGAAAGTCAGATTCTTGTATTTCACTAGTGGTTTTGTTGCAGCAAAGTTTTAGCATAGGTTTGTTTGTTAATCTTTTTATGGTTAGAAATAATTTTAAAAATATATAGATTTTTCTTGTTTGATTCCATTACAAATGTAAATGAATGTCTTTCTCAGGGAAGTAGAAGAATCATGATATACAGCAACTTTCTTATTGAATCAAAAAGAAATCTTATATCCAGAATGAGGTTATTACATGAAGATGAAGGTATAATGGTTATTATTTGTCTGGCTATTGATGTATTCTTTTTTCTCAAAGTCGTAGGACACAGAATATCAGACATTAAATTATTTGCAGCCTGTATATGTTCCCCTCTCAAAAACATCCTTATATTTTCAGAAACTTTTTCTGATACTCTGCCATGACTTAGTGCACTATTTTCCAACAACATAGAACTAGGAATATTGAACTTGATTACAAAATCACAGAAGATTCTTTGTCCTGAAGATATAATAATCTTATCACATCTAGAGTGTACAATATCTTGTCAAATGCAGCTAAGAAAGTTTAAGTGTAATTAGAAACTAACTACAGCAAAACTACATTTATTCATTCCTGCAAGTTCCTACGATGTTTTTTACACTGTTGATCTCAACAAATACATTATGTTGAATGCACTAGGATTGTTTTTTTGACACTGATATATTTATGTACAGCGTATGCTTATGACTAACCAGTGTGGAGGATCGAGTGTTAAATGATCAAATTACAAGAAAGAAGAATTTAAAGATTTTTGTTACAAACTATTCTGAAGTTTGAAAGAATTAGTCAGGCGTCTTAGTGCAAGTCTCCAACAACAGAATATGACTGCCTCAGAAACATGTATGAGACTTGCTCAGTATTTCTTTTCAGTAGTGCTACCCTTACCGACTTAATTATGGCCTTTATTATCTTTCCCATCCACCTTCTTGAAAGGTATGGCATAATCTGTTTTCCAGCCCTCTTAAAGCTTTTTTAAAGGAGAATCCAAGCATTGAAAAGAGCAGTCTTCTTGTAAGAGGCTGACTGGGAGGATTTATTTATATTGATTATTTGTTTCCAAGAAAGAGCATAGGAAAAAAAAGTAGTTTGTGGTCTACTGCATTCTTTTACTACCCTGAATGATTATTCGGTATAGTGATCAGGCCCTAATGACAGCTCAGTGCAGCAAAGTATGCAATGTCTCCTAGTACATAAAAAAGGAATTTGCATTCTTTACAGCATGTATGCCTCAACAAAACAATACTAGACAGAAACCATATAGCTCCCAAAAAAACAGAAAAACACTAAGAAATATAAACTAGTACCAATTTTGTCCTAGTTCTGGATACTGTCCATCAACAGGAATTGTGTGGAAGAGGAACCACTATAACTACTTTAAGCAAAAGGTTTTAGGAGATTTTAAGATATGAAAAGATTAAATGTTAGATGTCATATATCAGCAGGTATGGGCTTGCTATAGAAGAAAGAATAAAGTGTCTGGCTGGCTTTAGCCCTTCTGTGCCACAAAAGTCTGGGCAGCCACATTTCTCCCCTTTTAACTGTTACTTGGCAATAAAACATAAAATATGTTCTACTCCCTGTTTACTCAATGTGCAGTATTTTTCTGTCTTTCAGACCTGTTTTACAAGAGAAAGCATATCCTATTTAACATGATACCTAGAAGCCAGGAAATTGCTTAAACCTCAAAACCCCTTGCTTCGGAATTTATATTATGAAGTTATTCCATAGCTATATGGCTCCCATGAGTTAAAAGCCATTTACTTCAAAGACTGAAGCACAATCGTTTGAATATACTCGCAGGGGTGAAACAGTGCTGAAGAAAACACTATGCTGCAGTTCAAACCACCTTACTGTGGCTGCAACTTGATTTAAAGTACTGTTTTCCAATCCTGAGTGGAAGCAGCAGCAAGGTACCCATAGGGCTAACATCGGATTGGGCCCACTGTGATGTTAGGCTCACAGCGGGGCCTGTAGCCGAACAGGACTGTGGGAGCTGCAGCGTGGCCCTGCTGTGGCCTTGCCGGGTACAGACAGATGTCCCCAGGGGCTGAGGCAGAGTCCTGGGGGGAAAACTCCAGGGAAGTCCTGTGAGAGGAATACTTCACACATAACTACTATGAAGGCCCTCATTTCTCTTACCACTCTCAAGTGAAGGCCGCAGGCTCCTGAAGGCCGAAGCTCCTCTCTTCAGCAAGTGCCCCTCTCCCTGCGTCACAGAGGACTATGCCTTCGGTAGGTCTTTGAAATTAACTGCCTTATTTGACTGCACACAGCACGTTATTTTGCCTTATCTTTTTTTTTTTCTTAATTTGATTGCTTAGCACCTCTTCTACTTGAACAGGTATATCTGGAGCTGCACAGACTCTGTAGCTTTCAAAATCTGAGGGTTAGTCTGTCGTTATTTCAGTGTTGTTGTGCTTATTCCTGTCTCCAAATCCCATTATCATACAAAGCATTATATATATATGTATATATACACACACACTTTTTTCTGCACTGTGACCAGTCTCCCTCCAAAAGTGGTGTTTAAGAGGCTTCATACAGAAAGTTAACTACTCCTACTGGGGTTATGATTGCCTATGTCTGCCTTACTACACAATGGGATATTAAATGATAAAATAATTCACTTATCTTAGTCTACAAAGTCTATATAAAATAATACTTAAAGAACATCTTCCTATTTTTACTCCTCCCAGGAATTTCTTTGCAAATATTCCATCGTATGGGGATCCCAGAAGTGGTAGCCTCGTATGCTATGTCTTGGACTGACAGTTATGACTTACTTGCTAGCAGTCATCAGAATTATGCACAGATCTTGGCCAGAATACTATCAAAAGTGTATTTAACAACAAAGAATAAAATTAGTTCAAGCAAAAGACATGTCTGAGATTACATTTTAAGTTATTAACCCTCAAAATTCTACCATATTCCATCATTGTTTTGTTTGTTTCTCTCATTACTTATACGTCTGCAGCATAAACATAATTCAGAGCATCCTCTGGATTTGAAATGCTTGCTGATAGGTAAGCGTAAAAATGTTGTTTTGAGGGGTTTAATATGGCATATAAATTCATAAGTGAGCCAACCAAATGTGAAATTGTTCCACAGCCATCACAACCTCAAAATTCTAGTGGTTCAGGACAAAGAAAATATTTTTTAAAATATGTTACCATTGCATCCTGTAGGGAACACTGAATAGTATTTGTTAACTTATCACTGAACAGACTCAAGACAACTACATAAAATTCCTTTGTAATATTGTAACTAAATTATATACAAATTCTGATCAGTTTTTCTTTGATGAGAGCCCTGTTTAAACTGGCTGTAGTATTTCACCCCTTTTTTTTTTTATGAGGGTGTTCCATGCAGCAAGATTCTAGTTCAGGAAGAGAATATTCTCAGAAATGGCGGTTGGCCTTGAAAACAGACCATGAGCAGTTGGTAATCAGCTATGATGGTCCTAGTCAAGATTTCCTACTGGCCTTTATTTTAAATGTTTCCTTTTGTTACAAGACTCTTCCCTGTCTATATTTTTGTTTAGCGCCCTTCTCAGCCACTGGATTTGCTGTTGTCTACAATATTAAATCTGCACAAGCATTCATTCTTGTACTCTGGTAAAACAAGCAACTTATTTGGACTACTTCATGTTCCTAAAAAACTAATAGAGAAGTATCAGTGATACCCTTCTGTGAAACGGAGCATACATCTTATAACTCTGACACTTACTCTATTTTCTTTAAAAGCTTCTTTATTCAAAACATATTTTCCCATTGTCTTAATGAAATAACTGCTTGGCTACTTAATATCTCACAGTAAGTGTCACATCTTTTGCCAAGGAAAGAATTACCGTATTGCAAAGATAGATGATAAAGATCTAAAGCAAATCCAAGGCAAAATGCCAAAAACATTTAAAATTAAAAAGCTGTGAATCAGCAATATGAACAACACACTGACACACAGAGATAGAGGGATTTGTTTGTTTAGAACAAGGAAATCACTTTGCAGTGATATATGATGTAATTAATTCTTTTCAGAAGCTGTTACATTACAGGTGCCAAAGTACAAAAACAACTTTAAGAATAACCATCTTTGGCTTCATGCTCCACCTTTAACAAAGAGTTACAAATTTAGATCTAACATCCCACCTGCCTGACAGCACCAACTCTTGTTACTTAGAATGCTACAGTCGTTTTTCAAAGGATAAGCAGTTCTTACTTGGAGCCATAAATTATCAAAGTAACACTGTTCAATTCTGCATTAGTAATAATACTTGTTTATTATTTCACCAATCAAGTAAAATTTTGTTATCAGAAGACTATCTGACTGTATGTAATTTTGAAGTTAGTCTTCAGGAATATATTACTTTCACGTTTTAAAGACTTTAACTTAACTCTACATTAACCCTTTACTTACTTAATTTTTATGAACTATTTAAAATTTATTTATTTATTTATTTTCCCTGTAGATGACTCATTCACAGTTGAATAAGGCTGTTAAATGGAACATTCAACCTGAATTCAATCACATTATCTCAATGTCATAAGGTATGTACAATTCTCATTTAACTATGAATATTAACAGGTCACTATGTAAACATATAATTATCTTTCCTTCTTATCAAGCATCAGAATCAAATCTCATTCTGTAAAAAAATGCTTTTTCATGTAATATTTAATTGTTTTGTTTTCCCACTGCTGTGGCAATGTTGCATCTGAGTAGACAAAAGCAGTAGTCTGTGTTATGAGAAAAAAACAGACTGCAAAGTAGGAGGAGATTCAAAGGTTACATGAAATTCAGAAGAGATTTCAGATTAAGCTGTATTTCTGCAGCTGTCACTGTGCTAATGACAAAGATATGGTGAAAACTGCTGATGTTTGCAGTACTATTTAGATTACATTTTGCTTTGAAATACAATAGATTTGGCCAAATCTGGCAACATAAAAAGAATGGTAGAGAAAATATCCTAAAGCTAGCAAAAGATGGGTCCAAACAATTAATGATCATCATTTGATATTCAGTGATTCACAGGATTAGTGATTAAGATAGTTTTCCTTGTTTTGCCATCTGAATTTCCTCAGAATTTGTGGTTTTCATACATAATTGTTGTGTTTTGAGGTTTAGCTTTCCCTTTTTACTGTTAGAAATGAACAGTAAGAGAAAACAAACTGCATGGACATCATACATTAAGGAAAGTGGAATGCAGCCTGCAAGTTCATTTAGAGTAATTCTGTTGAGCTATAGGAAATAGTTAATGCAGTAATTGTGATTTGATATATTCTCCTTTCTCTGAAACAAACTTGTAGGTATATTAGAATGGAAGCTCTATAGACACACGATTTGAAAACACTAATTAAAGGAGAATTTTCTGTATAATATCTTTAGGATTGTGACTGCAGAAATGTGTAGGGGTTGGATTTGACTCTGTGAATAAATTTCCGAAATTAAAGAAGGTTCAGTTGAGGGGGGCAAGAGCAATGTACTCATAAAGCTCAGAGAATAATGTAGGGTATGACTGAAGACAGCTGATGAAAATAGCAGACTATCTCATCTCAAAGGGTACAGAGAAGGTGTCTTTTGTGTTGTTTTTTTTTGTTTTTTTTTTTTTGTTAAACAGCTACCAACAGCTGTTTAATCAACTGGTGATTAATCTGGTTAAATTAAACTGGTGTTTAATCAACTGGATCAACTGGTGGTTTTAAGGTTTTCCACTGAGTTTGTTAGAAGAGTGTGAAAATCTCTCAGAGTTAGCAAGACCAGCATCAGGGAAACGAATCCATGGATCAGCCCAACACAGAACATAAGAAAATTAAGCACATATCAAAAAAAGAGCAATGAACTTGAATTGTTTTCAATTTATGTATTCCTTCCCAGTGACTGGGGTTGTCCTGAATTGTGGTATCCTGAGCCTGCATAGACCGCTAATGTACTGTGATTCAACTGCATATTGCAATTGCTATATTGTGTCTGTAGGGTGACTTCAGTACAACTCTATATCACTTTTCTGAATCAAAATTTTACGCAACATCACATATCTTCTAATAAGCTAATTTTATATTAAACATTGCACACAGCATACGTGGAATTTCTTTTAAAAAAGAAAGTAGTCAGAGAGTATTGGACTCTGACAAAGACTTACAATAAGAAGTGCCAGAATGTTCCATAGTACTTTTAAGATCATGACTCATAGTAGCAAAAAACATTGCGAATAACATTCTGTTGTTTCCTTAATGAGTAATTATATATATGGCATTGTGTCCATCATTTGTCACACTGACTATATGAGATTCGTTCTTGGATATGTATATCATTAAAAACATATATTTTTTCTTTCATGGCCTGCCTTTAGGTCTTCTATATTTAAAAAAAAAAAATCTAACACACAAAAATTTTCCATATATGATTAGGTACAGATGTAGAAACACATTTTTTTATATGATACACATTATACACATTTACTGTACTATATTTTCAAACACAAAATAATGTAGATTTAAATGATGTTATGATAAAGATACACTGTAAGGTTAGAATCAGAGTGTAGGCTGATCTTAAAATAGATATACATATGTAATTAGTATAGTATTGGCATGTGGCAAATATTACCATATTAGATGGCATTGGAAGAGTAGACTTGGGACTCATTATGAAGTGTAGGTAATGTTTGTGATATATGATGATGTAGCACATAGTTGGAGGGCTTTTATTTAGTAATGTATCTCATCACTATGGATAGCAAGTCAGTGGTGGTATAGAAATCAGATACATCTTAAAAGATACAATACAGAAACAAAAATTTGAATTGTACTTCCCTTTTTCAGATACAGATTGCCTCATGCTGAAGTTTCCTATTGATTTTAAAGATAACAACATTATGCACAGATACATTTTCAAGCAACTGAACTCAGAACAATGCATTACTATGAAAGCAAGTTCTACAGATTTGCATTCAAGCTTAACATGCTGTATTTCATCAAACAAGTTCAGATGGCAGGGGATTTTCTAGATTAACAATCACCTTCCTGTGTCTCTTTTATATCTGGTGTTAATTGCTGATAAGGCTGTCTACTTGTCTTTTCAAAAGCTTTTAAAGTAGAAAAGACAATATATGTACAAATTATTGCAAAATAACACTCCTGTGGAAAAATATTCATTTGATTCACTATTTAAAACAGCTAATGATATAAAATGATACTGAGAAAGTGCCACTGCTTTGTTTCCAATACAGACCAACGAAGGTCACAATTACAAACGTTAGCCACATTGTGTGATAGCCTAAAGGGTCTTAAATTCTAAGCAGTGGGATTAAGCTATAAGAGAGACTTCAATCATGGGCACAAGACATTTTGAGGTACCTTTGGGGAGTTTAGAGTAAATAAAGTTGCTTGAGCAGACATAGCTGCCACTTAGTATTAGCAACCATTAGTGTGACAGACTTTGGCCTAAAATTCCCCAAACAAGCAATTCTAGAGTAATGACTGAGTTTACATAGCTCAGCATCATTTAGTAAAGATTTTCTGTTCCTAGAACATGATATATTTAAACACAAATTTTGATTTCATAGAAGCAACACTTTCTGCAAATTATTTGGAGGATAGGGAACATTTGTGACTGCTACATTAATGCATCAACCCCCCACATATTTGTGGAGCTCAGAGGTTTGGCAGGAAGCCTATAACATGGTAATCCTTGCTGATCTTTTGTTTGTATCTCTTTTTATATCAGCATAATTCCAAACTGTTCCCTGCAATTTACCTATCAGAGTGCAATTTTGCCAAGAGAAGTCCTGTATTCTGTTAGGAAGGAGTAAAAGGGCACCTCCCAGATGGTGTGAATAGAAACTGTGTTAGAACTGCTTGCTTACGTGCACAAGAAGTAGAAATGCTGTGTATGTTCTGCTCCCATGAGAGTTAAATGTCTTTGGTTTTTCCTCTTCAATAGATTTTATTCAGGAAGAAGGATTAATTTTCATAATCTTCTATCTTCATTAATATATGAAGAAGTTTTTTTTAGGACTGGGAATAGATTTTCCATTTGTTTTTGGAGATGCTGGTTCAGACAAGGCAGGGCTCCAAAGATTTGATATTAGGATAGGTTGACTTAAATATATATTTATTCACATGTTTTTAACCATTAAATACAAAAGTATTTCATCAACTGTAATTGCTCTCATTGAGTCTGAATCAGTGTTGAGAGATGAATAGTCTTATCTGAACCACAAATCTCTTGCTAACCAAAATCAATGAGAAGTACAAAAGTGACCTGAATTATGAGCTGACCCCGCTAAATAGGACTTGTGTGACCAGCAGCAGATTTCAGTTATTGGATTATCTCCAGGATTCGATTAATGCTGTACAATTAGCTATTGATTTAGTCAATATGCATCATTCTTTTGTCTTTATACATAAAGGTCTTGCCATTCAAACTCTCCAGTTGTTGTATATTTAGACTTACTCCCAATTTGAATTTTATTTTTTTTTCCAGCATAATACATCTTCTTGTACTGCATGACTTTTCTTACAGTAACTCAGTAAAGAAAACAAAATAAAGGAGGTAACAGAGGTGGAAAACAGTTTATAGAGTATATAGAGTTCAGGATATATTGAAGAAATTCAGTTCTTTTAAATTAGAACCAAAGTTTTCACTTTTTCAGAGGTATACTCTCAATGAGCAGAAGTATGTAGGTTGTTGTGAACGTAATGCCTCCTGCAAAACACCATTTTTGCACATAGTCACCACCATCAGCTATGCATTTTTGCCAGTGATGAACAAGAGCTTAAATGTTGCACTTGTAAAAATCTGCATGGACATCTGGGATGTGGTTTGTCTTTTATGTCATTGTCACAATGCTGAAATACTCCACCCACTGCTTCACTGTGCTCACATCCACTTTTTGATCTCCACAAAGGCATTTGGCAAGTGTTGATGATGCCAGTGAGTGTCATTTTTTCCTTACAGAAGAATTCAGTTGCACACCTTTGTTTCATACACACATCCATTTTGTCAGACTGCTCCTCTCCTGCCATAAATTACATGGCAACTAAATGTAAGAAAATGCTGACAGAAAGATTCAGCTTCTACTGCCATACCATCATGGCAGTCTATCTGCTTCTGATATTGTGGACCAAAATAAGAAAATAGGAAGCACTGCTTTCTGAGCAGCCCTTGTACTTGTTCTCGTGAATACCATTCTGTAGTGAAGTCTAGGAGCAGCACATTCAGATGTATATGAAAAAGAAGAACTGATATAACTGTGAGTAAGATTACTGTGGTGAACTGCATTTTTGAGGTCTTTCTGAAGTCTATGGACAATGATGTTTCACACAATAATAAAACAAGTTACTGCATGGCACAGCACAGTTTTACTTGAATTGTTACAAATGTATTGTACACGTACTGAGAGGTGTTTTGCAAAAGAAAGGCAGAGCCAGACCTGTCATTTTTCCCAGATGAAGGTCTTGAAAGTAATTTTTCACTTACAGTTCTTGGAAGCTGTGACAACTTTTGGCTCTGGAATAAGTGAGTATAGTAAAGAGCAAGCTAAAAATACTGCAGTGAAATTAGTGAATACTGAAAAAAAACCTAGCAGAGGGGTTCACTGATCCCTTTTTTCATTTGTTATTCTAACAGCTGAAACTGCATTACGTGCCTAGAAAGTAACAAGTATTGTCTTGATTACACAGATTAAAAGCCCTGAAAGAGCAGTCTTTTTAGCAAAAAGAAATCAAGCTCAGATAAGCATATGCTGTGCCTTAAATGGTCACTATATGCACGGGTAATTCAAGAGAGGAAAGTAGGAGAAAAAGGCCTTGGCAATTTCTGTGCATTGTGGTGAAGCAATGGCTGACTGCTCTCTGGGGTGGAAGAGCTTGGGAGAGGCAATAGGATTTTTCCACTGCTGGGGCAGCAGGGCAAAGCCTGGCAGACAGTGCACAGGGAAGGACATGGGGCAAATGGGGCAGCCCCAGTCCTGGGGATCAAACACCTCTGCAAACAGGTGGTGTCAGGATCAGATTACATGAGGGAGGCTGCTTGGCCAGGAGGCAGAGAGCTCCAGATTCACTTGCAAGACTGTTGTGCAAAGTTTACCTTAACAGTTAACTCTCACAGGAACATGATCATTCTCAGGAGTACCCTTTTTCAAGATGGGAAGGTTGGTTTTGTAAGATCATCAGTAGTTCTCAGCACCTTATGAGGATTCTACCTGAATTTTATACCCAGTTACTTTTTGGAGATCCCAGAGTAGAGTTCTATACACTTACGCTAAAATAAGTGAAATAGTGGACTGAATTTACTGTGCTGACACTGTTACAGCATGTCCTATTGTTCTAACCTATGGGTCTTCAGATAGTTTAATTTATAGTTGTTGTTCTAGCATTATTATTCTAGCCTTCCATCAAGTAGACTAATTGGCAGAGCACATATTCCCTCTTGCAGTGACTAAGACTTCTATATAATATTGAAGAAAGCGTTGGAAACCGTTTACTGTAATGAGAAAGCTACAGTGAAGCATTTTTACATGTTTATTAATGATTCTGAGAATTTTTTTCATCATTTGAGTGGAAACAGAGTCACAGAATCAAGGGTCCTCTGGAGATCATCAAGTCCAGCACCCTGCTAAAACAGGTTCCCTAGAGTGGGTTACACAGGATAGTGGCCAGGCACATTCTGAATGTCTCCAGAGAGTGAGACTCCACAAGCTCTCTCGGATTCCTGACAGACAGTCTTAATGGTAAAGACCAAAGCAAAGAATTAGTTCAGTATCTCCACCTTCTCAGTGTCCTCTGTTACCAAGGCACCCACAGCAGTCAACAGCAGGTCCACATTTTCCCTAGTCTTCCTTTTGCTATTGACATTCTTAAAGAAGCCTTTCTTGTTGTCCTTACCTTCCTTGCCAGATGTAATTCCAAGTGAGCCTTGACCTTTCTTGTTACATCCCTGCACGTCATGACACCTTTATGAAATATTACAAACTGCAACAAATAATAGTTTTTGCACATATTTAACCATTACAAATTAAATGGTAAAACAAAGCACTGTTAGGAATTATTATCTTATTTAATACTGAATTTTAATTAATTACTTTTCCTAAGTTGATTATATAAGCCCAGTTTCATCAGTCTTTCCAAACTCTGTTTTCTGAGCTCCTGTTACATAATATATCATTAGCCTTCAGAAATTCAGTCATATAGTCTTTCTTCTAGATAATGTGTGATGATTTGAAGGGAGACCGAGTACAGAGAGTAACTCAGCAGGATAGGAACGACTATACTACTACAGACATACTAATGGTGAAGGAAAAAAATCAGTTTTCTTTAAATTTTGTATGTACATGCTCGTCTCTAAGTACCTGTTGGGTTTTTCAATAATTTTACACTTAATTGCCATAATTGCACTACTTGTCTTAGTGAGATTAAACATATCCCCGGGAGTATAATCTCATTTTTGCTCAAGAAGAAATCTGTATTCCACCTTTCCATTCATTATGGTGGAGCAGCTGGTGACTAGTTAATTTTTATGTATTACTAACTGATTGCATGAACTCTACCTTTGTCATTTCTTCATCTAATGTGAAAGGTTTACGTTATTTACAAACTAAATGAACCCAGTAGTTTATCATAACAAAGTATAAACGCATGGTGTGATTCTAAATGATGACGCAGTTTTCACAAGAAATTAGTGTTAAATTTCTCTACCATTCTTACTTCATATTTTCATGTTTAGAGGTGGAAAACAGTAATTGAAAATTACATTTCTAGGCAGACTGATGTGGTAAATAAAGATGAAATAATTTTTTGATGCTTGACACAAGTTATCATAATAGAAAATAACTGTAAGCTCTTGTGAGTTTTAATAGATACGCAACTAAAGTGTTTATCAAGATACCTGAGAGAGTGATATGCCAACAAGCTTACTTGTTTATTGATTTAATCAAATAATATTCTAGATTGGCAGTGCAACATGGATTACTTGCATTGAACTTCTGAAGCAGCAATCTTAATGCTTATTTTGAAAACAGTTTTAGAGCTGAGGGTAAGCTTTCTCAGTAAAAGCAACAATAATTTAATCAGATTTTTAAATATATCACATGAAATTGCTACTTAAAAGGTGTTTCTATTTAAGAAGTGAATGAGAAGATGATTGTAACATCAAGACTTTTCAAAAACGAGTGAGAACAATATCTGCTGATTTTTTTCCTTCCTGTATTTCAGTGATTATTTTTTCTTTCAAGGCTAAAGCTTTCATCTATACTTTTCCTCATCTTTTGTAGTATTAGTGAGATGTTTGAACACCTTTCAAAAAGCACTGTGGGCATACAGAATTGACCTAGTTTCTGTCAGAAACTTGAATCTAAACGTTCACTGCCTGCATGCACATCTCTACAATTTGAACTTTATCCCTTAAATAAGCTCAGAAATTGCAAGAACAGACAACCCACTTGAATAATTTAAAAGAAATGAAAAACAAAACCAGTCTTGGGAAACCAAATTTTCCTTATGGTTAGAGAGAAAAAGACTACCAGAGATAATAATTTTATAGATATTTTTATTGAATTATCTTTTCTCTTGAATTAATGTATTTGGAGCTGAGATATTATTTTCTGAAGTTTTGTTACATTGACAATGTTCAAGACTAATGTACAATTGCATATCTATTTTATAGTTCAGGATATAAATATTTTTAAATAATATTTCTCTAATATTGGATTTCCATACATCTGGAACCTCTAGTAGGAACCTTACTCCCCAGAATTTGTACAAATGAATCTAAGATAATTCAGGTTTTCCAAATACCAAAAAATGCTTCTAAATAATCAGAACATTTTCCAGAAATATCCTCTATGCTTTTCCTTATGCTGTTCTCAAGGAGATGACTTTCTTATTTCTTTTCTTTGGGGTAGAACATTTTACACACAATTATCTGTATTGTACTCATCAATGCCTTTCACAGCATTCCTCCTTCTGCACTGTTATACTACTTCTCCATCCAGTGGTTCAGCTTCATTTTGTAACTCTCTTCTCCTTTCCAATGTACTACTCAAATTTATATCTGATTGCTCCCTCCATTTTCCTCTCACCACTTACTTCACCAGTTGTGGCTCTCTCGTCTTTAGCCATTTCCTTCCTGCATGTGGAACTTTCAGTGTATCTCTAGAATGATTATCACTATTAATCTTTCCAAATTTCCCTTAATTTCCAAGGTCTTTATCCCTCTTCTGTCATCCTAAAATTACAGCTTTGCCTTTCTCCATTGATACTGTTCTACTATGTTCTACTATGACCTATTTTGGTAAGAAAGTAAATCTGAAATCAGAGAACTGGGATTTTGAGGACATAGGTGTAGTAGGATGTTCTTCAGTTTCTGGTATGACTTACACCTTTCTATGCCTGACTGAGTGGTAAATCTGCTTTAGGACTAAAACTAAATACAATTGTATAAGTAGCAAAGCTGAAGCCCATAGCTAATCCTATTTGCAAATTTCATGAATTGCTCAGCTACTGCAACTGCAGTCTAGCAGAAACTGCTGCTTTTAGCATATATTATTAAAAATATAAATCAGAAGGATGGTTTCATCACTTTCATCTCAATTACTTTGAAACCCCTTCTAAAGACACTTCATTCATTAATCTTTGTATTGACTCGTTAGATTTGACTTAATACTGCCATAGTAACTACTTCTCAATAACCAAAGCAATTTTGTCAGAATAGATCCTAAATCATGATGGTTGTGTTCTATGTATCTGTTTACTGCTTAAAAGGGAAAAACTTTTAGTGTTAGCTATCTATGAGCATATTTCATGCTTTCTTGATCAAGAAAGAAGGAAGGAAAGGAGATGGATGAGGCCAGGGGGGTGAGGAGTTGTTATTTCCTCATGGTAAGGGAGTGTTTTAAAGTCATGATATGCATTAGTGCTTTGTTTCTTTTTTCCTCATTGCATTACTACTCTAATACTCCGCCTGAGTAAATGAAAGTTATCATGTATTTCATGTGTTCCTTATTTAATTAAATAAAAAGACAGTACATATTCTCTGGAAGAAGCCTCAAATCCCTGGAGTGTATGTATCAGTCACTATAAAGGAGAACAATTATGTTCTAATTAACCTTTGGAATTCAAGAGAGCTTAATGATGGCCAATAATGAACAGAGAGACTTGGGGTAATAGCAAAGTCCAAGTAAATGAAATCTACAAAAATGAAGGGAACAGAGAAGTTTCAACGTTTGGTGTTTGGACAGACTGAATGGCTTTTTTTTTTTAAATATTCTAGAAAAGAGACTTTGTTTTTGATTTTTTTTTACAAATTACATATTATCCACTACAGTCTATAGTTGATGAGTTTGAATTCCTTGTGAAGCCACTTCTGCTGATCTCATGCAAGAATTAGGGCAGTCAGCATACTGTTACTTGCTAAAGAGTTACAAAGAACTCAGCCTCCTGATCCTAGGACTTCATGCAATTTTGGAGATTTTTGGAATACAGGAATATTTTTAGACCCTACGACAAAGATGAAATTTTAGAGTTAAAGTAGCAAAACAAGACAGAGTAAGCTTTCTACAGAGACTAAATATATTGCATACCTGCTTTCTCTAGCCAGCTTTAGTTAGGGGAGGATACTCTAAAAATGGAGTGAGTCATTCTAGAGGAAAAAGAAAGTGACAAAACTAAAGTGGGAAGAGAAGAAGAGGTCAAAGCGAAGAGTGAATTCACCAAGACTGACAAACAGGAAAGGACAAGGCTGGATTGAAAGAGCAGTTTGCATAATGCCAGGAAAATGCAATAAAGATATTCTCTCAGCACACAGAGGTTTATACTTCAGCTGTTTTACAGCAGTTTCTTCTCTGCGCAGGTTCTTCCTAGTATTTCTCCTCAGAAGACACATTTTAAAGAAGAAAAGGAGAGCACAGCCTCTCTCAACTAGTGTTAAAAGATTAAAATAGACTTTTTCCTTCACTTCTTCCTTTCCTGCCAGGGAACTACCAGAATATCTTCATCTGTTATTTTTCAGTGCAACACTGTAAAACAATTCCCCTATCAATTTCTATGCTCCGGCATAGCAGCATGAATGTGGAACAGTGAGAATTAGCTAGACCTTTTTGTTATAGCAATTATCATTTTTCAGAGAGCTTCTGCATTAGGATACAGAAAATGAAGCAGATCTCTTTAAGTATTTTTTCAAAACCTACTTTACTGTAATGAAACACTGTAGTAGTGGCAAAAAATCACAAATGGTAATTTGCACTCACTATGCAGTCCAATTAAAATTCTATGTGAAAGCAATGACATGATAATATTTCAGTCTAATATTGTAGATTTTGCCATAGCTTCTCTTGTTCTGGACACGTTAAGTGCTTGAGTACTTATCTTTCTAACATTCGTTTGCCGGTTGACATTAGATTACTTTGGAGAATGGAAATATCTTACGTTCTTTTACTGTGTTTCTGCAGGATGTAGAATGTACTATTTGATATACAGGTAGATAAAATACTTTTTTCTTTTTTTTTCCCAATCAAAGTTCCACAGAAATGATCACATAATGTTTTTAAAATGATTAAATCTTCATTGTAAATTTTCCATATACTCTAACTTGATTGGCAGTCTAATTTATAAAATGTGGAGGGCTAGAATTAGTATGGTTTTTCAGATTGCCAGTGATAAATAATATACAAAAGGAAAGGCTTACAGTGAACCTGTCCTGCACTTTCATTATCACTACTCCAAGGCTAATGATTGTTCCTTAAGATTTCTCAGAGTTTGCACTCTTCCAGTGCAAACACTTCTACATTTGTGCCCTTTGATAAAGCAAAATAATACTTCCTCTCAAGAAAGAACTGCATTTTCTTGTGACTGGAAAATTCTGTCCCACATTTCATGATGGCAAAAATCTTAGCTTTCAAGAAGTTAGTTATATGTTCCTCTTGAGACAAAGTATTAATGAGAGTGCTGTCATTGGCTCCCTAAGATATGCTCACTAGAAAACAGATGCTGTTGCAACAGGCTTTGTCAAGCAGTAACTCCATTGTGGAATTTTCCAAAGAGCCAAATTCGTTTATACTCTATTAACTTCTAAATATGAAGTATGGCATGACAATGTTTGTACTGAAGAGTCATTTTTGCAAATCTTTGCTTAGGTAAGGTTTTCTTCATCTTGTACTGCTGGGGAGTAAATTTCTATGGGAAAGTTATTGCCTGTAATAGTAAAATTAGAGACATTTTGTGCAGAATCATAGAATATAAATAGCAGAGAGGACCACTCAGTGGAGTTGTATCTCTACTGGTATGTGACATGCAAAAGTGACTTCAACAACAGTTGCCAAAGAATACTTATTTTTCTAATTCATACTTATTAGAATAGGCCCTTCAAGTTTAGCAGAAAATGATAGACTTTATTTTGGGAGCATTATTTTAGAGAACTTCACTTAGAGAAAGGAAGTTAATATATGCTGTTGGGTTTGATAAGTCTTTGGTAAGACGTAAGTTGGCCATCAGCCATAAAATATTAGACCTATTTTGAAATAATAATAATTTAAAAAAAACCTCTGAAATGTGAAATTTACTCAAGCAGTTACTGTATTTGGAGACTGACACTGAAAAATTCCCTTCTCTTTGCCCTTGATCCACGTCATTTTTTTTCACAATGGTTCAGTTATCAAGACAAGATCTTGAGTCCTTACAGAACCCTCCAGAACTGGAATCCAGATCCTCAGAAAACCGTTCAGAGGTGCTCAGAAAAATCTTGATATTTTGCCTTTCCTATGTAGGATTGGCAGTCTTCTATATATCCTAATTATATTATTTAATATATTTCTGAATATATTTTGGAACCTTATTCTTGAAAGCTGAGTCAATCAGGAACATCAAATTATGCTTTACTTCATTCTTGTTTTGCTGGCATCTTGTCTGATAGGGTGTCATTTGAGATGTCTGAAAGGCAAAGATGACTGGAATGTCTCTGCTGATCTATTCAGCCTATCCCAGTGCCAATTCCGTTACAGACAAGTTTTATCGTCACTATGAAACTGAAAAATTGAGCTTGACAATTGACTTACCCATAAAATAAAGTAATTATTAGGTATGAAAGTCTTCCCCGAGTCTTAGGTAAAGACCTACATTGTCCAAGTTGCTGTAAAGATTTGAAGCAACTTCATAAACTCAAAACTGTATGTGGCTACTATTTGATCATTCTAGTGACAATAGTAATAGCAAAAAAATCTGAGGTTATAGTGTGTGAAATAAATAGCTCTAAACACAGCTTGCTAGATCTGGGAGAGGAGGCATGTTCTGGGATGCGTGGGATGCGTTAACAATACGCTGCAATGAAATAACTTAATGAAAATACAGCTGGCAACAGATGTGTATCTGAATGACTGTAGTAACAGACTGAAGCCTAAATTTTAGCTTACGTATGTTTTTTTTGGCCATGTTTCCCTCTTTTTAGTAGCACTTTTTGAAATAACATTGCTTTGCATGATTGCACTGAACAAAAGATCTTTCTTTTCTTTTAGTTACTCTGAATATTTTCTTACATCTCTCCTAATTCTCTGAGTGTTGCTGTCATCCTTGTTTTCACCTTCTTCATTCCTGATCATGCTCACTTTATTTTTTTCTTGCAGTTTCCTTGAGATCCTCCTAGTCACAGGAAGTTCTCAAGAGGAGCTCTTCTGCTAAGGAAGAAAGCAGTTTCTTTCATTCAAGGATATTTTTCAGGCTTACTTTGAAATGAACTTTAGAGCATGGGTAAATGTCTGCAGGTGCAGATACTATATGCTTCCCCAAGTTCAGCGAGCAGAGAAGTGAATATCACTTTTGCTCTTCCTTGAGAGTCAAGTTATATCCGCCTCAAGAAATCCATTTATTTTACATATAAGATTAGAAAACAAGAAAATAATTCTACATTTTCTAATAGCATGAACCAAATAAAGATTTATTTTTAAGTTCCATGCCTTTTCATTCAGTAGTGACATGAGTTAGAATAAAATGCTTAGTTGTCAGGCTACTTTTATTTTCATTATTTTTCTTCTTAGTATTTTCACCTTTTTTTTTTTTAATTGTTTTGAATATGAAATGGTAGGGACAACTAATGGTTGGGAAACCTAATGTATATTTTTGGGAGCCCTTTGCTATTCTTACCGGGCTGAAAACACCGTGTCAAACAATATCATTTTTTTATTAAAGATCTTGAATTCTTTAAAACAGTATTCAGACAGGGACAACTGTGTCACAGAGAGATAAGATTTTATTTTATTTTTTCATCCTTACATTGTTATATTCTTCCTTAGCTGTTCAGTATGTAATTTAACAAACAAAATAATATATAGTAAGCATCAAGGTTGGCAGTATTTCTTTTTATAACTGAAATTAAGACTACTTTATGGTGAAAATATGCTACAAATTAGACTTTAGCTTCCACAAATCTTCAGGTAACAATTAGAGTAATGAGAAGCAGAATATATATGCACTTGCTTTTTTTTTTTTTTTTTTTTTTTGTCTTCCAGTTAATCCAACAGTCTGTGCTTACAGCTGTAGTTTGTAATGTTTTGAGAAATTAGAAAATGTACCTAGGCACAGAGTGTATTTACTTGTTCTCTTTGGATGATGTATTAAATTAAGAAAAAGAATGTTGCAGAAGCTTCAATGTGTTTAAGCCTCTGGCTTAGGCAATCTGACTTAGAAACTGGATAGGATAGAACAGGAGACATTTCACTGAGAAGCACCACCACATCTCTCTTAGTGCTCTTGAATTAACAGAGGGGAAAGAAAAGCTCAGGTATGATAAAGAAATGGAAAAACGGAAGGCAAAAAAAAAAAAAACAGCATCTGATAAGTCTGTGAAAACTGTACATGGAGCAAAGGGCCATGTAATCAACAGAGAAATTCAATTAAATTCCATTAACAAGGAGCACATAAATATACAAGCTAACTACAAGGCCATCAGTAACAGATGAAAATAAGTAATTAAACTGTAGTTTTCTTTCTGCTGATTATTGAAATCTAAATGATTTCTCAAAACTGTGAAAAATACTAGAAAACCTAAGGGCGTGTAACAAGTTAGTGACATCTTAAAATGTATGAAGTTGAATAGATGAAATAATTTTCAAAATATCAGAGATGAAAAATAGAAGAGAGAACGCTAATAAAAGTTTTTAGAAATTATGGTTCTAGTCCATCACTTTCAGATGTAATGAAAACATCCATATGAATGTTTAAGTACCTGACAGACATAGGAGCTGGCTACTTAGTCAGTTTTTTTCCACCTTAAAGCTGGACAAGTTTTGACTCCAATTCTTACATTATTCTTTCATAATACTGTAATGGTAGTACTACGTAAGTCTATAGAAGAGGCATTGAAAGAATTTATTTCTTCAATTATTTGGAAGAATTTATACCTGAAACAAGAAATGAAGCTTGTGTAGTTCACTACATTTTATAGATCCAATATAGGAATCATCGGGCAGGACCAGAAGTGATTTTTACCTGTGGAAACTGCCAAAACTCTTTCCAGATACAGTGCTTAATGCATTGTCCATCTCTGTCCTGCTTGTAGGTGTGAAAAAATTCAGTTATTTATACTTCCCCACATAGCTGACATCTGTGGAAAGGAAGGTACATAGCTCAGAAAGACTTTATGATGCATTGTCTGGGTTTGTGGTTTTCACAATTGAGGGATCAGAATAAGGGCAAATGCCACATGTTATTCCTGCCTGACACTTTAGGTGTGACCTTCATGGATAATAATGACAAATTCTGCCTTGGGTCAATGTTTGAAAACTCTGACTGTTTAAAATACTTTTCTTTCTTTTTCTCTGAATTATTCCAACCAGTGTTTCCATAGCAATAGAAACAAAAACCTACTGGCAGCTTGTAGGCAGGCAGCAGATGACAGCTCTCAGTACCAGATTTCAGCAACTGACTTTAAAATAACAGTTCCAAGAACCCACTACAATAACAAGCACAAAGATTTTAGTACAATATTGGCTCCTTCTGTATGTGCTACTTTGAAACAGAAGGAAAATGCCTTGAGAATAGAATTATTATTCAGAGGAATGTTTATGCCTATCTTCTGACAACAGCTGCATGTCCTTTTTTGTTTGGTCCTGCAATGTATGCACTGTGCATAGTAGTTGAATACTATTAATGTGATTCCTATGTGATATTGCAATATGTTACAGAGAAAATATTTGTTCTCTTGAAATACAATCGTGTGAGTAAAGAAATTTGAAGAAGGACAAAAAGATTCTAGCTTATGGAAGAGAAGAAACTCACAAAACTTTGGGTGGAATTTAGGATGTTTTTTTCCAAGACCTAGTAAAGGAAGATTCCAATAAAATAACTTAAAATGAGAGGACAGGTGTTTTGGATGTTCTTCTCTGGAGAGCCCACCAGGAAGCAACAGTGAGGTACTGCTTAAGGACAGATTTTCACTGTGCTTCTGAGTCTTCCAGCACTGATCAGAAGAAATTGCAGAGAGCCATCCTGTCAGCACTAAAACTGCACAGCCCTTGGCTGCATTTGCTGCCAGAATAATGCTGGCCTTTTTCCCAATGCCGCTGCCTTGTGTGTGGGACTCATAAGCTACTTCTACTTGGTAAATCAGATCATGAGCATAAAGTCTTTCTGTATTTTGTTGTTGTTCTTACTGAGTTTTTTTCTTTCCATATCACAGACATTGAAGCTGTTTTCCATGCTAAAACTGAGTACTAATTCATTGTCCTGGCCAATATTTATTTATATAATAATATTATATAATACTTATTTATACAATATTTATATTGTATGCTTATCCAGGATAAATCATTTGGATTACTGTCTTTTATTTGCAATCATATTACAGAAACTTCTCATTATCTATCTGTTACATCCCACTTATCCCTTTTATCTTGAAATAGTTTTTTCATTCATTAAATATAGGTTTCTAGATAGCTTTTCCCCTTTGTTTTGCCATTATTCACTCTCCATTATATTTTAAATCTGTCTTTGCCCTCCTATTTCATTAATTCCTTGATTTAATTATTGTGTTTGAATCACTTATCTTTTTCTTTATCTGAATGATCTGTTGGTCCTGTTGGTTGCTGCTTGCTCAACATGTTGGCATAAAATTGTAACATCAGTGAAAATAATCAGATTGTAGCAGGCAGTCAAACAATCCAGATAGATTCTTTGGCTGTTCTCTTTTAGAAACTGGAAGAATTTTTTTTTTACAAAATGGTTGACTCTTTCCCCAGTTACAACAGTACAAATCTTTGTACAATCCTTTAATATTGAGCACTTGCATTATACAACTTCTTGTATTTTTAATATTTCCATGTGTATCACTGTGTGATTGAATCTGTCCTTGTTGCTTTACTGTTCTCCTAAGTACACCCAGGTTTTCATTATTAGTTTTGGAATGCATCTTACACAGCTGTAGGTTGCCAGAGGAATCTCACCTTTCTAAGAGCCCGTTTCTTTTGTACATTTATCTTACATTTGTTTTATGTTGCAATGGAAGAAAAATTACTATTTTCTCCTTTTCTAGTTAAGTGTGAGTTTATGTTGATAAGGATGAGGCACAGACAAGATGGTTGTTCTCACTTTTTTTGTGTGTGACTGTAATATTGATAAGCTTAAAATTATATTTTGCTTTACTGTCGCTGAAGTAGGTAGTGCTAAATAATATGTCCAAAGTGCATGTTACTGCAACAGCAAGAAAATAAAAAGCCAAATATGCAAATAAATTTCTTATACTGTCATGATCCTAAGATGAAAATGTATTTGTTATTCAACAGGATACAAAAGTCTGTTTTCTTCTTGAACAGACAGATGGATCATTCTCCAAAAGCCAAACATGCCACACAATGTTTAGTTGCTTCATGCAAAGCTTGCACTGACACCTCTTCACCTATTCACTGTCCATCTGAGGATGACAAAGCTAACTTACCTCTACTAGCAGGAACAGAAAGAGACAGTACTGAGCATCTTTTCTGTATCACTCAGTCTATAAATTGTTTTTCATTACCACATCTTTTACCAGCAGGAAATCCTACGTTGGTATCAGTCTTGGTTCCTATATTTGTATTTCATCTTATCACCTGCAAAAGTATGAACATTGTACTTCACATACTTAGGATGTTTCTTTTTGACTACCTGATTGTTCTTTTTTGGAAGAAAAATAAAGTATTTGTGTATATTTAATAGAAAGTCCATTTGCACACGATCATTAATTTCACAATTTGTGCGTACTGCTGGATTTTTCTTCTGTGGGCTGCTGACATGTTTAGCAGCACATTACTGCAATGTGACTGACTCACATTCATTTTCCAAAGAATTTGCATGGGAGCTAAAAACAATTTGGCATTGGCTTTTGTGACTGAACCTCATAGCGTTAAGTAGTGTCCGAACATCGTGCTATCTCACTGTGAAAAGATAATGGAAGCAGGTTTTAACAAAGCAACAAGGCTAAAAAAGCTTTTAAATATACATATATATATTTTACATTATTGATAAATAACTGTAGAGATAAACATGGTGTGTGCCCAGGGATGCAGAATGAAAAGTGACAGCCATTCATAACATTTTCTCTCTGAGAAGGAACTTTGGGGAAACAGTGAAGGTGAAGTTTAGTTCTTGGTAAAAAGGCAGCCATACACTTGTGGTCACTTCCTACAGTAGCCTAATGGCAGATTTTGAACAAATTGAAATACCCCTTGTCATCTATGGTTGTGTCTCTGAAGGTTGTATACATACAGGTCCTCCTGTATCATGTGTCAAGAAAATCCATCTCTCTATCCTCTTTCCTTCTGAGTATAGTTGCACAAGAGGGTAGATTTAGGTTAGATATAAGGAAAGAATATTTTACAGTAAGGGTGATAAGGCACTGAAACAGCTTGCCCAGTGGTGGATGTCCTGTCCCTGGACATTCAAGGTGAGGCTGAACAAAGCCCTGGGCAACCTGATCTAGCTGTGGATGTCCCTGTTCATTGCAGGCGAGTTGGACTAGATGGCTTTCAGAGGTCCCTTCCAATTCTAAGGATTCTATGATTCTATGTTTCTATGAAAATGTAAGACTTAGCCATCAAAAAAATTCTTAATACTTATCAACTATTCATTCTTCTTTCCTTAAAGAAAAGTAGTATTTAAGACCTCTATAAGCTTAAGTTTTAAATACTGGAAGAAGCTGTGTAATGCTTTCACTGTGGTACAGAAACCATGAAGTCTGTCATTAAGAGACAGGATGTTCCTCTCAGTTAGGGACTCTGAATTGAAAACTTAATGCAGTTTGCCTGCACTGGTCTTGGATGCTGGAAGGTCTCTTTCTCATGAAATACTATCAAACATCTTCACATCTGGTTCTCTTCATCAAGATCTCAGAAAGTTTCAAATACAAGCCTGTATTCTGAATTTGGAGCCTGCTGATTAATATCTCAGGAAAAAAAAACAATTCAGGCTAACCTTTGCATTTAAGAGTCTAAGGAGTGTTTTGTAAACTTGAAATTCAGCCCTATGTTTGAAACACCACAGTCCTGCAGCACATAAATAAAACCATATATTTTATTTACTGAAATAATTCCTTTCGCTCTTTCTTATAGAAAGATAGAGGGTTGCTTGAGCATTTCTGGGACAGTAACGTCTATTGTTTTCTAATTATTTTTTTTTAACACTGTTCAGTAGCATTTCGAAAATTACAATTAGGAACTTAGTTGTATTGTAAATTAAATTTATTGCAATATGCTGCATGTATACATACTTGCATGCTTCAGTCTAATTTGGCAAAAAGTTGGCTAGTTTAGGCTAATGTATGAAATGTCAATACACATATTTAAATAACTTTATCTAAATTTTAAAGATATAATTCAGGATCATGTTTTGTGTGTGTGTTTGTAATAAGAGAATAGAACAGATGGGGAAGGCTCAATTTAAAATCAAATGTCAAATAATCAATCAAATAATCAATTAAAATAATTAAAATAATATTGTTCACTTACAGAAAAAGGTTTATCTTTTGATTCAGACTCTGTTCTACATAAATATATTAGAGGTGTGTATAATTATGAATAATTTAGCTTAAGAGTATGTGATTATTCTAAAGGGATTTACAGATATTTTCACTTGAAATTATTCTCGTAATAAAGACTTTGAATTCTGCTTGGTGGTTTTAACACAGTTACTGATTCACAACTGATGGTAAAGAATTTTCATAGCTCCTACATTTAGATCATAGACGTGCTCATATTCTTGATAATCCTCCTCCCCCAGGATACACCATCAAACTCCTTTTTCTATAGTTACATTGATGCAATTGAAGCTCTAAATATGCTTAAGATTTGTGTGCTCTCAAGATGAATCATACAAATGCACTTGGTAAAACAGAGAGGAAGTGACAATTTTCAAGGGAAATGTTTTCAAATCTGTGAAATAACTAAAACAATTTTTTTTGCTGTGAAGTGAGGAGACCCTATTGGTAAATACCATTGAAGTTTAAAAGGAATTTGATCATGTTCAATGAATAAATATTTCTGATATTATACCAGCTGGTAGAATGTAAATGCAATTTGCCTTTTTCTTTGAAAACTGAAGGCTGAAATAAAATCCCCTTGTGTACATCATTGCTTTACCACTGTATTTTTAATTGATTCTTAATTATTTTTTCTATTAAAAAAATGCTTTGCTTGACCTTTTGCATAAGCATTGTCTACAGTTTGAGTCATGGTGATGAATCATTCACATATGTTGTAGAAATTTGCTGTTTTCTCTGAAATAGTAAGGTGTTATATTTAATTCTTGAACACTGTCCATAGGCTAACACCTATAAGAAAGAGAAAGAAATCTAGAAATGTCAGAAAGAGAAGTCTGCAGGTGCTGCATGTAGTGTAACTAAATTTTCATCCTGAAGTTTATGCATTCATTTTAGCAAATTAACTCTCTGAAGCCTTTTTCATCATCAAATAACTGTAATATCACAAATAACAGAAGGTCATTTAATTTAAAACATTTGAGGATAACAATTAGAATATCAGCTATGGAAAATATTGAGCCAGAATCAACTCTTACAACTAACTGAGAAGTCTGGTTGTTGACTAAGGCATATTCCGCTTAGTATCCCCACCCCAGGAGTAGGTTTTACAATTGAAAGAAGAGGAAGTTCCTGCTAAAAAGCTGACCTTAAAGATCATCATTGCTATTCATTGATATTCTTTTAGATGTTGGGGCAGCTAAGCAGCAGTAAACTTTTATTTAAAATTACTCTGATTTAAGGAGCAAGAAACTAGCCTGACTGAAAATTATTCTCTATTCTACCTATGAAATCACTCCTGCCAAGATTCTTGAATATGTTCATCAAGGAGCCTTTCTTTGCTTGTTAAAATGCCTTTTGTTCAAACAATCTCTTCCTGTTCATCAATATTCCCTACAGCTTCTCACTACTTAAGCTCTATGCATGCTATCCAAGTGGGGGCTGGATGCTGCTACCTTTCTTCATTCCGAGCAGTCTCTCGAAATAAAATTGAACTGAAGTAATCAGTCCTTACAGAATTTCATCCTAAAGCTGAGACATATGGATTGACTGGGATAGTAGCTGAACTCTCAAGCATTTATATGAATCCTCTGAAGTTTGCCTAGCATTATTAATGGCGTATAAAATCCTCTAAAGTCAGATGCAGCCATGTTGGTGACATAGTTCTGGAACTTTCACAAACAAGGTAAATTAATACCAGTGACACTACTGTCATCAAGGCAGAAGTTTACATGAATAACACTGTGAGAGTTCAGCCATGTTTGAGTTTACATATGTAATTTCAAACGCTTAAAATGAGATATAAGGCAAAATCCAGGTGAGAAAATATATAGGGATCAGTTAAACAGAAAAGCTGGCATGGGAAAAAAGGGAAAGTTATGCTGAAGGAAGGAACTAAGGAACAACACTGTCTTGCCCAATCAATGTTATTTAGCAGCAGAAGAATTAATTTCTGCAGCATTAATAATGTTTTTTTCCCTCTAGGGAACCACTTATTCAAGGATTGACCCCTTGTCTGGCATTGTGTGAAGCACAATTTTGTTAATTAAATATCAGTCTCTTGATTGTGCTGGGCTCTTCAAATTAGCCTATTAGCAGTTTAACACAATTAGATGAATTTAAAGCAGCGCCCTTGCTTAAATGAAGACAGCGCTTGTTCTTCTTTTACAGCTCTTTTTGTTTCAGGAAATACGCATTTCCTGGATATTATAAAATGTTAACCTGGCATTGCAAAGACTGTCCTGTCATCTCAAGCTGAACACTATTCTCACTCAGAGTGGCTAATCTTTCCCTGCCTAAAGAAATCTCTTTAATTAAGGAGAGCTGCTCCTCAGGACCAAAGTACTGCTCTGTGGAGTTGAAGTGGCAGAATATGATCCTTGCAGAAATTATGTCTTAAAAATGTTCACAGCATGGAGATTTGGTGGGTGAGATTTTAAATTTTTTTTTCAGTTGAATTTGTGATTAATGATACATCTTGCAGAAATCATTAGCTACAATCTCCCTAGCAGCTAAGACTTGGGGAAATAATCTCTGAGAAATAATTTAGAAGTTTAGAAATCTAAGGTTGGAAACAAGTTTTCTGTCCTCATTTTTTTCTAAAAAAAAAAAAAAAAAAAATAGCTATGTAGCTCTGCGGATGTGATAGATTAATGTTGCTCAGTTATTACAGAATTGTCACAAAATCATAGAATCATTTGAGTTGGAAGGGACCCTTAAAGACCATCCAGGCCAACTCCCCTGCAATAAATAGAGACAGGGCATCCACCAACTCTCTGGGCAACATGTTCCAGTGCTTTTTCCAGTGCCTTACTGTAAAAAAAACTCCTTCTTTATATCCAATCTAAGTCTCCCCTATTCTAGTTTGAAACCATTTCCCCTTTTCCTATCACAGCAGATCCTGCTAAGGAGTCTGTCCTTTTTTTTCTTATATCCCCCTTTAGACACTGAAAGGATCTTGCTACCTTGACTTATTTCAATGTGTAGGCAGAACTTGGGGATAGGTGGGTAGTTATGTGATAGGACTCAATGAAATATTCCTTAAAGAGTCCTTGAATATGAGGTAGCTAGCATTTAAAAGTTGACAAATTTTGCATAGCAATTTTCTGCAGCTTGAGAGTGATAAATACACGGACGAAGATTTGAAATGAGCTCACTTTTCAATTTTTTTTTATGACTAAATGTCTGTCAACAGAAATACAGTTGCTTTAGTTATATCCATTCAAAGTATAATTTTTAAAAAATGGATGAGATTATGAAATTAGTCATTTAAAGTTCTGGAGTTGCTTCTATGGAATTGATGAAAAAGGCTAGTGGCTTTTTTTGAATCCAGAATACATGTAAACCACCAATGAATAATTTTATGAAGAAAGCACTCATGCCATTAAACAAACAGTGCAGATACAGAAAACTTGATAAAACATTAATGATACTTCTTTTCACCATAGCATGTGGTTTCCCCAGAAAATGTTCTTTACTACAGTAGATCTTAGAGACGAACCTGTGAGTCAGTGTGAGTTCTGCCTGTCATTACAGTGATTTGGATGTGTTTGGACAAATGCAGTTACAAAAGTATGCTTATATAAATTGTTTTACCGAGAGCAAGTAGCTGCAAAGAAAACTGTAGAAATTCACAATTTAATTTTTCATGTGCAAGCTAAAACTGAAGCATAACACTTTTCATTGCATCTTTCTCAATTTTCTCTGTCTAAAAACAACATTCTAGAATTGGAAATTACTCTCAACTGATGATGGCTTCTTTAAAGATGAGACAGAAATAAGAACAAACTATAAGGACAAAATAATTTACAAGAAGAGATTTCTTTCCTTAGATGCTTAGATACTTGTTAAAATTGTCTCTTAATAGGTGTTAAATGCTGAGGCTTACATAGAGCTACCTGAAAGATCTGAGAAGTTGCACAGTTCAATTTTTACATTCTTATTGTTTTCTCTGTCACACTGTATCTGAATCAAAAGTCTACAGAAGTAGAAAGTTTTGGGGAACAGACAATACTTTTGTATTTGTTGGGCTTTTGATGTGGACCACTGAAATCATATGGAAATCTCACTTGTTTTTTTTAGAACTTCTGGATTTATTATTGAACTAAGTTCACATCTTGTTTCCCATAGGCCTGTTATCTTCTATGAAATTATAACACAGCAAAATATATTCCATAGTCTTCCTTTTGTTTATTGTTATAAATTCTGCTCCTGTGGTAGTTCATTAGAAAATGTCTTCCCTGAATTTTAAAATATCAAAGATACAGTCTCTCTCCCTCCGTTTCTCTTCTTCCTCTCCACATGGTTATTTTCATATAGATGTCTATGAATAAAACAGTGTTTTTTCATCATATTTATGATAGGAAATTATTATGCTTTAGACTTTCTTTACTTTTTCTCAAGTTTTAGTACTCTCTAAATAAAAAGTATAATGTGAGCAGCAGTAAGAATCTTATAATCTAATTGACAATGTGGAAGAAGAAACTAATTCTGCCCCAACTAATCTTCCCTGAGTTACAAAAAGCTGGCTTAAATGTAATTTATACCATGTTTAGCATTCGTATTTGAGATGGTTGAAAATATAATTTAGACTTTTTTTTTTAAAGATTAAAAAAATATGATTATATCTCAGCTGGAAATCATCATTGTTCAACTCCCATATATAACTTTTCTTCCTACAGAAAGGGTTCTTTGTCTACTCTTCTGATGCAGAATTCTCTCTAATTCCTAGTGCTATCATAGCTCAAAAATTGAGAGCAGAAGCAGTTCAAATTCCAGCCCAATCCTTCGCCATAAAAAATACAATTATGAAATGTTCAGTGATTCTCTCTCTCCATATAATAGACATATTTCAGAAATGAATATTGCAAATTTTGCCTGAAAACAGATTCTCAGACTTCTTTTTGAAGAAGCAGTGGGAAGACAGTTGATTGAAACACCAATTCTAATTCCATCGTCTTTAACAAAACATTATCTTTTTATTAACTTGTTGATTCCTTTGATTAATTCAAGGTTACTCCGTAATTAGAGATGTTTTATTACTGTAGCATTATACTCCAAAGATCAGTAAATCTAACATAATTAATCTAGGCTACGTAATGCTGGCTCCAAACCACAGATAAGATTTTGCTGATGTCCTATAAGTAAAAGCTTCTTTGTTTTCTTCCCAAGTTTAAGCACAGAACATTATTTTTGGTTGTTCGTTTTCTTTTGCCAGAGAGGGCAATTAAAACACTGTCTGAAATTTGATTTCACTGAGTAGTCCACTTTTAAATTTCCCTTTAAGCTATGTGAAATTTTATTTTTCTGTGTTATCCTCTCTTTACAACATTATCAGCTGATCTCAGAATTTCCGATTCAGTCAAGCTGGCAGTGTTTTATTACTAAATGTATCTGCCATCAACTGCAAAAACATCCTAACTTAAAATGTCACATGAAATAGGTAAGAAAGATGAAAAACAAATACAGAAGAATCTCTAGAAACAATAACTTCCCATATTGTGAACATCAAAAGAAAAACCTTACTTAGAAACATACATTAAAATATGAAAGACCAGTGAAAGTTTACAGAAGAATCATGAAGTCTGAGATGGTGTGGGAAGGAGGTAGAAAGGCTACATTATTGTTTAGTATACTAGCAATTTTTTTTGCTTTGTGTTAAACTCATTAACATTTCCCGTGCTTAAAGAAAGATTAGGCATGAGTTGATAAATTGGGCAGCATTTGCATACGCTCAGGTGACTGTAGATACAATATGTGGTTGAATGTCATGCCTAGTGGCTTTATCAGTCATTGTGCCAAAGCATAAGCTTTCAGTAGCAGCTGTTGGAGGCAACAGCTCATTATACTGTTCTACAATGCTAAACTTCAGGCGTGGGAAGTAGAAGAGAATAAAATTACAATAAAGATGTTTAAGATGTGTGGCTATACATTAGACAGCTTCTTAGAATGAAAATGAATAGTAAATATCCATTTTTTACGCTCCCTATTGAGCTATTATGCTCTTGTACAATAGGGGGAAAAAAAAAACAGAAAGAAAAAAAACCCAAAACATCAGAAAATAAAGGCCAGATTTAGATACAGTGAACAAGAGAGACCTGTTTCCCTGTTCCCACAATCAGTGTTCTCATCTGTATATCCTGTGCTGTGCTGTTCTCCCTCCTCCTTAAGAAAGAGAACTTCTGCCTTTTGGAAGGGGATTCTTAGTTGTTAAAAGCATCTTAAATACACAACACACTAAACTTTGGCTAAATGGGCAATCTGTACTATGACATCATACACAGCTCCAGTAGTTATGATAGGTTGCAGTAACCCTAGGCTCTAGCAGTGCCCCAAAATATTGATGTAAACTGGATGAACAACTGAAGAAATATCACTTCCCTTGAATAATAATATCAGATCACCACCATGGACTCTGTCAGCTGTACAGAACAGAGTTAAAGGATTTTATTAACTTCTGTCTTCAAGGCAACAGTAAGCAAACATAGCTTGATTTACCACTTGTAGCCTTTCAACCCTTATCCTTTAAGATGAATATACAGGTCTTTGACTTCTCTGAATGCTTATATTTTTCTACAGCCAACAGTAGTGAATGTTGGTTGTTGATGTTGGAAATGAAAAATAATTTCTGCTTGGAAAATTTGTTGTAAACAGTAGAAAGTAACATTTTAATAGAATTTACCCACAATGGTAATGATGGAGAGGATGTATGTCATTCTGTTTTCTAATCCTCAAATAATAATAATTGGTAATGTTTTTCTGTTCTGATTCATGCAAATTTGTAAGCCAGTTAAAAAAAAAAAAAAAAAAAAGTCCATATAGAGAAGTTAAGAGCACATTAAAATATCATTATTCTTTGCTGTGCATAATGGCTTTATAGCCACCTCAGCAGAACTAAATAAACAATGTAAAAATCACTCTGCAAATATTAAATTTGGTTTCAAACTCAAGTCAATTAAACTTAGTTAAAAGATTGTCGTGTTCTTCATGAATCTATCCTTTGTACAGGTTGCAGCATAGAAAAAACTAAACTGATGTTTGTAACAAATATTTAGAAATTGTTTTTGAAAATTGCATAATATTTACCAGTTGAGCAAGTCTAGTCAGTAGTACAAAAAAAAGTCATTAGACAAAGGTAACACTTACAAAATTTGGACAAAACATTCAGATGCCTGTTTCAAGTCCCACAATCCTATTTAAAATAACAATCTACTGGAAACAAACAATCAAATAAACAAACAGACAGACAGACAAAAAACCACCTCAGTATGACATAAGTTTAGCAGAGGAAATATTGACAATATTGAGTCTATTTTAGAGGACAGCTTTAAAGAAGAAAGTAATGATTTAAAAAAATAGCATATACAATCATCTTGGGAATATTATGATTTTTGCAAATGTTTATAGAACAGACATCAATAATATCTGAATAAGTGTGATTCATACACACTGTGAATTATAAATTTGTCTCAAGGGTTTTCCAATACCTTGATATGAATTCTAAATATGCGTTGAGACTATTACACATCGAAGGCTGTATATACACAGAAATATTTTGCCAAATATTCCTGCTGTGTTTCAAGACAAGTATGTTCTCTTCTGTAACTGATTTCTGGTATACCACCAGGAGAGCTTCATGAAGAGCTGTAATAATTTATGTGAGACAGTAAAATCTAGTGGATTAAGTGTAGAAAGAAATCTGCAACTACTTTTTCCAGTTTGATGTGTTTATGCTTGTACATTTGATATATTTATTCTTGCACAAGACTGACTACAAATTAGGAGCAGTTTTAATATTAAAATGAAAAGATGTGATAATTTATGATGAAGTAATAGAAGCTACCCTGCTCAAACAAGGGCAAGTATTACATATTTATTTGGATGAGCCACTAAACTTCGGGATGCAAGATAAAGAATAAGCAACAAAATCTTTAGAAAATTACTGTCTTGTACACTTGCTAGGGGACATGCTCTGCTTTCTCCACCACACTCAGGAGGAGCTGAGAGGAAAACAGGAGCCCAGCTTGTTCGACACCTTCTGCATGGGCTCCTATATCTGCATGTGGAGAAAAGTACAGGCTGGCTCCAGAACCAGGTGAAAGCAGCCTGGAAGCGTTTACCTCAGTCGTGTGACTGCCTCCTGGAGCTGCTGCCCTCCCACCACTCATGCAAGATCAAGCTGAGCACCCCCTCCACAAACACTTTATCCACCGGGATGACTCTTGGGGTACAGCTTGATGAATCGGACACATTCTCGAGCATCGAGTAGGCTGAAGCAGGGCCCAAGTGAGAGGCACCACTAATGGATCTTGTTCTAATCACTGAGGGCAGAGTGGATAACCTGCCTGTCCCAGACACTTCCTGGGTTCTGGTGCACAGATGCCAATCAACTGTTTGTGAGAAGAAATGCTCTGTCAGTGACCGTCCTCACAGAAATCTTCGGGGGAATGTGGGCATAGGATGCTGAGAGCATCACTGCCGCACAGCTGGGGAGCATTTCCAGAAAGACAGAAGCACGAACTGACTGAGGTCGGAAAGGACATCTGCAGGTCACCTGCTCCTACTTCAACAACAAGAGCCGAACTCTTTTCAACTGATGCTAATCTCAATTTTACGGTGCTTAACATTGCCAGCCTGTGCATTGTTTTCTGAAGCCTTGAAGTTAGAAATTCAATTGGTCACAGCCAACACAGGTGCATGAGAGAAAGCTTCCACTTAATAAACGTAATTCGGATGACTCAGGAAAGAGAATAGATAAAATCTTTCGGATTTCAGCAGAGCTGTTTCTCAGGGTATCCTTATGGATCAAATGGCCAGCGTACAGCTGAACAAAAACATAATACAGTCTGTGAACAGTTAGCTGTTAGGTCAGGCTCAAAGGGCGGTAGTAAATGGGGTCACATCAGGCTAGTGGCCAGTCACTAGTGGGGTTCCCCAGGGTCATTTCAGGGCCAGTTCTCTTCAGTATTTTTATGAATAACATGAATGCAGTACTGCCCCTCTGATTATTATCCTTTACTGATAGTTCTGGCTGGCAGTGATGAAGTTGCTCAGAGAAGCCCGAGGATTATCAAAAAGGACTTGAGGGAGGCAATTAGTGGATGGAGCAGGTGTACAGGTTGTATTTTCCCCCATCCTTTCAATGGCAGGGCAGGATACTGTAAGGAGCAGGAAAATCCTTCTTCTAAATACATAAGTAAGAGACTGGTGCAAATGAAAGAATTTTTTTTTTTTTTTTTAAAAACCATGGGGCAGTTTTCTCAGCACCTGGCCTGCTGGCTGCTAATGTATCTCTTCTGTCTCAAAGGGGGAAAGGGATCCTTGCCCCAGAGGTGGCAGGGCTTGTTCAGAGGGAATTAACCTACATATGAAGGGTAAAGAGGATAAAACCAGGCCTACTGGAGATGAGTCTAGAGGAAGGATGATGGGATTAGGGGTGGGGTTAAGGGCTCTGCTGAAGTACATTTACACCAATGCACACAGCATGGGCAACAAACTAGAGGAGTTGGAGCCCATTGTAAGGCAGGAAAACTATGACTTAGTTGCTATTATGGACATGTTGTGGGATTACTCCCACAACTGGATTGCTGCAAGGAATGGCTACAAGCTATTCAGAAGGGTCAGGCAAGGTAGGAGGAGTTGTGGTGTGGCTCTGTACTTTTCTTGAAATTTTCTGCCATGGTTTTGTTCTGCTAATTTTTTGCCTATTTTTTTTTTTTTTTTTTTTTTTTGTTCTCTTAGCAGATGGCTCTTTCCTGTGCCCAAATTCTGGTTGCTTCTCCTTTCTAGTTGTTTTTTTTTTTTTTCATTTGTTTTCTCTCTCTCCTGCTGACAGACAGATGGGGGACGGGCTGGCTGGCACTGAAAATGTTGTGGAGAGATTTAGTTTCTATCTCACTATAAGAACAGACTGTTCCTGTGGTATTTCTTTGCAAATAGAAGGAGAACACTCTGAGTACCAAATGGCATTTTCCTGGGACTGCTCTGTTCTTATGGCACTTCGGAGAGTCCACAAAGATGTTTGAGGAAATACTACAAAAGAGATAACTGATTTGTCCTTTTGAATTCCACACACCTACTGCGATCATAGACTAAGTACTTGACCTATTCAGCAGTTTCCATTGAGTGATACCCTGAAAGACAAATGTAGAATAGCTGGATTTTACTCTTCCACTGCAAGCCTAGAGTTCTCAAAGCACAAAATGTTTTCTGATGAGAAAGAATACTTAGTGTATATGTTTAATAGGAACACTAAGTATCTATGCTCATTTAAAATGCTCCTATCTGAGCATCCTGGCACTACAAAGTACCATCAATGTGCATTGTTACATTCAGAAACCTGCTGTAGAATACTTCTGCCCCTTTTTAGGTGGTAGATTTTATGGTTGAATAAATCCATGTTGCTGATTTTATTTTATTTTATAAATTCAGATAGGCTTTATTTGAATAGTAAAATTAAATTCTGTTCCATAACACTTCTTCATGCTTACATTTGATTCTTCGAACTATAGATATACCAGTATATAGCCTTCACATAGGAAGAATGTCCTACCTGCAGCTAATAGTTTCTGGGAGCACACCCTTTTTACAGCGAGAATGGGGTTGGTCTCTTCTCACTGGTGTCAGCTGACAGGACAAGGGGAAATGGCCTCAAGTTGTGCCATTGTAAGTTTAGGTTGAATATCATGAAAACCTTCGTTACAGAAAGAGTTGTTAAGCACTGGAATAGGCTCCCCAGGAGGTGGTTGAGTCACCATCCCTGGATGTGTTTAAAAACCCTTTGGATGTGGTATTCAGGAAGGTTTTTTGGGAGTTAGGGTAGTTTGGTTAGGTTGTGGTTGGACTTGATGATCTTTAAGGTCTTCTCCAACCAGAGCAATTCTTTTACCTGTTCTTACCTTCTGTGTTTAAAAAATAAAAAAATAAAAATCTTACCTTTGTTGTTAAAATAGAGACAGAAAAATTCTGCAAAAAACATCCTTCCCAGAAGTAAATAAAACAAAAGGAATATAGAAACATTTTTACATGGACTGGTTTTAAGCACCTTGAATCTTTCTGCAGCTGAAACTATCTTCATATGACACTCAAAATGTTGAAATTCAGTAAGTCAAAAGAGTTTATAATTCTAGTGGACTAAAGTAATCCAAAGCTAAGGATAGATTTTACCATTTCTATTTCCTTTAATCATTTAGAAGCACATTTTTGTTCATAATTGAGATTGAAATGCTTAACTCTGAATTTACTTTGTTAAAATAATTAGTCAAAATGGTAAATAAGAAAGGTGAATTTGTCAACTTCTTCCTTATGACTCATTTCATTTGTCATATTTGCAATTGTGTGTATTTTTAGTCTTTATGAGACAGATATGCAGTTAGGAATCTGGGAGCCAAAATAGATTCCTTGCTTCTGTCTTCTGCAGCAAATGAGTTTAGACAGGCTTTTATGGATAAATGTTACAGAGAATTGATGCTTAGTGCATGAAATTTTCTGTTTTCCCTTTATAGACACTGTCAATCATCCCATTTTTCTCTAAAATTGTCTGGAAGGCAGATCCAAAACTGCATAGAAAGCATGTTTGTTTTCCTGAGGAAAATTAAGTTCAATTTTTGTGTCTCTATGTATTTGATATTTGGATTTTAATGCCTTTTGGGGAAGAGTGGGGAGAGGAAAAAAAGTAGTTTTATTTAGCAAAAAAAAATTCCATTCAACTTCTGAGTCTTTAGGATCTTGGACACAATATTGTGACATACGTAACATCTTACTTGTTTGTATTTTAGTATAGACAGTAGTAGAAGGTAGGCCATTTATTCCACCAATTATTTTGGTGAAGTACCCTACAGAAGATGTGATACTGAATTTTTCTATTCAGTTCTTTTCCTTTCAAACTGTTCAACTACTCAGAAAAGCAAGAAAGAGGCAATCTGTTATGGAAATAGTTAGACACATATATGTATTTATGTTCAATGGACAAAACAAAGATATAACAAAAGTATTATTCAAAATCTGTGATAGTTGTATAGACATAGCATACAAGATATAAGGATATGATTTGATTGTTGATCTTGTGCTTGATTTCAAGTACAGTGATGGAGATGAATAAGAATGGATTGGTGGAAAGGAATCATACAGTCAGTAAGGTTGGAAAAGATCTAAGATCATCAGCCTGTCCCCACTGTGCCCACTAAAGCACATCACAAAAATTGCAGGAACAAGAAATTTTTATTTTATTTATTATTTTTTTTTAAATGAATCTGGCTTTGTTATGTTGTCTCGGTATTCGATTACCAAAACAATTTTTAAAGATTTTTAATATGTCAGAACTCTTAATAGCTACAGTATTGAGTAGTTTAGAATATATAGTTGACTATTAAAGGCCTAAGAGCTTTTCCAGTCTAGGGTATTGATGTCAGTCAATTTCAACCTCATAGTGAGTAGATATGAATACAGCTAACAAAAGTTTTGTATAAAGATTCTCATCTCCTATTTTCTAGTTCAGGTGTCTCCTGAAATGCAACAGTAATCTCCCCTGAATTCACCTAATTGCTATTCTCAAACTAACAGTGTCTCATTTAAAATTATGAAGTTCTTGTATTATGTCATTTTTCATTACATGCTTCTTAGTAATTTCCTTCTTTTAAGGAGTTTGTATTTAACAGTTTCAGTTTCTTCAATTTCAGAATGAATTGTGCATAAATCAAGTAGGGATGATTAGCTAGTCATTTAGGTAGTCTTCAAGAGAGGATAGAATTTTTCCTGGTCATTAATTTTACTATGATTTCAATGCATTTTCTATTAGGTATAATAATAGATAGCCATCTAAAGTCTAAGTAAATACATATACTTAAATACCCTTTTGTACAATATTTAGAATCAAAATATGTCATTTGCGAAAGAGAGACCTTAACTGTGAACTTATGAACTGTGATATTATGTTGGAAGCTGAGTTTATGGCCTTTGTAGAAATGTTTAATCACATTTTTACTTAAGGGTAATAGAAAGTATACAGAGGAAAAATAAGGTGTTGGTAATTCATTCTTCTTAATATATTGTCTATGAATGAGATTTAGACATCAAAATGCTGTAGTTTAAATTATTGCTTTGATTGCTTAATGTAGATTGCAATCTGTTGTTGAAAGACATGAATCTCACAATACAGATTCATATGTGCTGTCTGATATAACTTACTACAAGTGAACAGAACACTGATGCTACCTGTGAGAACATGCCATAACTCATTTTGCAGAGACCTAAGCTAATGAATGTGTAATATGAGCTGTTCCCATATTCAGTATGAATAACTGCTCAAAGTCAAAGCAAAGTAAGAATTGAAAGCCAAACTGTTTAGGTGTATGATTTGTGTGCTTTGCTGTGCAATGATAGTCAAGTACATTGCTGTTGTTAAGCTTGAAGAATGAGGTCAAATCATATCTTCCTTTCCTTCTGTTCTTCACTTCCTATGGAGAACCTTGCATTCACTTGGTTTGTATTTACAAGGCTACTATTTTCAATTCTTCTAGCTAAACATCACGATTTGTATTTAAGAATATAAAAAGTAAGCAAGAAAACAAAAAAAACTCCCATAAGACAAAAAACTCCATGTGTAGTGTTTTTTCCCCCACATATTGAATACTCAATATTTGAGAAAATACTTGCGTCACACAAATTTAATCTGACTTTGTAAGTTAACTCTTGATTATTTTTTTTTTAACCATCTGTAAGCTTTCCTGTTTTAGATCCATCATCACCATTAGTGTAAGAGCTGTAGTTCTTTAAACTTGCTTAGGAACAAGGTTAGTTTCTCTGCAGAGGTATTTGCTTATAGAATCTAATCCAATACAGAGAATCAAGCCAGAGCTAATATTATTTATGTGAGTTTTAGATCAGAATGTAACAAATCTGAGGCAGAGCAAGCTCTTGCCTGCCAGGGATACAAAGCAAGACCATTATGGTTTTCTGAAGTAATTTTCTTTGACAGAGGGAAAGAAAAAAAACAAGAAAACAACTCATCACTTCCTTAGAGGTATTGTTTCCAACTAACAATGTAGAACATAAGCAGCTATAAAACAGTATCACTCAAAATGCCTGAAAGACATCGGAATTTTGTTGGGCAGAAGATCAAAAAGGCCTCAGAGCTCAATTCTAACCAATACATCAGGTTTCACACCCCTAGAACTCTAGAAATTTTGAGAGCAGAAGAAATAGGAAATGAGATTATCAGCTCCTTACATTTCACAAACTTAACCAGTTGGCTTGTCACGTTGATGGACAATACTGTATGGAATGTAGAACACAAACCTTCCAAATACAAACAATTTTCTCTTGATGTATTTGATTTCAATAGAGTATGCATTTATTTTTTTTTTTACACTGAAATAATTGTTGTTTTAAATTTAAATATTTATACATTTAGTTCCCATTTTCATATTACTTTCTTTATTTTATCAATGTAATATATTGGAGGTGTAACAAACCAAGATAGCAAACATCAAATTGGAATTGTTTCTTACAACACAGCCTTAGGATTGTTCTTTTTATTACTTTTATTTATTTATTTATTTATTTATTTAGTGTCACAGTCTGCAAGATCTGGAGTTTAATCATCATTACAAATTTACTGATCTATTTTATATTTTTTGATGATTACAGAGAAATTTATTTCTTTTTTATTTTATTATAGTTGCTTAAAAAGCAAGGTACTACTGTACTGGTCAGCTGGTATTTCAAAATGATCCAGCTCCTTATCCTCCTAAAAGTTATGAATAGTATACGTATGTTCTACCAAGTATGTGCTTCCCAAAAATGGCCAAGTTTTTTGTGAGCATTGTACCAGAGTGCATAATTAAATTACTGTAGAAAAATTAGGATCCTAACAAGGGTTTTTGATGGTCAGCACAATACCTGTATCTCTTATACACCCTCTCATCCCCTTATATCAGCTTAATTCTGTAAGCTTCTAGGACACAAACATCCTGAGATGGAGATAATCAGGAAAGAGTCATCAGATGGGGCAGCAATATTGATAGGAAGCTGTCTGTTTTTATCAGTTGGACTGCCAGCCCAATTATTACTTTTGCTATTTCTTCACTTCCGGAAGTCTAATAGGCAAAAACCTATCCTTCTACCTTTCATCATTACTTGTTCTACTTGTACTGGGTGTTTTCTGCACTGAGTTGGCTTAGGATTTGTCCAGCCATGGCTCAGTCACATTTGGCCAAGGAGAAGAGAACATTCTCCTCTTCCTCATTCTTTAAGCACACAAGCATGCACATGCTCTCTTCTGAGAACATCTCTCTACTCATCTCAGGTGGGGGAAAATTAACAAATGAATTCAAGACAACAGTCATATTTAAATGCTGTCAGGAGAGTAACTGAGTATGAAAAACAAAGTCCCCATTCCAGTGCAGAAGTTACCCTTCACTGCAGAAATACAAAACAAAACAAAAAGCCAACCATCCAAACAAACAAAAACCAAACAAATAATGAGCAGATGTAGCATTTTGAGATTGCGGTGTTTATATCTTTCACCATAACTCTATTCCAGTCGATCCCATAAGCAAGAATGCATTCACTGCTGTCAGACAGCCAAGATCTATCCAGCTGACAAACACAGCGCGGAGTATGTATGACACCATCCTCTGTGATTTTCTAAGGCATGAGGATGAACTCTTGCTATCCTCCTTCCTCTAAAGGAACAGGACATAAAGAGAGAGAGCTATACTCTGCTTCATAGGCACTCTGCTGGTTTACTTGTTCAGCTTACATATCACTACAGTATTTATTAGGCAGATTAGGTCCTGCCCTGTGTTCAGCCTAAATTGACCCTGCATGCCTCTACCCATGCCCTTTGCTGCCTGGGAGCATATGGCCTCATTACTCTGGTGCAATAGCCTACCTAATATTTTCTGCTTCTGAGCAGAGTTTATTAACTTGGCCTCAGTCAAAACTAGCAGAAGCCACATAGCTTCCAGCTGGCTCAGAGTACAGAGTGAGCACACGATCATCTGTGAAACAGCTCAGGTCCATAGCCCAGCTTAATGATGCTTTTAGAAATCAATTTAGCTTGCATATAGCATAAGTTGAGGAAGGGTTGTGGAAATCAGAACTTGATTTCCTTTCCCCTTCTCAGTATGCACTCAGCAGTTTAGAATAAAAATTTATAAAGTGCTGTTTAAGAAGCATGTATTCATCAACTATTATGTAATAAAAAGAGATTACAGTGAGTATAACTGAGAAATAGAAGATGATAATTACTTTATATCACTATCATTAAGTGGCCACTTTTTTATATACCATCCAGTCTTCAGCATTTCTCAGTGACACACTTAAAAGTGTTACTTTTTTCACATTCCTATACATTATTATAAATACTTTCTGTTCTTGTCTGAAGGCAGACTAACAAAAAGAATGCATCATCCTAAACAATTCATGTTAGATTTCTAAATTATTGATGACTAACTTCTACTGAAGTACCAAAAGAAGCAAACATCATGCCTAATTCTGAATGCAGTTGTGATGTTTTTGCCTTCCAAGATCCTTGGTTTGGAAGTAGAGTGATGAAATGTGGTGAGTAGGCTGAGGTGGTGACACCACCTGCAGCACTGTAACATGCAAATAACTTCCTTGGGTATGTGATCTTTCTTTCTTTTAGTCACTTGTGGAAGAAATGAGATTTCTTACTATATTTCTTTCCTATGTTAATTTAGTTTTGATAGATAGAAGAATTAATTTTCTTTTGAAATCACAGCCATTCATATACTGTAAGCTTTGGAGGAGAATTTGCACTTCACTTGATCATATATGTATAAATTAACTTAGTGTAATCTAGTTCTGTGTACAGTATCTTCCTAGAAATGTTTAGACTTGTTAATGATGTGTAATGATGTGTAGACTTGTTAATGCTGATTGGCATATTAATCTTTAAATTGTATCTTTCATAACTTATCCAAATTTTTTCTTTCTCTTTTTCTATAGTTGAAGTATATAAAGCATTTTCTATCCACACCCTTAGAAGGTTCTCTGTGGCCACAAGAAAAAGTGTTGATTCATTATTGTGCTTGACTTTTATATTAATATGACAGAAACCTGAGCATAAACTAATGCAAAGTCTTACAGGGAATGTAAATCAGGGAAAAAAATCCCATCATAGTAAATAGCTCAGAAAATATTTGATTGTATTCTTTTGAACAGTGAAACAAAAATTTATCTTTTGTCAATATAATTGATACGTGTTTCACGCAATCAGAACTCTTGTCCAGAAGACGGCAGAAAATAAACAAGGGAACATTGCTAGGCTCAATGAATACCTTTTTTATTAACATGTGATACAAGATATGAACTTGTAGGAAAACTTAGGTACTGCAGAGTGGCATGACATAGTTGTATTTGATGTCTTCTTCAGACATGGGAAACAAGAATGCTAAGTAGTGGTACTCCTTATTTCTGATAAAGTTTTCAGCTCAGTAGGTTGTTTTTCTTTTTTCTTTCCTTCCCTCTCTCTCTTCTTCTTTTTTTTTTTTTTAAATCCTGCACTTTTTTTTTTTTAATTTTATTTTATTTTATTTTATTTTTTTTTTTTTTTTTTTTCCCTCCTGCACTTATGGCACCAGGATTATGTGCAAGACAGATGCTCAGCCCCAAGCCACCTTCTTCCTGTGGCTTTCCTGCCTCTGGTTTGATTGAATATGAGCACAGCACTGTTTTTTTCTCCTTGAGACAGTCTGACAAATGTTCTTTGTGTGAATGGTGCACTTGGTTGCTGTAGTAAACAGTCTTCTTTTTATCCAGATGTCAGGAGAAACGATGGCTTCTTCACAGTGCACCTGAACTATACTGTATCACATTCCTCTGGGGAGTCAGAGGCTACAGATTCCGTCTGACACTTCTTTTAGCAAATTCACAGGTGATTTTAATCAGGCTACATGTTTCCTTTCTGTGGAAAATCAGCAGATAGCTTCTTTTATTCAATCAACTCTGTGGCATTCACTTTCTGGAGTTCTCAGGAAATTGTACCACCAAAAGGGAACCATTTCTCAGCCACACAGCTGTGCAGCAGGACAGAGAGAAATGCAAGACCTCAAGCTCTTAAATAAGGCAGGGATGAAGAAGTTAGAGTAAGGAAGCAAAACTTCTTAGGTCCTGGGAGGAATCATGACCTGTCATAATGGAAGTTTGTTTCTTTGTTTCTAATTCCATGCTAGGGATTCATATTGAAGCTCTCACCGGTGAGAGGAAAGATAGTTTTCAGTAGCTTTTCAGACTGTGTGGACGTATTAACAATTCTTCTCCGAAACTTCTACAAGCAATACCAATAATTCAGGAATAAATATATGTATGACTGTTACCTTTGCAGTATGTGGGTGTATGGCATCAGCTTGACATCCATCTCTTCACCTCTTTCTAGCAGACTTTCCAGATATCTTTAATAGGATGTGTTGGTCTGCAGTGAGCATAAGGTTCAGTAGCAGAAAATGAGCCATGCTGTTTTAGAGCCAGGAACCTGATAGCAGTAGTGTTGAAACTCCCTAGCTGGAGTTTTCTGTCCTGAACTTTGCTGAGTAAAGAATATAGTTTATCTGTCTCCAGCTTCCAAAGCTGAAGTTAAAGATCTGCAGGGAATTGTTTTTCTGTTTTTTTTCCTTCAAAACCAAAAGGCTCCTTTACTCATATTACAGTTTGCAAGGAATGGGACATGATTCAGGGTGTTACCGTTACGTCATGAGTACATAGCCAAGAAATAATTGGCACATGAAAACAAAAATCTAGCAGTCAACCCAAGTGAGGTGACAACTTAACTATAACAAAATAAGGAGTGCTGTAAGGACTTTGGCAGTTTTCATTAGCAACGTTTTCTGAGGGAAATGCCTGCTTTGCCAGTTCTGGCAGCAAGTCAAGAAAACAACACAAGGAGTGCAATTACCTTGGGCACTGAGCCAACTAATTTCGTACTTGCGTTTTCATGCAAAACACATTAAGGTTTGACATAAATAAAGGTATCAGTATACCTTTTATTTTAAATGTCATGTTCTTGACTTAAAACTCTTCAAACTAACTGGGAGAATCACATGTGGAAGCTTCTTGAACTAAGCAGCCTTACTGTAAAAGTATATTAAATATAATCTTGTTAAGAATCTTGTTAAGCTGTAATAATTGTTTAAACTACCATCTTATATTTATTTATATCAATAAATATATTTCTGCCTTCCTCTTTTGAGTGAAGTGTGCAGTGCTTTAGTTTCCTTCTGTGACAAACATCTCCAAAACACCTGGAAGACAAAATAAGCCAAGCACCCTGAAATAAATAGGTTTTACACCCCCTGAGAAATGCTACAAAAAGTACCCAGAAAGAATCATGAATGCACCCTAGTGATAAATGCATATATAATAAAAGGCTGGAGAAAATTACTTGAAAAACACCTGGAAAACACATCTGGAAAAAAACAGGATCAGAAGAACAACTAGAAATCTACCAGATTAAAAATTAAACCAGAAAGTAGAACACGTGAAAAATCTACACCTGGATTGGAGTACCTGAATGAAAGTACTTTATTATGTTCCCGGGAAATCACCTAAAACCACATTGGCTATAGACACCTGAAAAAGCTGTGCCTGAAAAGAAGAAAATAATCACTTGAAATAAAACACAACTGGAGGAACCACCACTGGAAAAAAAACAACAACACCCCTGTAACATCCCACTCTGCTCTCCTCCAGCCTCCCTAAAAAAAAACAAAACATCAACAAACAAACAAACAAAAAAACCAAAACCACAAAATCAAAAAACAGAAAAAATTGGGTAGGTGGTTGGAGAGGAGTGCACTAACAGCATGCACAGGTTTTGTTGCTTAAAACCTGTTACTGATTTTTAGTGGAAATGTGGAGTTAAATATTTTTATAAGTTCCTAATCATGGTTTCTGGTTAATTAAAGTGCATATGCCTAGCTGTTGAGATACAAGAAGCATGAAGATGCCGTTTCAAATAAAATCATTTTATGCAGAGGCTCACCAATGAGGTATGCTCGCTCACAAGTTGTTGTGCAGAAGCTTACAAATTCCTTTCCACTCAGTCTGTACACTCTCAACAAATGTGGTTTTAGTTACAAAGGTCTGTAGACAACTTGAACTTACAAACTTTATACTTACTGCTCAGGCCTAATATTAAGTTCAGATGAAAGGGGGAACAAGTATTAGGCAGACCAGGATGTCTGTACCGTCTGAATACTTCAGCCTGTGAGGAACAGAGGAGGGATGATGTGTAGGAAAGTTTGGATAAAAGGGAATCTGCAAAGTGATACTTTGAGAGATGCTTCTGGGAAAATATCTCCAGTAGACTCTACCTTTATTAGAATAAAGGAAGCTAAAGACTCTTCTCTGACTCTTTTTAGCATAAAGATAATTGAGCAAGTCTATTTGAGCAAAAATTTCCCAACAATATGCATAAAAATTATCAATTGAAATTGAAAGCCATTATACAGGCAGACCTGGATTAGGATGTTTTCTGACAGATTTGATGAACTTCTGTGTTTTGAAACATTTTGTATGTGGTTATTTAATTTATAATGTTTGGCTTTTTAATTGTTTTTCTACTTTCAGGTTGCTTGAATTTAAGGTTTATGTCTGGATGTGATATTGAAATACAAATCTGCTGGGTGGACATTTGCAGACTGTCTTCTACCAGAGATACATGAATATGCAGTACAGAGCATTAAAATGGGTGTACTCCATTTTCTTGTTGTTAATACCATACTACCATACATATATATGCTGGGACTCTCTTTGTCCCCATTCTTGCAGAATGAATATAATGTGCATAATTCTGTCACCAATCTGTAACTGGAATCTCAGTAGGGCTGTCAGGTGTAGCCTTGTGAAATGGAGGATCAGACTATGAAGTCTGCATCTTTACAGGAAAATACAATACTGTTAATCTAGAGACAGAGAAAACCTTTCTTGTTTTCAGTTGTCCACAGTTGGTTTTGACAGAACAAGATTTTCTTAAGCCTGGATTATGTGTTATGGTGAGCTTCCTGGTAATACTAAAATTTAAACTTACCTTCACTGCTTTTCTGTATTAGCAGACAGAATGTCTTCTGTCAAATACACCTGTAGTCTAGGACAACTCTTCTACTTCAGGTAGAGTTCAAACAATGTTCTGAACTTCTTGCACCTGTATGTAGTTTTTCTGTATTTATTTCTTATAGCATGATGTACAAAGAAATTGGCTGAAGGTGTCCCAGTGACTGTTATATTCAACCTGATTTTTGTAATGCATGTAGAACTGGAAACATTTTTAAATAAACTTCCGTGATATTTCAGATGTCTGCATATGCAGACAATCCTAATATTTGGTTTAAGTCTGTCCTTCATGTTCTCTCTTCTCCCTGCAGTATCGCCATAGCATAATCAGTAGATACTCGTTGAGGTAGATGAAGAGGTCTCTCAGACAAGTATTTTCTTCATAATCCCTTGGTTGTATCTAATTACATCTTCAGCAATTAGCCCATGGCAGTGGTTTTGTACTACTGTGCCATGACTACACACCATGAAGCTAGGGTTGGATTGGCAAGGGAGACTGCTCGTGCAACATGGTTCAGCTGCACCTTGAGATGTTGAAGTCATGGACTGTATAGGACCTCATTAGTGAAAAAGCACAGTGGACACATGGTGCACCTTCCCAGTTTTCTCATCTTCTTTGTTGCCTTCCTCTGATTTAAAAAGTGGCCCTGGTATCTCAGCATCTACAGCAGAGAATACATATGGTTTACTTAACATGTTCATATGTAAGTGTCAAATAAATCTCCTTTTGAGAGGAAGAACTACAAATTGTGTTAAATACTGGTTGAGGTCCTCAAAAGAGCATTTGATTACAAATACTAGCATCAGCTTATCATTACTGCCTTCTATATTTACAGACATCACAGCAAACTTGACCATTCAGTCAGAATACTCATCGTAATAGTAAAGTCTTCAAGAGAGATGTAAAAACATGCAACAAATTTTTCATTGTGTATTTATGACAATACTATTTTTACGTAGCTATTTTTTAGCTAATGGCTTGCTTCCTACTTTTACATCTGAGGATTCTTTTATTGTTTTCCTGCTGTGAAATCTTATACTGCCAGTTTTATCTAATTTGATTTTTAATTTTGAGATTAATTTTTATTTTTAATTTTTATTTTTTAAGCTGGTAGAGGTTTTTCTTGTTTCTATCTGTGGAAATGCATGTCCCAACATAACTCATTAAAAGATTTCTGTAGTTATTTTATTTCAATCCCTGCTGGGGGGGAAGTATTTTAATAAATTGTATTTCTGAAGATGGTCACTTTCTTGATCTTGTTGAAACTTCAGGCATGATGAAGCTGCTTAATATTTAATGTATTTGACAACTGTAGACAAGGATGGGAGGAAGATCTCTGCTCTTGTAGTGAACTAACGGTGGCTCATGAAACCTCTTCAGGGCTGATCAGCAGGCTATGGTTGATTGTAAAACACTGCAGAGAGACCTGAGTGAGGAGCAGAGAATGAGAGTGCATTAAAATTAAAATTGTAGGTTGACTTGAAATAATCCCAAGAGAGGAGATCTGCAGGTTTGTTTGGAACTGTGCTGAGACTGACTCTACAGGAAAGACAGCCTCTGAAGTACATCATGATAAATGTGGGTTTGGGCTTCAGACTCTACTGGAAGCTTGACTCCCAGATAGTTTTTTGGGTTTAGTTGAAGATTAGCTGAGAAATGAGTTATTCACCTGAATATGGGATAAGTGCCTGTCACACATATCCATACCACACTGCCTTACATGTTTTCTAATGTTGTTTTAATCACCAACGCCTTTGTCCTTACAAGAAGGTTCTGTCCCCAGCAAGTACAATTATTCCTCTGGAATAATGATCAAGACCATAACAGAGCAGAGGAATAAAGCAGTTATTTCAGCTATTTTACATATTTATTGTCTGCCTGTTAGTATGTTTGGTTTTTGTTGGTTTAAAATGTAATTAAAAGTCCTCAAAGATGGAATGCCAAGCTGTGTGTGCCAGGAATTGTTCCTTTACAGTACTTTTTTTGTTTTTATTTTTATTTTTAAGTTTCAGGCAAGTGTCTTGGCTGAATATCCAGTATTATTGAATCCACATATTTTGTCTGAACAAATCTCTACCTTTTTCTTTCTAATCCTGGATACAACTGATTTTTTATTACAGACTTACAGTCCTTCTATTTATGTTATGCTGGGGCAAAGCTTGGCACTTGAAATCACTTGTTCTTATTTAATTTTATATTTGGGAGTTTCAGTCTATTTCCATGGTGATTTGTGGTTTTTATTATTATTGTTGTTTTGTTTGTTGTTTTTTTTTACGCTGTAATCAAAATACCACATTAAAGAGGTAAGATGCAGAAGTATGACAAAAAAATCTAATGAATTTATTTTGATGGATGCATGACATCTTGGTGACTATTTTATTGCTGTTTCCTCAAAAGCAGTTTTTGGTGTGTGAAATGACTAGAGCTGATTGCACTTTTCCTCAGTATAGCATTCAAGTATTAAGGAAAGTATAATGGCTTTCTTACTTTTACTTGGTAACAGGTATACTGGGGACAGTTCATTTATGATATACTCTACTTGCAAGGATAGATGTACTGATCTAAATTCTCTTTCGGCTGCTTGTGTGGTCTAAAGCTATATTTGGGTTGTGCTTTGAATTTGACTTCTTTGCATAATCCAGAAAAATCTCAAGCAGGTGGATTCTACTCAGGGCATCAGTGAAGATATTCATGTATTGGTATATGTGCATTTTGCAAACTGGGATTTTAACTCTGGTAATAGCACCAACTTTCATATTTTAAGTTATTTAAAACTGTAAATGTCTTGCTAACAAAAGTATATAGTTAGTCTTTTTTTATTGTTGATATTTAATTGTCCTAGACACTGATGCTGAAAACATGATTCATTGCAAGCATATAAATTTATTTTGGTTTGGTCTCTTCTTGAATAATTTGAAAAGAAATAGCCCATTAGAAGTACAAAATCTCATTTCCTGCAAAATGTCAATGTGCCAGGTAATTCTTCATGATTAAATACACTAAGAACAGAGAGTCTGAAATCTTTTAATCTGAGTGGAATTCATTTGTTATGTAAATTAAGTAGGAAAATTGTGCAGCTGCAAGGATAGGAAGTTTCATATTCTAAATCTAACTCCTAATGTCTTTACATTGGTTCATGTTTTATTGAAAATTTCATTAATTTTTTGTTAACCTTAATAACAGGCATGTAAGAGAACTTCAGAATGTAACTGACCAAAGTTTTTTTTTTCATTTTAAAAACGATATATATGTATATATATGCATAATAGAAATGCAGGAATAAAATATACTTTTACTTGTTCCTTTGAGCTGTTATTATTTTAGCATTCACATTGGGCAAGAATTTCATCTCGCCCATATTTTTAATTTCTGATGTGGTCTGTTTTTCAAAATCTTTAATACTCTTCCCTGAATGAAAGGGGAAGAAGGTGAACTGATGACACAGCTAGGAAGACAGGTGGATTAAGCAAGAATAGTTACATGATTCTCTCTTTTCCCCTGAATTACAAGAGTTAGTGTGTGAGATAGAGGGCATCTGCCTTCAGTTGGCTTAGTGCTGCTTCTGAGTGTGGAGAAGCTTCTGAATTCGGGCAGTCTCACAGAAAACTCATGGTTTTAGATGAAAAAAGCTGAAGCAGTCTAAACGTTGGACATTCACAAATGTAGTGATTTCTTGTCTTCCATTACTTCCTTACTCAGCATTTGTTTTCCATTTTTTCTGTTAGAAATAGTAGATATACAGGGAAGAGTTTCTCTGTAATTCAGCTAAAGACCGTTAGACTTAGATGCTCTTCAAAGGCCAAAATCTTTGAAAAGCCCAAACTATTTCAGCCTCAGGAAGAAGTCTCGAATAATTGGGATATCAGCAATGTAGATACAGGTAAATGATTCCTGAAGATTGTTCAGGAAAAAGTAGTCTTGAAGAAATAATTTTAGGGTTCATCTGATCTAGCAGGAGATAATATTTTTAACCACTTCTAATTAGGAGGATGTATTTTGCTTATTGTATACCAAAAGTAACTGTTAGGTTTTAAATTGTGTGACATACGCAGATTTTTGATCCAAAAAGGAATCACTCTTTTTGAATGCTAACAGAAAGGCAGATGAGAATTATGACTAAATTACACTTGTGACAATGTGATGGACCAGAATAACAGAATGTTTTCTTGATATGCTGTTGCAACTCAAGTGATTTTGAGAAAAACATGAATTCTGAATTCATGAATTGTGGCCACATACATAGGCTATATACAGTCTGCTTTTCCCTCGTATCGTGCTTAAGGAAAAAAAAAAAAAAAAGAAAAAAAGGATAAAACTCTATCTCCTGTCTATCTAAAAGGAACCGTTCTTTCATAGTTTTCTGTAGTTAACAAAATACGCAAGTTAGAGATGTAGTCAACGAAATACATAAAGCGGGGGCTGTCAAGGTCACCAGGCATAATAGGATTTGCGGGGCCCCTTGCGTGGTTAACAGAATACGTAAAAGGGAGGCTGTGGAAGTCATCAGGCATCACAAATATTCTTAGGTGTTGATTTGTGTTACAGACACAAAAAAGAAAACTCTTACACAAGGAGCGCTGGTGTTAATAGTATCCAATTTATTTAAGTAAGAGAAGGACATACTGTGAAAAAGAGAAACAGAGAAGAACACAGAAATGTATCCAGAGCCTACTCAATGCTCAGGAATGTGCCCGATTCATCAAGCAGCACCCCAAGAGTCATCTCGATGTTGAAGGTGCAGTTGGAGGGGGCGGTCAGCTGGATCTTGCATGAGTGGCTGGAGGGC
>NW_024962262.1:88461470-88515040 GCF_019238085.1 Lagopus leucura
CTTGGCAAATATTTTGTTTTCCTGAAGCACCAGATGAGGCCGAAGAAGGAACACAGCCACATCACTGCACGCCGTCACAAGGCCACACCACTGCGTGCTTTCACAAATATGGCCGCATTGCTTCACTCTTCTGCTCTCCTCTCTCCAGTCTCTTCCTTGGCCTCGTTACCAGGGAAGGTTATGGAGCAAATCCTCTTCGTGAGGTCACACGGCACTACTTCGGAGCTGTCATGCAATGAACCCATGTGGGCCCCATACATTTGTATGCATCCAGCTGCAGCAGCAATTCCTACTCAAGTTTGGGGTTGTCTGGGGTTTTATTCTTACCACAGTCACAGTCGTCCAAGTGAAAGGAGCGGCTGAGGGAGCTGTTATTGTTGAGTCTGGAGAAGACGGGGCTTGGAGGAGACCTCATCACATTCTACGCCTTCCTGAAGGGAAGTTGTGATGAGGAGGGTTTCGGGCCCTTCTTCCAGGCAACAGATCCATCCTTAGTGGTGTTCAAGAGGTGTCTGGATGAGGAGCTACGAGATATGGCTTAGTAACTTTGTGGGTTGTAATGGTGATAGGAGGACAGTTGGCCTGGATGATCTTGTAGGTCCTTTCCAACCTTGTGATTTTATGATTCTATAATTCTCTTTCTATGGAGATATTCAAGACCTATCTGGACACCTACTTTTGTGACCTATCACAGGGTCCCTGCTTTAGCAAGGGCATTGGACTCAATGATCTACTGATGTCCATTCCAACTCCTGCAATGCTGTGATTCTGTGACTTTCAAGTTGTATGTATAATGCTATGTGCATTCCTAATAGGTAGAATTTTAGATTCTAAAATAGAATAACACTATACAGAATAAAGATAATTTAGAGAAATACCTTCACCTAAGCTACTACTGTAACTCTAGTGATTTAAAGTCTGAAGTAAACTGTTAGTAAAAACTACTAGCAAATACATCACTAAAACCAAAGCAGCAGCAGCTGTGTAAAATGTGCAGTTGTGCTTTTTTTCTAGAGCTTACAAAAAATTGTTTCAATTGCTCTAGCAGTTTAGCCCACCAATGGATTAGCCACAACAATTTAATCAGTTTATTAGGTTTGCTATACTTTCTCTCCTCTGCATGTAGTCTGTGTTTGTCTGTTGGTTTTAAATTCCAGCTATGGAAAATATTTTGTTTGTGTTTGAATACAGATGATGTATCTGTGAAGGTGGCTTTGGGAAACAAATCTTCAGAGGTTTGAAAGATAGCCATTTACATTTAAAGTGTGAATTATTTGGGCTAGTGGGTTATTATGGCTTCAGGGACATTTCTGCCAGTGTTTCTCTAAATGTGACACGAGACTGACTTCTTTAGCTTTAATAAAGACAAAAGTTACTAGAGCATGAAACTTTACAAACAAGTTCTGTTGATATATGTTAAAGATTTTACTCATTTCCATTTTAAGTGGAATCTACTTTACAGCCTTGTAAAATTGAACATCCCAATCATAGTTTTCAGCACTAAAAACAACATATATGGCTGTAAAGTTACATGGCACTACACAAATATAAAGAAGGAGTTATTTTGAAATAGCTCTGAAGCTTAGCCATAGAACTGGAACAGAAAACAACGCGAAAGAGAATAGGAGATAGAAGGAAGAAAGAAATGGAAGAAAAAAAAGAAAAAAAAACCATTTTTTTGATGTGAAAGTGCATCTAGAAAAAAGAAGTAATAATGAAGAGCAAAATATGTAAAGATAAATAATTATCAAATCACAGAATCACAGAATCACAGAATCACCCGGGTTGGAAGGGACCCCAAGGATCATGTAGTTCCAACCCCCCTGCCTAGCAGGGCCACCAAACATACACATTCAGATCAGGTTGCCCAGGACCCCGTCCAACCTGGCCTTAAACACGTCCAAGGACGGGGCATCCACAACCTCCCTGGGCAGCCCGTTCCAGGGCCTAACCACTCTCCTAGTAAAGAACTTCCCCCTAACATCCAACCTAAATCTTCCCTCCTTCAACTTAAAACCATTTCCCCTAGTCCTGCTGTTATCAGCCCTTTTGAAGAGTTTACTCCCCTCCTGGGTGTAGGTTCCCTTCAGGTATTGATAGGCTGCAATGAGGTCACCCCGCAGCCTTCTCTTCTCCAGGCTGAACAAGCCCAACTCCCTCAGCCTGTCCTCATAGGGGAGGTGCTCCAGCCCCCTGATCATCTTAGTCGCCCTCCTCTGGACCCTTTCCAAAATCTCTATGTCTTTCTTGTACTGAGGGCTCCACACCTGGACACAGTACTCCAGATGGGGCCTCACAAGAGCCGAGTAGAGAGGGACAATCACCTCCCTGTCCCTGCTGGCCACCCCTCTCCTGATGGAGCCCAGGATCCCATTTGCCTTTCGAGCTGCCAGAGCGCACTGCTGGCTCATATTCAGTCTCTCGTCCATCAGGACCCCCAGGTCCTTCTCTGCCGAGCTGCTCTCAAGGACCACTCCTCCCAGCCTGTACAGGTGCCTGGGGTTCTTCCGGCCCAAATGCAAAACCTTGCACTTTGCCGTGTTGAACCTCATCAGGTTCACCCGAGCCCAGCCCTCCAGCCTGTCGAGGTCCCTCTGAATGGCATCCCTTCCTTCCACCGTATCAACCGCACCACTCAGCTTGGTGTCGTCAGCAAACTTGCTGAGGGTGCACTCAATTCCCTCATCGATGTCATTAATAAAGATGTTAAAGAGCACCGGTCCCAAGACAGACCCTTGGGGGACACCACTTGTTACCGGCCTCCACCTGGACATAGAGCCATTGACCACCACCCTCTGTCTGCGGCCTTTCAACCAATTGCTTATCCATCGGGTCGTCCACCCATCAAATCCACTTCCCTCCAATTTGGAGATGAGGATGTGGTGGGGGACCATGTCAAAGGCCTTGCTCAGGTCCAGGTAAATGACATCGGTCGCCTTCCCTTCGTCCACCAATGCCGTCACTCCATCATAGAAGGCCACAAGATTAGTTAGGCATGACCTTCCTTTGGTGAAGCCGTGCTGGCTGTCTCGGATCACATGCTCATTCTTTATGTGACCGAGCATGTTGTCCAGGAGGATCTGTTCCATGATCTTCCCAGGCACGGAGGTGAGACTCACCGGCCTGTAGTTCCCCGGGTCCTCCCTGCTCCCCTTCTTGTATATGGGAGTGACATGACCCTTCCTCCAGTCGTTCGGGACCTCACCTGACAGCCACGACTTCTCAAATATGATGGAGAGCGGCTCGGCAACCACCTCAGCCAGCTCCTTCAGGACCCCGGGATGCACGCCATCCAGCCCCATAGACTTGTATTCATTCAGTCCAAGGAGGCACTCTTGGACTTGCTCTGCCCTTACAGTGGGGAGGGATTTACCTCCTTGGTCCCCACATAGAGGTTTGGGGATGCAGGGTTCAGGGACGTGAAAAAGACTAGAATCCTGGCCACCAGTGAAGACCGAGGTGAAGAACTCATTCAGCACCTCAGCTTTCTCTTCGTCTGTTGAAGCCACTTCTCCTTTTAAATTTACCAAAGTAGGTACGCCCATTTTGGCCTGTCTCTTCTGGGCAATGTACCTGTAGAAGGTTTTCTTATTGTTTTTCACGTCCCTTGCCAAGTTCAGTTCTGCCTGCGCCTTGGCTTCCCTGATCCCACATCTGCAAGTCCGGACGGCATTCCTGTACTCTTCCCAGGTGACACAGCCTTGTTTCCAGAGCTTGTACACCCGTTTCTTCGCCCTCAGTTCTCTCAGCAGGTCCTTGCTGAGCCAAGCCGGTTTCCTACCTCGCCTGCCCACTTTCTTATTCAGAGGAATGGAGACCTCTTGTGCTTCCAGGAGGGCATCTTTGAAGAGCTGCCAGCTCTCCTCAACATCCTTGTCTTTGAGGGCAGCGCGCCAGGGGATCTTGGCCAGCAATCCATTGAGTAGCTTGAAGTCTGCTCTTCTGAAGTTCAGTGTCCTGGTCCTGCTCTTTGCCAGGCCCACATCGCTTGAGATCACAAACTCAACCAGGGCGTGGTCGCTGGAGCCCAGGCAGCCTCCAACCTTGACGCCTTTGATGATCTCCTCGGCGTTGGTGAGCAGCAGGTCCAGCAACGCTTCACCTCTGGTCGGTCTGTCCAATACCTGAACCAGAAAGCTATCGTCAATGGATTCCAAGAGCCTTCTGGAGCTCTTGCAGCTCGCCGTGTGGTTTTCCCAGCAGATGTCCGGATGGTTGAAGTCCCCCACCAGGACAAGAGCCCGTGAGCCAGACATCTCACGCATCTGGAGCAAGAAAGCCTCGTCAACAGCCTTCCCTTGATCAGGTGGTCTGTAGTATACCCCTAATACCAGCTGACCTATATTTGTCCCATCTCTAATCCTAACCCACAGGCTCTCAACCTGTTCCTGACTGCTTCTCGTAGGGAGCTCCTCACAGTTTATCCAATCTCTGACATAGAGAGCAACTCCCCCACCCCTCCTACCTCGCCTATCTCTCCTAAAGAGTCTATAGCTGTCGATGGCAGTATCCCAATTGTGGGAGTCATCCCACCATGTTTCTGTGATAGCAACAAGGTCATAACTTCCCGAGTGCATCACAGTTTCCAGTTCCTCCTGCTTGTTACTCAGGCTGCGTGCGTTGGTATAAAGGCACTTCAGCCGGGCTATCCGTCTCGCCACCTTTATAAGGGATCTAGGATCCCCTAGAACTGCAGCATCCCCAGCATCCCCCTGCCCTAGTCCTTCCCTATGCACTCTGCCGTCATTGCCCATGGAGTTTGGTATAAGCCCTCGAATGACCCGTTCAACTCCAGTAGCCCTTATTTTGTCCCCTTCCCCCTTCATTCCTAGTTTAAAGACCTGTCAATGAGTCCCGCTAATTCTTCAGCTAAGATCCTCTTACCCCTCAGGGACAGGCTGCACGCATCAGCAGCCATCATGCCAGGTGCAGTGTAAATTGCCCCATGGTCAAAAAAGCCGAAATTCTTGCGCCTGCACCAGCTCTTAAGCCATCTATTGAAGAGTTGGGTAATCATCCAGATCACATCTATTTGGTTTCATCTATAGCTTATGTGAATATAATTTTAAGATGAAACAACTCTTGTATAGAAAAATATAGAAAATAAATGTGACATAAATATGCCAGTGTGAGACATGAGAGAAAGGGAGTGAAAGTTAAACCCTGTACACTTTTACCACTAAGTCTATGGACTTCAGCTTGCATATTTGATAACATTGGATTTTTTCCTCAATTTCACTGGTATCTTCATCTTTCCTGTTAAAGGCGAGTGTGAAGCTATATTCAGATTCTTGATGCCTGCTTTGACAGTTTGGCACTATTAGATTGGAACAGAAGTCCTTCAGCAGAGTGAGCAGAATGTTGAAAGGGTGAAGGAGTGCTTTTGCATTCAGAGAACTTCAGATGAACCCCTGAAATGTTGTTGTGGTAATGTATATCCTAAATAATAAATACATTTGTTAGAGCTTAGAAAAAACATTTGGTTCCATTCTTCCAAATACTAAGAATATCCTTTTCTACACTCTTGTTTTGTGCCTGAGCTCTAGGATAGAGACAACAGTGAACATGTTTCTGTGCTCCTGAGTCCATGAAATCTTGTGCAATTTTATCACAGGAAAAATAAGAACTTAGGGTCTTTTGGTGCAGACTACGAACAAATTGTTTACCAATTGTCTGCAAATGTCAGTATTTGGCAGGCACATATCTTTTAAATAAGTACATTGAGTACTTCTAAGCCCTTGAGTATCCTGGCTTCCTAGGGATCTTCTTAGATAAAAATATTATCACATATACATGGACAAGTAGAATATGAAAGCTTTGAAGAATTAAACGTTGGATGTTAGATGAAGGCTGGTTCACCGAAGGTGAGAGAGATAAGGAGATATGTGGAAGCTAGATGAAGAGTCGTTCCGTTTCTAAGGATACTAGGAGCAGATTCCTTTACTAATGTAAAACCCCAAAGAAGGAGCCATAGAGGTGTCTGTGATATATTCTTACAAGACACATATCAATATTCTCACTGTCAGCTGGGTGTAACTGGGCCCTAAACAGTCTAGATTAATGTAACAATCACATATCTATGAGGAATAGTCAGAATAAATATCTTTTTTTTTTTTTTTTCTGGTTAAATTTGTCTATTCTAGATTACTCATGCCATTATCTTGTGCTTTCTGAAAGGTGGCAGGAAGTACAGAGCTGCTACAGATGGTTATGCACATGCTTTCTTGTGCTGATGGCATCCTTCTCCTGTCCAACTTTTTTCCTGAACTTTTGCTGGAAAAAAAATTTAACTATTGAAAATTGCTTACATCAACAATTCATAATGCTCATTCTCTTCCTTTTCTGAAGAACAACAAGGAAAGAAGGGAGCTTGCACATGGAGATAGAGAATTAGGTTATTTCAGAAAAAAAGAACTAAGCACTAATATAATTTTAAAATGGATTGTACTGCTCTCAAACTTGTCTTTATTGCCCTGAAGCATCTATATGATCCTCTAATAAAAGCCTGCTTCAGTAAGAGGTGTTTTCTATTCCTTTTCTGGTCAAGAGGTGTCAGGTTTCTGCGAGTTAGAAATATTACCTTGGCAATCAATAAATACATACTAATCCATTTGAGATTTCTCATTTGAGATTATTTATTTACTGGAAGTGGCATGTAGGTAACAAAATTAAGCTGAAACTGGAAGCATTGCCTTAAAGATGTTTTTATTTCCATTAGCTCTTTCTGAAAATTTTGTAACATACCCACGTTGTACAAAGAGTTGTATGCTGTTCTGAGCCAAGTTACTGCTTACAGCAGGAAGATGATCCTGATGCTAAGTAGGAAGGAATGTACTCCCTCTGCTGTGAAAGAGAACTGATTACTGGTGTGCCAGTAACTTCATTCTTTATGGAGGCTTTGAACAGATGATGCTTCTATCTCTTGATCTCATTTTCCTATGAGAAGTAGGAATGACAGAAAACGGCATGATTCCATTTTCATAGCAGTGACACTCATCAGAGAAATACTCAAAATCCTGGTTCTGCTCATCATCAGCTCTGACTTGGCTGCCCCTGCTGTAGGCAGTTTTCTCCACAAAATCTTTTTTGTTAAGTCTAACAGACTTTCAGTGACTTTGTAGTAAAACTGGAACATAAAATTAAAATGATGTGGCACTGATGTAGATTTTCTAACAGTAAAATTCAGGTCCGTCCAGAGGTCAGTACCAGGTAAGAAAAGATTAAATTTGACCACTATCTGTTTCTCATGAAAATGTACCTGTTAGATTATCTTCTATAATTGTTCAGAGTAAATTATCAAGGAAAGTGGAACTCTTACAAAATACTGTGTGCTAAACATTTGCAGGATGTAGCTTTTCAGGCTTAGTTGATAGTTCAATGTAGTTTTTGTGGCTTTTATTTTCATCCTGTCTACCTGCCTTCCTGTTCTCAGTGACACAGTGTTGGAAAAGAGCCTTTCAGTAAAGATGACTGGAGTCAGTTACCACTCAGGTACTAAACACTGGTACTGCTCAAGTATTCACTTTTTTTCTCTGAAGCTTTAGAAAATCACAATGTGAATAATCTGGATGTTCTCAGAGAGCTTTGCAAGTCTGAACAGAACACTTATTGGCAGGAAACATAAGATGACAAAACCTTATGTTAAGTTTCTAAGAGACTTTCTGAATAATCTGTAACAAATTTTAGTATTTCAAATAAGTAAACAGCTTTTCTCCGTCCTCCTTAATCATATTCTTACTTTGGGTTTCTATTTGTGGGAGGTTTTCTTCCTTTCTCCATTTCACCATAATTTGTTTCATGAAAGACCAATTATGTCAAACAGGAGGATGCATAGGGACCATAGGTGTCACTTACAGCCTGCTACTCTGGAGAATTCTGTGAGAGACTTGTTATAAAAGTGTAATAGTACGGTCTTAAATGTGTTCTATAGAAAAATAGGGAAAAGGTCTTGGTTGTCTTCTGAGAATGTATTGGTATACATGCATAAATGATAAAGAATGGAAAATTGTTGGTGATGTTTTGTACATATAGCTTTCTGAAGCTGTTTTTTTTCAAATTTCTTTTACTGTGACTTATTTGTACATCAAGCCTTTATAAATGGAATCTCTCTGTGTGTGTATATGTAAGACTAAGCTTGAATCATAAGAATTCTATTGAATACTGAAAGAGTGCAAAAACCGTTCTTTTGCCTGTAAGTGGGACTGAATTTATCAACAGCCTTCACTTGTCTATAGTTTGATGTAAATGATAATGTTGCTCTGAGCAGGGATCAATTCAAAATAAAGCAAGGCTTGCTGTAGGTACATCAATACTAATTAAAGTATAACTTGTTTCAGCCAATTTAAACACTAGGAAAAATATTGCTAACTTCTAGAATGCAAGCAGCTTCAATAATGCACAATTCTGCCCACTACTTATTCCCTTCTCCGCAATTTTATTTCCTTGGCACCTCCCTAGACTCATGTATCTGCTGGCAATCGGCTCATTAGCATTCCTGCATGGATCACCTGGTAATTCACCCATCCTTGTTAGTAAATTGCAGGAACATCTGGCTGTTTGGAGGATAGCTTTAACACAGTTTCTGCCAGTTCAGCTTGAATATCGTTTTCACACGTCTCTGTTAAAAGCAAGTGTGAATCATTTTCCACATATATCCATTTCAAATTTATTTTGCAGCTCTTCCAGCACTAGTCCTAAATTTTGAGCTTATTGTCATGAGTTTGTAAAATCAACATTTATACCTACAATTGTGTCTATGGCTTTTTTATCTAATTACTTTAGTACATAAGTTTGTTATTTTTTTTTGTTTGTTTTGTTTAAGGAAAACCTAAAAAATATGAAGGAAAAGACTATTCTAGCTTTTATTATCACTTGGCTCCTAGCGATGAAGCTTTAACACTGAATGCTAATATACAGTGCTTAGTGAAGCTGGAAAATGTGGCAATCAGGATAGTGAAGAAGTGGTACAGTGTGTACTTCTTGAGATCCAAAAACTGTTTGACTTGTATTATGTATTCTCTGAACTTTTCATTTCATTTGTTTGTTCTAAGAGAAAGACTGTTTCCAATTGTTTCTCTGTGACTTTATCTTTTCTGTACTGATTGAATGGAGGTCACTGAAAGTGCTTAAGGCAAAATTTTGAAAGTATAAGACAGAAAAAAATGCTAAGAGAGTGCTTCCTGGAATTGCCTTTAGTGTTTGAGCTCTCTTTTGACAGCCAGTACCATTGAAAGCTCCTCGGACTCTTTGGGAGTTTGAGTGAGGAGCAAAAGGAACCTTAGAAGGAATAGCTCATCTTGGTTGTATGTTTTGGTTTAGCTCTGGCTGAAGAGGAGGTAAGATGTGATTGTAGGGCAACATGCTGCTAAGCCTCCTGATGTTGGGAAGCCCTGTGGGTATGGTGGGACTTGTGATCTTGATGGCAGTGCATCAGAGAAGAGCTGAGGAGCTGTCTTGAAGGTATATTGCTATGCCATGTGTTGCAAACTTGTTTATATTGATAGCTGTGACAAAGGAGCACAAGGGGACTGAAGCCTTTCTGAACTCAATTCTCTTAATGGCAGGTGTAATTGACTGGGAATATGCCATTTATATTTTGGTAATTTTGATCAAATTATGTTTCTCTTATCATCTTCATATTCTCATTCATAGAATAGAGATCTTATGTGATTTCTTTTGGGGTATGTTAACTGAGCGTGTTAACTTGAGTTAGATGCAAGTCCTTCACTGAGATGTTTATCTATTGCTTCCTGATGATGTATAACAGTTTTTAAGATCTTCTTCTAATTAGTTGTACTCCTGCACTGCACATCTATATAGGTACATATTTCTTTTCCACTGCAGAATTTCATTAGCTTCAGGTCAGATTGCAGTCTGCCTTCTTGAATAATAATGTAGAATGAGAGACTTGTTCTGTCTGTAGTACATCGGATTTGAGGAAAATATATTTAAAAACAAACTCCAAATTACAGAAATATTTTAAAAATCAAGTTTAAAATCGGACCATATTATTCAGTTTAATTCTATAGAGTACTAAGAAAAACACCGAGTAGAATATAAGTTTTGCTGAATATTTTTTTGGGGGGGATTTTCTAGGACTTTTATTATGGGAATTGAATCTAACAACACAACACAATGGCTCTCCTAAGTACTCTTAATGTATCACGAACCAAATAGGAAGTAAATGACTTCAATATAAGGAGATGAGATTCAAAACTGCATGGGGAATTGCATGCTGGAAATGGGGGAGATAGGTGTGCATACTTTCTCTTGAAGCTTTGATAATATATTCCTGTAGGGTGTGGAACTTCTGAATGTGCAGCAAAAAACAAAAGTTTACAAAAAACAGAAGTATTTTTCTTCTTTCTCTTTGTATTATTCATTATTGAGAGACATGTTGGGGAAAAATCAACGAGTGCATATAAATTAAGCAATACTCATTGAAAGTCCCCATTTTTCTACTCCACTTATCATATGCGGAAGAACACAAAAGCAATTATAAGACTTTTCATGACTCTTAAAGAAAAATGCTGTGTGTGCCGAAAAGATGCCTAGTTTGTACACTAAAAGCAGAATGTTCCAGTTCCAGGCATATCTTATAATTGCTTAAATTTTTACAGGGCTAGCCTTGAGCAAAATGAAAATGTGTTGAAATGCATTTCTTGCTTATCCTCTCTGAAATAATCATGTGTTTTCCACATGAAGTGTGTGTGTGGAGGGGAGAAAAATGTTCTTAAATGGATTTTTATTTTTGTACTGCTTTTATTTTTCCATATTGTGGTGTGGATGAGTCATCACTGGGAAGATTTCTTTGTAAGTACTCTTTTCTCAGAGATTTTACTGGAGTAAGGAGTTGAAAAGAGTAAGGAGCCTATCTTTTGGAGAGAATTCTATGTAGTTATTGAATACTGGATTATAAGAACTTAACATACTTTACTGGTAACACAACAAGGTGGTTGATGAATTCCAGTTAATTGATGCAAGTGGTTTACATCAGGAATTGTAGACTTGTCATTGTAAGAGATTATTCTTTTACATCATTGTCTCAAAGCTTGCTGGGGACACAGATGAACAAATCCAGGCAAGTTCTGAGCAAAGGTTGTGAAATCCTTTCTCTGGGGGACAAGATGGATAAGGCCAGGGGCAAGGAGAGAGAGATGAGCTGCAGCTAAATGGCTGTGAAGTGCTCTTTTGTGTGGACTTATCTCATCTCTAGGATGATGGCCATCTCAGGAGGTACTCAAATGACTCTTGCCCAAGACCCTTCCTTGTCAGGTAGGCAGGAGAGCAAGTAGGATAAAAGGGGAATCGAAAAGCATGAGGATAGGTTTTCTGGCAACAGATTCCTCATGAAGAAGATCATGAAGAAGATCAAGGATTCCTGACTATCAGATTCCTCATGAAGTGATACCTGCATGCTGACAGACTCTCCTGGGCCTGCTGCCTGAGCTCTGCTGCTTCCTCAAGGATTGGCTCCGTGACTACCTCCGCTACCTGCTTGCTGCCCAAAGCCGGCCACTCTGCTCCCCGCCCCCCCACTGCATGTGCCTCGGACCTTCAAAAGTCGTGCTATGGGACCGTGCTGGATCCTGCTGGTGCCTATCCCTGCTTTATGCAATTCTTGCATCTTTCTTGTCTTTTCTATCGCCCCTTTCCCTTCCCCGTCTCCCTGATTAGGTTTTTTTTTTTTCTCCCTCCTATAAATTGGAGCGAGACAGTCATTACACACTTAGATTTGATCAAAATTAGAGAAATGGTAGAAGTATCTGTTGATATAAAAGAGCTAATACACAAAGCTGAATTTCTATAAATCATATTTTGGTTTTAAAACTGAAGAAAGCAATGACAAAAAAAAAAATCTCCCATATATATAACTTAATTTTTATGCCTTAAATTCACTTGTGGGGAAATGCCATATCATCAAGTTACATGACTGTGGACCTGTGAGATGGATCTCTGTGGCAAGGAGATCTTTCAGAATATTCAGAGTAAAGAAATACTGTTTCTTTTTTTTTTTTTTTTTTTTTTTAATCTTTAAATATCATCCTTAAAAATAATTGTTTATGTTTGAAATTTTATACTTTTTAATGTTTCTTTTTAATGTTCTTCTTTGTGTTCATTTGATTCTCTGCTTTTTAATAACATTTATATAAGACCTTCATATAAGGTATTTTAGGCAACAAGTTCTGCTATGGATGGTCCCATATCAGACATCTTGCTGATGTTTGTTTCATATTTCAAAATCCCATGGTCTGTTATAAGCCCAAGTTCAGACTCCACCTTCCCAGAAATATGAAGTGTATATTTACAATTGAATTCTACATATAGCAAAATATAAATATTCAATAATATAATATTTAAAAACAGAATAGATGAGTAAAGCAATTCACCCTAAGCATCTTTCTGAAAATAAATATATTCACTGATTATTAATTTTAAACTGATGCATGCTAAGCTTAGAAAAAGAGTACTGCACACAAATCTTTGCTAGAAGAATGAATACAATTTTTTTTATATCTCTCAGTTCCTCTCTTTCTTTTCTGTCTTTAGCAGAAGTCTTGACTATAACTTTGCAGGAACTGTGAGTTAGTAGATCTGTTGGCAAAATAATGTCTCTAATATCCATGAAGTTTTTTCACTTATCTACCTCTCATTTTCAGGGCTTACTAAAGTTTCTGCAATCTGCAATTAACATTTCTTCTAATTTCAAGACCTTAAAGTGATCCTTTCTTCAGGTAGCTATCTTAGAGTGCTTCTAGAGAGCATGTTATTTTTCAGAGCATGTTTATTGAGACCCTGTTATACTGTGTGCTGAACAAAGATGGAATGTATACGTGTGCTCCTCCAGCAGTATTATGCAGTGACCAAAAGCAGTCCTTCCGTTCCGTTGGATAATTGGTAGAGGCAGCAATACACAAGGAAAACTATCTGAGGTAGAGGGACACTCTGGAGAATGGAAAACTATATATAGAAAACTAATGAAGGTTGGCTGCCAAAGATTTAAATTCACTACCTTCATCCAAATTAATTTTATTTTGCTGGCAAGCAGTAGATGGGAAATGATTATTAAAATTTGTCTTCAACTGTTTTAATGTTTTAAAAATGAAGTACTTTTAAAATAGCAGTGCGTTAACTACCTTATGTTTGGACACATACTTGATACTACATTTAGAAATTTACCTTTGCTTCGATGTTGAAGTTCATAGTACAATGTAAATACACAGGGAGGGAGGGTTGTATTGGGAGGGGAAGACTCATGGACAAGCACTGTGGAGACATGGCTTCACCAGACTACACTTCTCCTGAAGTGCAGTTTGGAGGTAAAACTGTTAGCTACAAAGCTAATATGATTGCAAAATCGGAGTGGTCTGCATATGTCAGCAGAAAGTTATTAGCCTGTGGTAGAGCATTTAACGTGCTTTTTGTTGTCTTAGTATCTGTGCTGTGCATTCATCTCATTTGCTCATCATAAACAACTAAAATTGACTTTAATATTGCAAGGTGCTGCCCATTAAAGATGGTATTTTCTTCATATAAATGGTTTACTAGCTGTCATATGATTAAGGAAAGTCATGTACACTTGTGATACTTAGAGAATGCTTTAAACAGATACTTCAGATTCTTTTCTGTCTTGAATTGAAAAAAAACATAAAATTTTGGGTACATAGATTAGTAAATGAATCCAAGTGCAACTTTAATTATAGTAATCTCTGCTGTTGCTTTGAAAGTTCTACTGAGATGATAATTTCCCAGAGGTCCTGTACTGGCATATAGAATAGTACTGGCCTTGGCAGCAATCAGTATGTAGTTTCACATGATACCTTTCCATCCTCCTACATGATATGTTTGTTAGTAAGTGGTGTTTCTTTCCATCATCTTTTACTTCTTCTGGCAGATTGTTCGGCAGTTTCTCTGAGATTTCAGTGCAGTACTGTGATAAAAACCCTGTTAAAATCCATAGGAATTATATCCACATCATCTTTTTTTACCCTCCCAATCTGCCATGATGCTTTCAAAGCCTTTCAGGTCACACTGTTCTAACCTGTGCTCTTCAGACTCTTGTTCTGGCTGCGACTCAGTAAGTTTGATACAGTATGCCTAGAAATCCATTCATAGTTTTTAAAAATTAATTTATTATTACTTTTGTGTTTTAGTTAGCATTGTACTCATATTCCAAAGCAAGTTCAAGATTTGAAAAGCATTTCTGAAGCATGCTGGATATGAGCTTCAAGACCAAAACTTCTGAAGGAAGTTTTTCTGAGGAAAAGGAAATGTCCCATTAAAGTGTGGAAGAGTAAAAATTCCTTAGTTCCTTAGTGTCATTGGTTCCTTAGTGTTTGCATAAATCTTGATATTCAGCCTAACAGAAAAGCAGTCTAACATCACATTAAATTACATTTCTGTCAGAATAATAGGCTTGCAGTTTTCTGCACTTAAAAGACCATATGTTGAAAAATATCAAATTTGTCTTAAAATGTCTTGTTTGCATTTTGCCTTCAGATAAGTTAGAATTTTGTTTTATGACTGTTAGCATGTTTACAATTCGTTACCCTCTTTTTTTCCTGCTTTTCCATCTTCTTTTCCTTGAGATCCCTGCTCCTTCGTCCAGAGGAGCCAGGCTTCACCTTACAACCATTGCTATTGAGGACAGCTTCTGCAGGATGAGGGCTGAATATACTGAGGTGTGCGTTCAGTAACTCTGCTAAATGTTAAATTTTAATCTGTTTATGTACACAGGTCAAAATCTTCAAACCTAGAAGACAGCTGTTATTCCAGGGAGGCTGGGGAAACACTAAGCCTTGGGAAAATGGCTGAGAATGGAAGCTAAATCTAATCTTTGGAGTAGACGTTTGAACAAAGTCTTCCTTCAGCAGGAGCTGTTTAAGACAAAACCTACTTGCTGTCTCCTTTAACTCAGTTTTCTTGGATGGAGGGCTGAACTCACATATTACTTGGGTTTTGAATTGATATCAGAATATAATCTTACTGGGAAAAACATAGTCAAACAATTTAAATTGTAGTGGAGTGCTCTTGAAATTCACAGCTGAATATCAGCAGTAACTCTGCATACATTAAGGGTTTGTTTGTTTTTCTTGTAAAATTAACTCTCAGGAATGAACATCAGGGATTGAAATGTATTGTCTTCCTTCATGTCAAGAAAACAACTGTAGTAGCAAGTAGCTGTTGCATTTTTTGTAAACCATCTTAAAACAGAGTTGTGTTTACCAGCACATCTAAAAATTAAAAAAAAAAAAAAAAAAAAAAAAAAAAGTTTTATTCAGGTAGCAAACTCCAGTGTTTATGCTAAGAGTTTTAACTAAGCAACAAAAAGAGTTTTTCCACAGTGGAGATATTGGCTGACACACAAATTGGAAATCTCTCTTCCTGACCTTCAATCCAACCTTTAGGGGAAAGGATAAATAAAGAAAACTAAACCTATAGAAAACATCACCATGATTAACAACTGTTCTTCAAAGATAATGGAAACTATCCTGGCAAGTAGACAATTGTTTTCTAAAATGTATTCTTCAACATATGCATGGGTGTTGACATAATCTCACCACACTCATAGCTGTAAGAACTCATAATTTCAGCAGTAGTATTGGAAAGATGGAAACTACTCAAAGGATCAAATCCAGTATAGTTCCACCAGAGATCAGGAACTTTCTATTGAATGAAAACAGTAGAAAGTATCTCAACAAACTTATAAATTTTTAAGCCACCATGCATCTAGAAACCTAGAAAACACAGTAAAAGTGCAGTAGCTCATTATATGAAATAAGGAAAAACGATGTTGTCTAGTTTTCCTGTGTTCATCTATGTGTGTTTCTATATGGTACTGCACAAACAAAATATTCTTTCTTTTTCACATTATAATTTTAAAAAAGCATTATCACACAATCTTCACTTTCTTCAACATAAAAAATTTTCCGAACCAATTTCAAAACACTATCAATTTAATTACATGGACAAAAGTGGACAGTTTACATATGCTTTATATTTTGTCTCTCCACCACATACAACATCACAAATTATTCAGTTATTCTTCCTAGGCAGGTCTCAAGATTTTTCTCTCTGTTTACAAGCATTTAATTACTATTCTTAAAGAGAGTTCATTCTGTGTTATCAATGATTATGAATCAGTGTGTTGTGAATGATTCTGTGTTATGAATGATTATCATTACTGTAGTAATTTGTGGAACACTAGCAAGTATATCTCTAAGTGACTAGTATAATGGAGATGTGTCTGCATTTCATTCTGTGGTGATAAAAGCTTAGACAGCTCTCAAATACATGTAATGTGACATGCCTACATTCCACAGTTTGAGTAGTTTACTAATGATTTTAATAGAATGAAAATAACTTTTTTCCCCTATTTTTACTATTAGAGGTAGTTATTTCTTATAACTCGATTTAAATTCAGACTATCTGCTCCATCACAGATTCAGAGTTTGTATCTAAAGAGGGAAGACTACAGTGAATAAAACCAACAGGAGCTAGCATAGCATATTTTCACTTTCTCATTTATTTCCATTCTACTGTTCAATGTAAGTACAGAAAAAAAAAACCAACATTTCTTCAGACAGTTCTTGTTTTGCTATTGTAAGGTCACTGTTCTGAAATTTTGGAAACAACAAGACTTGCGCAGGCCAGCAATTTGTTTACAATGCCCTTAAACTGGGCAGATAGTTTTGAAGTCAAGTTTTGGATTCTGTGTGTCACAGAACAAGTACAGTGAAGATAGTTTTTAATATAGGCTTTTTTTTTTTTTTTTTTTCCACAGTGTAGCTAAATTCACTTTCGGTAGGGATGGGGAAAAAAATCTCAAAATCCACCTAGTGTTCATGCTGAAACATAGCTTTCTAAATGTTTGCTGTTATCTCCCCTGAAAGTGCTCAAATACTGCTTACATGGGCTCTTGCTCTACATCTAAATATAAGCAGATATAAGTTTTCACAGTGTATGAGATTTTTTCTTCATGTTACTTGTAGGCAGTGAATTCATTAAAAACAAACAAACAATGAAACAGAATAAACTATGCATTCACTTCAGTGATTGACTTTCTGATGTGTCTAATATGGTTAAAATACCATTTTCCTCTTTAAAATAAATTGTTTGATCTACTAACAATTGCATCTGTGTAAAAATACTTTTATATTGCTTCTGTTATCTGCTGTTCTATGTGGAAGCAGTGCTAAACACTTAAAAATCTTGATGTGGGCAATATTGAGCAATTAGCTCCCAAAGATTAAACAAACTTCCTCCAGGAACTAACAGTGATGTTTTTAACCCCTTTCCTACCACTTCTAAGATCATTATTTCCATGAGTACATGAGTATGGATTTCTGCTTGAAATAGTAATCTCAAAATATTAAATCTGATTATAAGTACTGCTAATTATTCATTTAATTTAATAAAATGCAATACAAATTTTGTTTTGTTTGAGTGTGCAGAAAAATTTATTTTTCCTGTAGTTTTGTTCTACCTCTTCCTCTATTTCTGATGAGAGTACGTACTGAAAATATCCAGTCTACCTGCATTGCTTGTTACTGACTTTTTATTATTTTTATACCATCTGGCAGAGGCTCTCTTTTCTTCCAACTTAAGGTTTTCTTGCTAAGCAGAACATAGGAAGAAAACAGAGATAAGTGTAGATGTGTTCTGAACAAAGCATGTGATTGAAGCTACAATAGGTGTAGGTTTCTCTTGCATCATCAAACTGTTACAAACCAATTCAGGTATTTTATGATCTTCTTTGTACTTACTGTGAAATCAGATCTGCTTATTTCCCAGATTTATGATTTAATGCTTCAAGTCTTTGGGGCCCTCTGGGAGCTACAGGATCCAAGCTCCTATTCTCTGCTATTTTGATACAATAAGAAAAATATTCTTTTGTTACAGCTTTTGATTTCATGGACTAGCTGGCTCTGCTACTAAATGGTGAAACTGTGTAAGCATCTGCTTTTCAGTCCCTCCTCTATAGTAAGATAATGCTGACAGTAACTACTATATCTAGATGTGATGTCTTGTATTCTTTTCAAAAACCCATGCTCACTGACAGTATTTTTACAGCAATTTACTTCCAGCGTCTTTTAGCATTTATTTTAACAGAGACTACATGCATTCTTTTTTTTTCAGGAAACTTACTTCAAACAAAGTTGTGCTTTCGGACAACTAAGAATCTTATGTCATTCAAACAGGATAGTACAACAATATGTGACTGACAGCTAGACCACTAATGACAGTATGGTAAATCAAAGCTGTAATGGTTTTAACAATGCTTGGATTTGGAGGATTTGATATGTAATTGAAGAGAGAAGAATATAGAAAAAATCTGTGGTAATCTGCTTTAATTAAAAGCTTAGACTGTCGGTTTTTTGCCATCAAGTCACAGACGTTTTACTGCAGTGAAACAACTTGCTTAAAGGATTGTGTTTTCTTTTTGTGTTGTTGTTTTCTTTAAGGTGGGGCGATGAGAAAGAGGGGAAAACCTCAAAACGAGCATATTAAGCATTCAGGTAAATGAAACATAGGTTCTCTGTTAGAAGCAAGATCCTTTGCTGCTGTAGATATGTCCAGTTTGTCTGGTGTCAGGTGGCAAGTGGGTCACTAGTGGATGAAAGTTCAAATTATTTGAATTCTCTTGAATCTGAAGTAAATATTACAGTTATAGTGCCTTTGTGGGGCATTTTGTTGATTTCATTTCTCTGTTATTGTGCCTACTGACTTTAAACACGGTTTTTCCCTTCATGTGTGGATTTTTGGGAGAGTCTGTTCAAAGTATTCAAGTTTCTTCAAGGAAAGACAACTTCTGAGGATGCTGATGGTTTCTTAAGTAAGGTCATCTCCGTCAGGAATTCGTTAAATTATTGATAAATAACCAGAAAGACTCCATAAAGCAGGAAAAGTTCTTACATGTAGCTGGTTTTAACCCATTACAGAAAACAAGGTAGGAGTTATGTTAGTCAATCTATAAAAGAATTATATACCCCAATTTGAAGCCACATCTTAATAAAAAACAAAATTTAGGGTTTGCAATAATTGAATACTGTTGTTGTTTTTTGTTGTTGGTTTTTTTTTTTTTTTTTTGTTGAAAGCAAATTGTTCTTTTTTTTTTTTGAGAAACTGGATACTGATCATAATTTTGGCTGTGAAGGAAAGTAGCTTTCATAGAAACAACATAGAATCCTTAGAGTTGGAAGGGACCTTTAGAGGTCATCTAGTCCATCTCCCCTGCAATGAACAGGTATAACTATGGCTAGATCAAGTTGCCCAGAGCCTGATCCAGCCTCACCTTGGATGTCCCCAGGGATGGGGCATTCACCTCTTCTCTGGGCAACGTGTTTGAGTGCTTCACTGCCCTCACTGTAAAATACTTTTTCCTTATATCTAACCTAATTCTACTATGAGCTTGAAACCATTTCCCATTTTTCTATTACAATAGACCCTGCAAAAGATAATGTTCCCTTCTTTTCTGTAGCTCCCCTTTAGATATTGAAAGGCCACTATCAGGTCTCCCTCCTGGTGCCTTCTCCAGGCTGAACAGCCCCAGCTCTCTCAGCCTGTCCTTGTTGGAGAAGTGTCTCTCCTGTACTGAGGACTCCACATCTGGATGCAGTACCCCAATGTGAGGCCTCACCAGCACAAAGCAGAGGGGCAGGATCACCTTCCTCAACCTGCTGGTCACACTTCTTTTGACACAACCCAGGATACAGTTGGCACATTGTTGACACATGCCTGGTTTCCCATCCACCAGTACTCACAGGTCCTTTTCGTCAGGGATGTTACAAAGTTTTCAAGATCTCCTAAAATTCAGGTGAATAAAACCTTGATATCTTCAGCTTTTTTAGTGGCCATCAAAAAACTTGAAAGCAATTTGAATCTGAATGCTTTGAGAAGAGCACTAGAATATCAGCTCAATCTGAATAGGTTTTAGATGCGACAAAACAACAGGTTTGGATGTAAATTTACATTGCTTTATCTCGGTAACTTTAAAGCTTGTATAATGATCAATGGGAAGCTGTGCTAGTATGCAGCTACTAATGTAGTGGATAAATAAAAAAGAGAATAAAGAGTTCAGATGAAATAGCATGTGATTTCTACCTGAGTAGTTTTTCCTTTTCTTTGAAATTCCCTAAGACATGTGTTGCTTTTTTAGGCTGTAACTAGGTGAAAAAACAATCTGCTCACTGATTGGATTTCTTTTGCTTTTTCTCTTCCATAATTCTTGAGGGGATGTATAAAATTAGAAAGATGGAGTGGGAGAAGGAGTGCTAGGCCCTGAGGTGTATTATACCTGTGTATCTAAGAGGAGATATTGTGTAGTATCTTGCTTTTGGGGATTTCTTCAATGTATTTAGCATGCTAGTTGCAGATCATGGTATTTTCATGATATTTGTATGGGTAGCTGTATTCTCTTGCTTTTATTTTTTATCTTTCTACATTTTTCAATTTTATATTTAGGCACAATGAGAGGAAGAAAGATATGTAGCTGAGGTATACCACTGACAGCAAGACCCCACTTACATTTACTGATGACCAGCACAGATATAGCATTATTGAATCTTCTTTTACAAATGAAACTGTCAACAAATAGAACATGCTACACTTCTTTTTATCGTGTTCCCCCAAGATTCAGGTATGATAGAAAATGAAACAGGAAGATATAGATAAAAGATAACCCTATGTTAGAATACAAAAGTATTTGTCTCTAAGTCTACTGTCAGAAACCCCCACAGGATTTGAAATAAATTATCTGAAGGCACAATCTAAATCCCAGGATGAGAAGGGAAAAAAAACCCCAATAATAATAATAATAAAAAAAAAGAGATTTTATTTTGGTTTGGAAAGGTAGTAACCTACAGAAAACCCAAAGGGTATTTTCTGTCTATTGTGTTATACAACACAAAGTAAAACCTTTTCCTGGTAATGGATAATGGTTTTCTGGAACAATAAAGACAAATTTGTGTTGTCATGTTACCCTATGCTCCTTCGTTCTCCCTTCACCTCCCCCAGAAATCGGAAGGAGTATGAATTGAAATTGAAAATGCATTAATTTCAGCAAGAATCCCTAAGATTACTCCTCTTGTCCTCTGTGAGCATCAGAAAAAAGTAATGTCACAGGTCACTTTCAGGCTCGTTGCAGTAAAAATTCAGTAAGGTTGGCTGTATAATTGCTTTAGATGTATAATGATAGAAGATGGGGAGGAAATAACGTCCACTCTACAGATGGCTTTTTTCAGTATGAGCACAGACAGGGGAATAAGCGTATCTACCCAATAGATTGTATAAATATGATGAACATTGGATTCTTGATCAACAGCAAGTTATATCTGAGTTGGCAGTGCATCCTGACGGCCCAAAGGGCCAACCGTACTTCAGGGTGCATGAGGCCCAGCACTGCCACCACCTAGAGGAGGGGTTGTCCTGCTCTGCTCTGCACTGTGCAGCCTCACCTCCTGTGCTGGGTGCAACTTCTGGTGCCACAATGTAAGAAGGACATAAAACTGTTACAGAGCATCCAGAGGAGGGCTACAGAGATCGAACAGGGTCTGGAAGGCAAGGCATGTGAGAAGAGGCTGAGGTTCCCTATTTTAGCCCAGAGAAGAGGAATAACTGTAGAGCCAGGAGTTGGACTTGATGATTCTTACCGGGCCCTTCCACCTCCAGATATTCTATGAACAAATCTGGGTATAATCAGTATACCTCCATTAGAGATATTACTGTTTGTGAATGTAAAATCCAGATTTCAGTGTGCAATTTTGTCACTTAAATTTAACTATTGTATTATGTGGAATTTAAATGTATAGTATAAGGTTTTATAGTAAAATTTTTTTACTGGCATGTGTTTGACATAAATATTAGAATAGAATCATGGAATCATAGAATGGCCTGGATTGAAAAGGACCACAATGATCATCTAGTTTCAACCCCCTGCTATGTGCAGGGTCACCAACCACCAGACCAGGCTGCCCAGAGCCACATCCAGCCTGGCCTTGAATGCCTCCAGGGATGGGGCATCCACAGCCTCCTTGGGCAGCCTGTTCCAGTGTGTCACCATCCTCTGTGTGAAAAACTTCCTCCTAATATGTAACCTAAACCTCTCCTCTCTCAGTTTAAAACCATTCCCCCTTGTCCTATCACTATCCATTCTCATGAACAGTCGTTCCCCCTCCTATTTATATGCTCCCTTCGAGTGTGGAAGGCCACAGTGAGGTCTCCCTGAAGCCTTCTCTTTTCTAAGTTAAACAATCCCAGTTCCTTCAACCTTTCCTCATAGGAGAGGTGCTCCAGCCCTCTGATCATCTTAGTGGCCCTCTTCTGGACCTCCTCCAAGAACTCCATGTCCTTCCTGTACTGAGGGCCCCAGACCTGGACGCAGTACTCCAGATGGAGCCTCACAAGAGCAGAGTACAGGGTGACAATCACCTCCCTCTCCTTGCTGGCCAGCCTTTTTCTAATGCAGCCCAGAACACAGTTGGCCTTCCGAGCTTCAAGCACACACTGCTGGTTCTTGTCCAGCTTCTCATCTACCAGGACCCCCAAGTCCTTCTCCACAGGGCTGCTCTCCAGGAGATCTTCCCCCAGCTTTTAAAAAATACCTGTGATTGCTCCAACCCAAGTGCAGTACCCTGCACTTGGCCTTATTGAACCTCAATAGGTTTTCGTGGTCCCACTTCTCCAGCTTGTCCAGGTCCCTCTGGATGGCTTCCCTTCCTTCCAATGTATCAGCTGCACTGCTCAGCTTGGTGTCATCTGCAAAATTGCTTAGGGTGCACTCAGTGCCATCGTCTGTGTTGTTGATGAAGATGTTGAAGAACACCAGTCCCAAGACTGATCCCTGAGGGATCACCATTTGTGACCAGCCTCCAGTTTGACACAGAACCATTGATCACAACATAACTGACATAATTGTTCTGCTTCCTAAGAAATGAATTTAAACCAAAAAATTGCTCTCAGACTTTCTGCTTTGCTATACTGTATTGTGTACAGAGAGAGAAAAAGGTTAGAGGAACTGTATTTTAGAGCCACATAAGAGTTGCCCTTATGACAGTCTTCTTTAGAGATGTGTGATTTCTAATTTCCTTAAATCCAACTAATTGAATCTCAGCAATAACCTATTCTCTGTCTTTGACCGAGTCTCTGTATTGTAATTTTCCTCTGTGAAGAGAAAACAAAAATGGAAATAATGATATTCAATTTATTAAGTGTTTTACTTTGTATGAGAAGAGCCATAGTGGGCTAAATATAATTAATATTTCTGTGCCCTAATATTACAATATCAGAGAGATTTGAAATGAAAAGATCAGTGGTCTCAGCTCAGCTGCTTCTAGGAGGAGAATCCTGCATCATTCCAGGAAGGCTGGGTATCTTCCTTTTCCAAGTATTTTATGGATCTTCTTTTTAGCTCTGCTGGGCTAAAAGAAAACAGACTTTAACTGTGCCAAAAGAGAGAGGAGGGGGCGGGAATACTGTTAACTGTTCAAGAATACTGAATTTTATTTCCTGGGCTTTAAATGAATATAATTTTGAAAAGAATGGAGCACTGACCTGCCAAAAAGGAGCTGGGGGTACTGATGTATACCAAGCTGTACATGAGCCAGCCATATGCCCTTGTAGCCCAAAAAGCCAACCATATCCTATTTTTTATCCAGGCCAGTTGCACATGTATTTTTGGTCTGGATTCTAGTGTAAAAAATTTAATTTTCAAATATTTTCTCATGGTGAAGATCATTGTTAGTTTTTCTTCCCCATAGGCCTCTCCCTGACTAATAGACCTTGGCTTTCAGTTGCTGATTTTGTAAATCTAACGTTGCACATCTCACCAATCCCTTCTTTGTGTTTCTAAAATTCTGACTTGTTTAAAATAGTTTTTTTTCAAGGGCTACATCTGCATCAAAGTACCAGTACCTTGTCTTCATTTTCTTTTTCCTGAAAAAACTATTTGCTTTCCCCTGTAATTTCTCCAGTCATTCCTTCTTCCCATAAACTGATGTTTCATCTGATTTAGGTACGTGATGACTTTCACTAATCAAGATTTATAGACAGGCCAACTACAACAGAAAAATATGCCCCAACCTACAAGTGTAATCTATTAGTGGAGCAGTATGCAAATAAACAGCCATAATTGTCACAGCTGTTTCACATTCCTGAGAAGAGGGCAATCTTATGTGAATAAGTCTATGCAAAGGAGCTAGTTCAGCTAGCTTTAATATATTACTATGTAAAAGAAACAAAACACCATCAAACAACTCAAGATCTCTGAAAGAATGTTAACCAGCAAGATTTTAAATGTTTTTCAACACAGAAAAGGACAACTTCTGTGGGATAGACTATCTGTACAATAACTCCAAGGCTGTGAAATTAGTGAAAAAGTTATTAAAGCCATCATGAAACTATGATAATTACAGTGGTTTTGCATCCATCTAGTTACTTTTACAGTGAAGGCAATCTTTAAAGATATTCAAATCATGTACAGGGATCATTTCATGCACTGCTGAAAACCTTTGAAACAAAGGCATTGCTTAGCTGCACAGCATCCCAGTCTGATCTGCATGGGAAGTTCAGATTGACAAACTATAATTACCTGAGGTAGTCTGGCCAAGGTACTACTATTAACAGTCTTGCATATAGAAAGAGAGCCATGGGATCTTTAACAATAACCATAGGGTGGCTGATGTCTTTGTTTTACATCTCATCTCTCTTTCAGAGTGTTCTTGTACCTCCACTGAAACAGCAGAAATTTAACATACTTTGCCTGGAGTCCTACCTGTCTCTTGTTTTTAGGTCCCTATTGTACAGCACTGGAAGAGTAATATTTTTGCAGCCTAGAAAATAATAGACATTGCAGGCTGATCCCTTAGCTGTGCTCATACACACACATGCACACATATACACAAACAAAAGAAAAACAAAAAAATAATTTAAAAAAGCCCTCAACAAAATAAAGCAAGAAGTTTGTCAGTGAGGGTCCTGGAAATGCAGAATCCAGTCTTGCTGGAAAGGTCATGTCTGTATCTAGCGCTCAAAGGTGTACCAAGGGTGTACCAGTGTGGGAGCTACCTTGTTTTCTGAAGGACAGTGTAATTCTCTTGGACCTGATAGTGTGAATGGCCCTTACATGGTTTCAGACAATATGTGACTCATTTAGCAAAATCAGGCTTTTCAAGTTGTTCCAGTACTCTGACGTGTGCTGGCTAGAGCTGCATTGGGGGTGCTGTTGCAGGCAGTTTGGTGGGGAAGGCAGAAATGAGCAAAAAGGAAGCACATGCAGTGCTTCTGCCAGTTGCATCTACGTGGGAAACTCTGTCCCCAGCGTCCATTTAGTGCTGCCAAGTGTCATCCCTGGCATACCTTTAAATGCAGTGCATTTCTGTTGTAAGCAGAGCTTCTTTGATTTTGGGGATATTAATTATAAACATGTATTGTTTCGAAATATACTTTGACTGATTTGCATAGGTAATTGTCATTTTGGTTTGTGCTGGGTAGACTTCGTTAGCTGAATCCAATGCACAGCCATTCTAATTCAGCAGCTAATCACCTGGGTCAGTGATGATACAAAATAAATACACTATGAAAACAAAATAGCTTTAGCATATTGGGTCTTAACTGCCTCTAGGGTTTTACATGCTTTTCTAAATTGAAATTTCATACGCAGAGAATACCTCCAATAGCACAGTGGCTTCTTAATCCCGTGCTTTTGTGATAAGTTCCTTTCTAGAGAAGAAAATGTAAACTTAATTGCTTAAACTCTGAAAAATGCTTTTCTTTGAACTCAATGAAGCACAAAGATGAATAGTTTATTACTAAAGGGAATTTAGCTCTATTTATGACTGCTTGTACTGTGAAATTGGTTGTTTGTGATATCTGAAGACTTGCTTTCTTTTCAGGGATATTGTATTGTGGCTGAGACTATACTGTAACGCTACACTGTAAGAAAACTGCACTCTGTAGGGCAACTTGTTTCTATACTTTGTAAATATGGACCTTCAGCAATTTTAGGGTTCAAAGTAGTGATCTTTTTATAAGTCACTGCAATATACCCAACACTGATGGACTTAAAAATGATCATTCTGTATTCTAGATTAATCACATGTTATATTGATGCTACCACTACCTCATTTAAGTCTCCAATAATGCTGGACTGTCTTTGAAAAACAGTCCAGAATATAATTATAATGAAATCAATTCAGTGTGATGAACAAATACATTCTGACTAAAATACTTCATAGTACTTAAAAGTGTCTTTACTTGTGGTCATTTTTACACAGCAAAAATGTAGCCCAACAGTTAGAACATGCCCATGAACTTCCCAACTGATCTGAAAGTTTTGATTTTCACATGCAATCTAGTAAAATATTGTTTCAGATGTAGTGGAATAAACCAAATAATTTAGGTATGTCATCTTAACAGATAGAAACAACATCTGAAAGAAACAACATCAGAAAAAAAAAAGTTTCATTTTCTCTTGTAGAATGGCTAAAGAGGTAAGGAAAGAAGCAGAAGTAATCATGAAGTTTATTAGGTATATTAAAACTTGAAGAATTGCAGCTGTTCTTTGAGATGCTGATAAGATGTTGTGTATAGCATTGTGTATTCCTCTGGTCAGCTTTTCGTGAAGCCAGCTTTCAAATTGGCCTGAATACAGGAAGAGACTGTGAGCTTCCTTTGCCCAAAGAGATGTAAAGCCTGATCTGTTGAGTCCTCACAAGAAAGAAGGAATAACTTTTGCAACATCTTTCCAATAGAGCTGTATGGCGTTCAGAGGTATTGGAGGAGGTAAGAAAGATGACACTTTCTAAGATAGTGTTTGATAGCTTGGTAAGTAGGATTATATGAAAGGAATAAAACCACTAAAATTGCGGAGCCAGGAGACTTAGATGTAGGAGGCACATTCCAGGTCTCTGTTCTTGAAAACAGATGGGTTTCAGCAAATATCTCAGTAAATTAGGAAAAAAAAAAAAAAAGAAAAAAAAAAAAGAGGGGATGTTAAAAATATATATTTTAGGTAATATGTATCCAGCTTTTTTTCTTGTTTTGCAGGAAGTCTGTTTCAATAATGTATATCAAAAGAAGTGAAAATTTGGTTTATATTTATTGCTTCCAGAGAAAAAACTAGAATGAAAATCAAAAAGAAAGAACACATTTTAAAAAAGGCATGGTTCAATTACTATGCAAGGAACCTGAACATCTTGGTGGCTTTTTTTCCTACAGAACATCATATCAACAGTTCTGATTGCTGTAGTGCTGCATTTTTATGGAAGACTAATACATTAGACTTCATACAAGACCAGCACCTATGGAGATCATGCTGACGTTATTTTGATACAAGTTTATTAACATATTTGATATGTTAACACAACTGCTTGCTGCATTGTATTATTGTTGTTTATTATTGTACTATTATTGTACTAATGTGACAAGGAAGATAAATATGAAGTAAGATGTATGTATACTCCACCCAGCATAGAATGTGCATTCTAGGGTGGAAAATACATTTCCAGAAAGTGAGTTTGTCAAGAGAAGAGCACTGACAAAGTCTAAAAAATCAGAAAATCTAGATAACCCAATTGTGAGGAAATCTTGAGTTAACTTTAGAGCTGAAAAGAGAAATTATCACAGATTTGAAATAAAATCTTCCATGGAGAACACGAGAACAACTTTTTCTCCTAGTACATGGTAAAAAGAAAAAGTGCAGAGGCTCATAACTACAGCAAGATTGATTAAGGTGAGATATTATGGAAAGTTCCATCATATTTTATTATCTTATAATTGCCTTTTTGTTTTCAAGCTGTTCTATTGCAAATGGTTTGCAACAATGTGCTGAATTTGTCTTTTGTATTTTCCTTCGTATTCTGAATAATTTATAAAAAATAACTAGAAATTAAAGACAGATTTTTCACTTTGGTAAATCTAACAGTCTGTATAAACAAAACTTTAGAAATCATTAAACAAATTCAAAAGGTAACAGAGAAACTTCTAAGCAGAAAATTAAAGCAAATTAATCGAGTAAATTACTTCGTGTGAATAATTCACTTCGGCTTTATTTCAAAAATTTGCTTATTATTGATCATTAATTAGAAGAATGGTGCTATATGCAAACTTAATTGCATTTATTCTAAGTACAGATATTTTCTCAGTGCTTTAAAAATATGCATCCTTCAATGTACTTCTGAACAGTTAGTTTGCACATTGATAAGTGTTAATGCCGTGCTAAAACTTATGTGATATCATTCTGTGAATGCTAGAGAACTAAGGGTAAGTAAACATGATTAACTGCAGACTGTGATGCTAAACATATTCAATTATTCAAGTGAATGTTCCTCTCCCTTTCAGCTAATGAGAAATTTATGGATTAGCCTTTTCTGCCATCCCTGGTGGATATTCCTTCCTATTGTTAAGAAATGAGGGATAATGTAATGAGATGCTCACTTGATTACTATCAATAAGACTTCAAATGGTAATTTTATGAAGCAGCAGCTAAATTTATCCCAGGTGTAACATCAAGAAAATCGATAACATAGCAGCAATGAATATTGTGCTAGAAAACTGATCACGTAGATCACTGCAACATATTTGTATGATAACTTTGACTTAAATGATTTCTTAAATTACAAAACAGCGTTTTTTTTTTTTTCTAATGACATTGAGTCATTATTTATTTAAAGTCTTTGTGTTTATTTAAAGTCTTTGTCTGGGAGAAGGGCCAGTCTGTGGAGAATCAGCAGAAAACCTTGCTGACGTTATTAAGGTGCTGCCTGGGCTTCCCATTCAAAGATGTATATAACTAAGGGCTGAAAAGCAAGCCATGGGTGCGCTCTACGTGTCTGTCAACTTCCACAGACAAGCTTTTCCACTAGGAGAGCTTAATGTGGTCCCTTAGGATAAGCTGGAGTATCTGGGAGACACAGGTAAGCTAGGATAGGGCTGCAGTGCCCTTGCAGACTGCAACTTCCAACAGTCAACTGAAAGAGGAAGGATCCCTGCTGTGGACTAGGGCTGTAAAGGGAGTGTGCTGACAAATAAACTAGATATGTGATTATTGGGCAGTGCTTGAGCCCACAGTAGTTCTTCAAGGGCAGACATACTCATGTTTATTGAGCTTACCGCAGATATTGAACTATTCCATCTCCTGGAGCTGCTCCTGTGATTACTTTTGCACAAGCTTTCAGAATGGATCTTAGACTGAGATCCCCTGCTGTCCTCAGCAGACCTAAGAGTGATTTAGGATGCACTCAGCAAACTAATCTGGATCCAGAAGAGGAACCCAGCTCACCGGGTGTTCTTGCTGAGATATCCAATAACTAGCCAAACATCTCAAGGCAAAGCATCTCTTTGGAAACAAAGTATCTCAATAGACAGTTTTACTTAATAAGAAAGGTTTATTTTAAAGCCTCATTTTCTTTTTTAGAATCATAAAAAACTAGAACTGCATGCTCTCTCTATTGATATGAAATGAATCTGTCATGAACTTATTGCTCATTTTCAAATGAATATTTTCTATTACAAAAAGCATTAGTCTCGAGATGACTGGCAATCATTCGAGCTTTTGGAACAGAAAGCCCTAGCACAGGCTTATAGAAAATTCAGCGAGAGCCTTGTGCAGGAGTTCCCTTCCGCACAATGAGATTTCTCTAAATTATGCTATCTACTTCAAGAGTAATTGCAATAAATTTGATATGACCAGCAAACATAAAGTATGCCAGGATATCACAGTTCATTACAATAGGATCTCCATTGTGGACTAATAATAAATAGTAATGCTCAGATAACAGCCAAGAAAATGTAACTTCTGAGCGTTGAAAGAACATAAATAAGGCTCTGAACTCATTGGATCCTGTTCTGAATAGAATAAGTGGATGCCCTGTGGACTTCTATCGAAGTGATGGATGAGGGTTTTTCTTTTTTGACTACTGAAAATGCAAGGAAATAAAAAATGTACCCAACCCCCAGACTTTTAATCCTCCTCTTGCATTTGTAGCAGATCTCTACTCCAATGAGTGATTGAGGACTGTGAACACAGAATGTGAAGGACAAGCACTCCAGCAGGAATATTTCAGATGTCGTGGTACCTCGGGCACTTAAAGGAATATGGTCAAATAATGTCTGCTGTGGGTTTTGCTTCACTTTACATTTCCATGTTTCTAAAAATCATGTTTCCTAGGAAATACAAGCATATTATCTTCTTTTGTTCTTGAAGTGTCCTCTCTTTTGGAAAGATTTGACTTTTTCCCTTCGTTTTCTTTTCTTTTTTTTTTTTTTTTTTTTTTAAAGCAAAATTAAATTTATTTTGTTTTTTTTTTTTTTTTTTTTTGCAGTACTGATCTTGTCAATCAACAGCTAGCTGTTATATGCACTTTTTAATACTATTTTGTGCTCTTTCAAGCAGCTCTGTCTAAGCATATTGAAACGTATTTCAGCTGCAGCACAGTACAGTATTTTAATCTTTCTGTGATGGCAGTGGATGCACAGAGAACTCTACTTATTTTTAGATTATAACTGAAAAATTTAAAGCATTGACAGATTATTATTGTGAACTCATGAAGGAGAAAATTAAAAGTTCAAGGGACAAACTCAGTGCTAATCTAAAACTACCACTACATGTGGAGATAATAAACATCCATAAGTTGTAAAATTTGTCCAAATATCATCCATGAATTGACAATGTGTGTGGATAATCTTGTGATAACATTTTTATTGTCACTCAGGCTGAAGCAGAAGTAATCAAATCTCATTTGTCAAGGCTAGCTTATTATTTTAGCCATGTGAAGGGATCATTTCTTTACAAAGCTACAAAGGAAGAAAATATGCAACAAGGCAAGTGTACAGAAGGCTTTTGATCTTGTGGAGTATATGATGTAGGGCAGAGACAAGAGTGTTGACTGATGAATAGTATGACTCATCATGGATTAATAAAACCAACCAAACAAAAAAACCACCATCTTTTACTTTATGTTGTATCTACAGAATTTTATAGTTCCTTACAATGTTGGAAGCCTTTATTTATTTGTTACAATGTTTTCTTGCAAAAATATTCCATATGCATTGCTCTAGCATGCAATAAGCAATATTTACAATGGGAGTATTTTTTCTATGCTTAACTTCAAACTATTCAGTTATGGACATTATACGTAACAGATAAATCACATATGATTTAAACTTATGTTAAAGTCTCTCACCTGCTTCTGAGAGACGCAATGGCTTAGTGCTAGAAAATAATTTCTTTTTTAGACACTCAGCAGAATTCAGGGAGGGTTGTTTTGATTTTGTTTGTGAAGCAGTTGTTAAAATTATCATGTTCCTTCTCTCACATCTGAAATAATAACATCTATTTTACTTTTAGAAGATAAATGCTGACTGTGCAAGGAGATGAATGAAATACCTCTTGTCTAGCCTCCCAGTGCTGATCTCTGGACAGCAGGCCTGTTGATTTCAGAGCTGACATGCATGATATTTGATCAAACTCTTGCTCTATGTTGTTCGGGTGTTAATGATAATTTTCTTTTTATTTGGACAAAAAGACTTTAATATCCAAAATAGACTACTAGGATTACTTGGATTATCTCCTGGATTGCATAATCTGTAAAACAGAAAAAGCTGATATCTGTAACAAGTACATAGACTTTTTTGAACTTGAGATTGTTTTCTTCCATTTTGATAATTTGTTTTTTCAGGAGATAATAATTCTTGGAGGAAAAAAAAAAAAAGTGAATTTTCCATGCAACTATCTCATCTGCATTTTCATCTGCTTACAGGCTAAGTATTGGGTAAAATTATTCATAAACATTTTGTCTAATTTTGTATAAACCAGGCCATGACCTGGTTATTGAACTATGTTGCGTCACTCATGAATTGTTTCTGGTGTTAGAAGAGTAAATAGTTGCAGTCTGTAAGGATGCTTCCTACTTACTATTGTCTTGGATAAAATTCAATACGTGAGGCAGCGCTTATGGGTTTGTGGTTACTCATACAGGACGTGTAGTATTAAGACCCTACTTCCCAGTTTAGAAATACTCAATGCCAGAATGGAGTGTATAATTCATGATAAAAGTTCATCTGTTCCCTTATACAAACACAACACTTTTTACGGTTCTCCTTGATAATTTGTTCCTAAACCTTACAGTAAGACAAGGACTTCTGAAGAATATGATCATTGCTTTTGCTTTGGAAGTCCTTCTGCCCTAGTCTGGATTTTAGCCAGGATATTATACAAGTCTATCAGGCAGGTGAACAACTTTTCCATACTACTGCCAGATTTAGATGCCTTCAGCCTGGTTTGGAGTTCATCTCTGCCTTCATTCTGAAAGTTATTACCTCCATGGGTCTGCTACCACTAATTAACCAGTTACTGCTTGATTAGTTTCAGTCAGATTAAGTCAGGCTAGCAAAGACCCTATCACTAAAATTGTTTCACCTGCATTTGGTCCTCATCAGCTAAAAGTGGAATAGGGAAAGTACCATCTGGTGTACCTGAGAGATACCCACCCTTTGTGGGAGTGAGATGATGAAAAGTTGTGAGGAGGACTGGGAGCAGGACCAGAACCTGAAACTGTGAGATTCCAGGTCTGTATGGAAACTGCTAAATCATGGCCTGAACCTCTGATTGATCACCTGAGGTAAGCACTGAGTCAGCCATGGGAACACAGATGAAGGCAATTGAGCTGTGTGACCAGAGCCTGGCTCTACTTCTCCTACCCATTTAGGGCTGACTGCATCGAGGAAGAATCTCTTTCTGAAGATCATTCACTTTAGAGTTTTTCTCTGAGCCTAGGAAGGTGGGTGAGTGTTTCATTTATTTTTTATTATCTCTTTCCACTGTGATAACCTTTCTAGTTATACGATCTGTAGATATTAACCTAATCGTGCTGCTCTGTATATTTGTTGATCATACATAAGTCTCAGTGCTCACTGAGCATATAACAGCAACCTCATATTTAAAATGACATAGTTTGTGTTCTAGGTAGATCTTAAAGATGTTCGTCTGGCAGTCAAAAGTGAGAGGATCATGTCAGAGGTATCTAGTCTGGAATTCATCAAAGGCAGGAACATGAATTTGATAAGGAATTTTGTGCTAATACTTGAGAGCATTAACCTGCTTTCAGGCTGAAGGCATTAAGGGCATTTTGCTAGTTGCTGCAGTATAGATGCAGGCCCAGGGTAGTTCCCAAGTGTCCCAGAAATGTGGCCGAATTGCTCTGGCTTTCTTTAGAAAAACTATTACTACACAGCCTGAAATAGGCAGCTTGCAGTTATCCATTTATGTTCCTGTGATGGATATTGTTTGGAATTTTGTGGATGTTAAATTTTTCTTTCCTTTTTAATGCTTTTCATCCATTTTCTACCTCCTTTTCCATAAGAATATTGATTAATGTGAAACTAAAATTATTTCACTTGATACTCATACTTCTCAGAAAAGCAGCCTTTGAGGTTAGGGCTTTCTTATCACTTAGAGTCACAGAGTAATGTTCAAATAAAACCAAGGCATACATATATTTCATAAAAGTTTTTTCCTTTTTGTTCTCTGAAGGAGAGGCAGTCATACCCATGACTTCAGATTTGTTTTCAAAACTTAGTAATAGTTCTTAGTAAAGAGAACCAAAGCTGCATCAAATTGCATTCTGACCTCAAGGTATTATCCTCGAACTGCAATTCAAGGTGCTTCCCCTCGTTAGCTTAATGAATGCTACAGCAGTTTGTCTTGGTTGACTTCTTCCATGAATAAATGTAAGCCCTTTGTTGCCATGACTTGATATAATTTTATGCCCTATCTCTTAATGATTCACAGGCAATTTGTTAATCTGAAACTTTATTTTCTCTGAAACATTTCTGTCCACAGTGATTATTTCCATTACTGCACCAAACTGAGTGAGAACTTTGGCACTTGCCTGTGAACTGTTGCTCTATTTCTGTCAGAACAGATGCTAGGGAAATTTGCTTCTTTATTCTCCTGACACATTTTGATTAGAAATTTTGATCATATCCTTACTATGTGAAGAGGGGCTTTAATTAATTTACATTGATATACAGGTACTTTTCTATTATCTTTCTGATCTACTATAGGTATAGGTGCCAACTCAATCATATTGGCAGCTGCTTGTCCTATACAAAGCATTTGTGCTGACTCCTGCTGTTACACCTCCTAGGATTTAAATCATTGGATGAGCTGCTGAATAAGATAGTCTACAGCTCATCTAAAAATAATAATTAATTAAAAACTTTCCTTTCCTCTCTGAGTAGATCAATTCTCCTTTTTTTGGCTGATAGATTTTATGTGGATTTCCAGAGATTTCAAAGCTTGAGTCTCAATAATTGTCCTATAACACTGTGGAGTTAAATGCTAAATAACAGGTTGAATTTTTTAGTTCAAGTGTTACTCAGGCACATAAATATGCATTTGTGAGCAATAATTAGCATTTTAGTTCAGATTAGGTGTGGGCTTTGCCTCTGTGGGTTGCTTTGCATTACAGAGTAAGCAAACTGGATTTTATTCAGACCCACACAAACCAGGCATGGTTATTGTACTCCATTCAGCTTCATGTGCCTACCTATACTGGTCATCTGCTAACATGAACTGTTTGGTTTTCAGCCTGTGAGATCAGGGGAAGCCCAATCCTGACCTGGATGTATCTTGTCAGCACCACTGTGCAAGCATCATGCTTGGCTTTATGGATGACTAGTTGTCATGCTGCACTGCCTCCTGTTGGAGCAGTAAGGCATAACCAGCGAGTCTGAAGATCAGAGAACTGTGCATCTCTTTACCTTTTTTCTTTTTTATTTTTTAAATGCCAGTCCTGAATGCCTGGGTGATGTTGTTAATAGTACTGATGCCAGTGAAAATTAATGACCCTTCTGTTAGTGTGCACTTCACAGAGTTGTGACAATGGAGGGTAAGGACAATAAAGAGCCGTTCCAATTGAATCTCAGTGTTTTTGTGTGCTTAAAAACATCAGTAATGTATTTTACTGTAAATTGCTTGAGATTCCCAGCAAGAAAGGGAACATGGTTGGAGACTGAGCAACACTTAAAAATATGTTTACAAGTAAACATAACCCAGAAAGAGCAGATCATAAACAGTACTTGGTTTTACCTGCACACAAGCATGCAGACACCAGTGACTGTGGGTGTAACTGAAGACTGATTTAGTGCCAACTACATAGTACAAATTGAGTGAAAATAGAGATGCATGTTTGTACTCTTTGCTTGCAGAAGCAAATTCTGGAATTTAAATGCTTTTGTGGCTCTATCTCTACTATGTTGTAATTTTTCTTGATGATAGCTGTGGGGTGGTGATGAATAATATCTTAAACTGAAAGCACGAGCCTATTTATGGACCATACTAATTCATGTGGAAGGCTTATTGATTTCTTTTTTTTTTTTTTTTTTTTTTTTTTTTTAATACACATTGCAAGGAAAACAGATTGGTTTAGTACTGTGGAACACATGGGCTGAATGCTGCCATCAGCCTCTGTGTGAAATGAGTTCTTTTGGTTTCAGGAGAACATTTTTTCTTATGCTTGTAGATTTAAAGTGGTTCATTTTAACGCTAGAAAACATGATGTTGATTTTTGTAATCTCCTATGTATTAAATCGACAGTACAATGGCTAATGTTCTAGATGTATGTTAAAAAAAAAATCTTCACTTTTTTTTTTTTTTTACTGGTTCCAAATACCTCCTTATTCAACATACCCTAATATAAATGGTGCATTACTTAATTTTATTGGCTTCCATGGGATTTTCTGTCTCTGTCGGATTGGCTCCAGTGTTGAATCTGGCCAAGTCTTTCTTATGGCTGAGCTAAAGAGGTACTCATGTTAATGTTTAGCATAAGAAAAAAAAACATTGCAAGAGATAAAATATTGTTTGCTTGTTTTATTATTATTGATAGCAGCTTGGAGATTGCACCTCTGTGTAATAACCAGCACCTAAAAGATTAAGCAATTACACAAAGTAATCAACTTAAAAGGTGTGTGCACATACAAAAATCAATATTTTATAGAAAAAAGTTCATTTTACAGATTATCATATGATTTTTCCTATGCAAAATATTTATAAACAAATCAGTGATTTTAAAAATCAGTTCAATATGGATTACAGAAAAACCAACAAGGTTTGATCAAATCAATAAGATTCTCATTAATACTACCCTCAGATTGGAAATGTTTGCTGTTAATACAAAATAATATGCTTTGTCTGCAGTTAAATTTGTCATATCATTTTACGTTTTATATATCGCTTCCCAGTCAGTAGTTTCTGATCCACTAATGTGAAACTTTTACAGATCTTCCATATAGAAACAACCATTTACAGGAGTAAGATTTTTTTTTATTTTTTATTATTTTTTAAAATTAAGATTGTTACATAACACCATGTAAAATGTGCAAATTGTGAAAATGTGGATAAGTTTCTCTTGCTTATGGTTGGATAAGCTTATGGCTACGGGCTTTTTTTTTTTTGTGGGTGAAGGTGAGGTTTTTTTGTATTATATGTGATTTTTTTACTGGAAGTGTATAAACAAGTGTTATTCTAACTTCAAATTTTGATGCTCAAAAACGTAGCTTCACAAGAACTGCCAATTTCAAAGAGAAAGGGCAAGTGTTACTCAATTATATTCTGTCTGAGTAACAATGAGAACTATTCCAACATTGTAGCTTAGATTTTCTACTGGGTGTATACTGAGTGCAAATCATACCTATAGCTGAAGAATCTGGAATTCTGCTCTCTGCTTTAATAGAACAAAGCTTCTGGGTACAGTGAACAGAGTAAACAACTGGGGAACCTCAAAGATATTTGAGAATTGAATAACTAGGTATACATATACTAATTTACATTCATGTGTCTTAAATCAGAGTGTTTTAAGTTGGCTGTTCATAATTGGTTCAGGAAAGAGCATGAACTATCCTCAATATGGTATTAATTTCTTTTCAACAATGCAAGTAGATGACTTACAAATAAGTCATCATATAAGTGCTAAACCGTGTGTGTGGCCAAATTATGTGCCTCTGTGAGAGGATGGAGGCCACATCCAAAAGGGAAAGCTAGTTAGAGTTATACTGCATGTTTCTCAGATCATTACTGATCTATGGCTCAACTTTCATATGAACAAAAGCATTGTTAAGCCAGTTAAAGTTCAAGGAGGACTACAAAACCCATTATGGTCTGCCGTTAAATACTTCAGGTGGTTGTCTTTGTGCTCTGTGCTGCTGCAATGCCTTTCTGCCAATATTTCACTTACTAAATGAGAAGTACCCTTGTTAAAACAACTTATACTTTGGCTAAAATTAGGAGACAGGGAAAAAAACCACACCGGTCTGATCCTATAAGGATCATTGTCTCATGGGAACTACATGAAAGTACTTTAATTTTCATAAGGCTGAGCAGTTTGGCATCTAGTTCACATCTAAACCCTACTCGTCTGTATCAGGGAGACTTTTTATGTCCTTGATCTACTTTAAGGGCATAAAATGCAGTGATGTCTGCCTCTTTCTTTTACAGTACTTTCATTTTAGTACTTAATCCTTGGCGAATACTGGAGATGATGTCCTTGGCCTTTAAACACATACTACAGATATCAAAGGCATTTGTTAAGGGAAAATATGTGAGTCTAGAATAAACTGTATATTAATTGTGAAACTTAGAGTAACCAGATCATGTGAATATACTTGAAGACACATATGCTTGGATGAGATGAATCTCACCGCATGAGTTAAGGTCAAAACTGAGTTTTCCTGTGAGGCTTATAATTCACAGTAGGCAGTGTTAGGGTTTAGAAACTTTCTTACTCCTTCAGAGTTGCTTTATCTAAAGTGTTAAAACTACAGTTACATGCAGTCATCTTCCTTGTATATGTGATACAGTGGGACAAAGACCAGGGAGAACGGTGAATACTTGTGTTTCCCTCCACCTTTCTGGGGTGGAGGCTGATAGTTATATCAGTCCCACCTCCCGTATCTGTGTACTATGTGTCAATACTATGTGAATTCTCTGTCACTTGGTTTGGGAATATCAGGGCTGCTGTTATCAGCCCTGCACCCCTCCCTAACATACGTACTAAATCTGATGCTAGTTTGATTTTTATGAAGGCCAAGAAAAAATACTAAGGCTCAAGAGAATAAAAAGGATGGCAAGAAGAGGTACATCTAAGTTCCAGTATCTGTGGGTGTTGGTGATTATTTGCAGTCCCCGGCTAACGTTGTTCTTATGGTCAAATGTATCCTCAGGAATTTACAGATGCGTGTGGGAAACTTTTTCACAGCTGCTAATTATATGTGTGTTTTTTTGATATATTCTTCTTATTTCAGTAGTCATACTATTCCTGTCAAACATGTACAGTTTATTGACAACTAGACAATGGACTGTGGGCTCTATTAATGATACTTTGGCCAGGATAATCTGTGTGAATTTTGTATATTATTGTAGACAGCCTTGAGAGGGAAACTGAGGTAGGTGAGGGTAGGAGGATGGAACTGAAAGCTCATGGCGTTGACTGTCTTGGAAGAAGCTTTATGTTCATTTTTGAAGTCACAGGTCTGATATTACTATGCTAATGCTTGCTGCATCTGAAATTCCAGAAGTCTATATAGAAAACAAACTTGAATATCCCTGTTTATATGTGCAATTTTAGATGGTCAGCTTGATTTCATATGGAAAAACTCAATCTCACTTAATGATGTAGTGGAGGAAAATGTGCTGTGTACACAACTGGATAGGTAGTCTAAGTAGTTCATGCGAGGATCACAGAATTTGGCAGATTTGGAAGTGACTTAACAGTGTTAGTTTTTTCATATGCATCTTTCTGTTATTAAGGGAGATGCAAATTGGCGTAACTCTTATTTAAAAGATTTTCTTGACATTAATCTAACAATGATAATCACCTAATGAACTAAATGTACAGATCCACTGTTTTCTTTCAAGAGTTGCTTTTCATGTCCAAACTACTCTAATTGCTACCTGCATAATTGTGTAACTCATGGAAATTACTAAAGACAGGTTGATTTAAACACGGTGTTAAAATTTAAAAGGAGTGACAGTACTAATAAAGTGAAACAATCAGAATAGATCTATTTGACAAAGCCAGTAATTATAAACTTGAATACCAATTAGTTCTGAGTTGGTAGGTTTATTTCAGCTCTTATGTTGGACTTGAGAATAATTATATTTATTTTCCAAGCTATTCAAAACATCCAGAAAAATAAAGTGTGAATTCATTGTATAGAGACAACACATCAAGCACTTGTCTTTCCAGTATTTTGATGTAGTCACAGTGAAAATATACATGCTGGTAAATCCATCTACTCAATATAGACAAACTGTTACCCTTTTGCTGAATTGAAGTACTGAAATTTATCAGGGAAAGAGTTCTGCAGGTGGGAGAAATCGATCCAAGTAGGACAGTGTGAAATAGTAATGCAAAAACTGCTAAGGAGGTTTTTGAAGATATATTGACAATGCATTTGCTTTTCTCACAGCGATTTATCTCACGTTTAGAACTATTGCCTTTAACAGCACAGTCATTATAGTGGTGCTTTTGGATTTTTCTCTTGCGAGTGACAAGTCCATCCATCTATCAAATATGGAGAAAACAGTGTTTCCCTTGATTTCCTTTGGGATTACCATTAAGGTAAAATAATTAAAATTGGAATGTCGAATTTTTTTGTTGTCTATGAATGCAAATAAGTGCCTGTACTTTCTATAAGTATGTATTAGCAGAGTGGAAGCAAATTTGCACGTTTTAGAAAGTATTAAATGTTGATTGCAAAGCAGGGTGTTGCAAGCAAGACTTGATGGAATTTCTCTCAAGAAGAAATAGGTAAGGTCTTACTGTTTGGAGCATCACAAATTGAACAAGAAGAGAGCATTAGAGAGCTCTGCTCTCTAGATGGATGAATGAACTTAAATTACTGGTAGTGCTTCTTTTAACAATGCATCCTTGTAAATTTTGACAGGAAGACATGTAATACGTTCAATTATATGTAAAGTATGTGTAATTTCTGCTAGATCTTTGACAGTGCAGTTTATTTTTTATGATAGCAACTGAGAAATAGGAAAGTAAGACAATAAAAATCTGAGTACACTGATGCTAAACATACACACGAGGAAATACTTGTAACAACATACCTATTCCGTACTTTGATTTTTATTTTTTCTCCTCAAAAGTTTTGAGAGACAATTCTTCGGACTGAAGTCCACTCCTCCTATCAATTGTTTAGAAAATAGAATAAATACAGTAATATCACTGTCACTGCAAAATATGGTGTCTTCTATGTTTTGAGCATATGTGTGAGGACTAGGTACGAGTACAAATTCAGCTTTCTTATTGTTGGGTATAACAGCAGTGCTTCATTTATTTCTCAGTCAAAGTAGATTGTAATCAGGATATGGAAAAAGTGGATGATGGAAATAACAACACTTCAAGAATTTGTTCTCTAAGTTTGGTGAAGTTTTTGGAAATGAGCTATAGTATCACTTTCAAATGCTTTATTTCAAGTAAACTTATCAGACATAATATAAACAAAGTGAAAAAGCTGCTGTCAGCTTATCTAAAAAAGCCGGTACATTCACAATATGAGTTTCTGATATAGATGTTTTTTCAAGCAGTACAAAGATTATATTCTTATTCCTTTGTTTCTTTTGTCAGCTGATAATTTCATACTTTTTTAAATTAAGTAGCATTGAGGTCAGCCATGTGGAAAAAGGAAAATATCTCAGGAAATTATATTTTAAACTAGTAAATAGTTGGACTAGTAACTAGTAAACTAGTAAGAAAGTTGGACAAAAGAGTATCTGAAAAAGAGAGGGAGTTGATGGCTTTTGTAGGTCATGAGAAATATGTTAAAAGTAATAAGAATTTAATGAGTGCATGATTTGATTGCAGATTTGCAATGGTACTGGATATGAGAAGGTTACTTTTGTCAGAATGTCAAGAATCTTCCTCAGTGTTTTGGTAGTAGAAATGCCACAGGGAGGCCAGGTATGGAAACTTTCAAGGAGGTTATATGATGAACCTGGAAGAAACCTCTGTTTATTTGGATCTCTTTTTTGCATTTAAATTTCTGATAGAAGTCATGCTGATTTCAATTTTGGCGGAGTCCTTATTGTTCGTGTTCATTGTGTGTGTTGAAGAATTTTATTTGCTGGTTCTATGGCAGAGGCCATAAGAAAAAAAAAATCATTTGTAAATGAATCAAAAACATTTTTTCCTACTTTTTTTTCTCTTAAAAATGTCTTTTTTGTTTTGTTTTTTGAAAATATAAGCTGAAAAAGCTGTGCGAATCTCTATAAATCAGCCGCAAGTGATCAAGCTGTACTCTCAGACATAGTATTCTCTGAACTGGAAGCTTGAATTACGCTATATGGAATCTTGGTGCATTTTTTATTTTCAAGACTAATTCTAAAAATAGCTACTGTGTTTAGTATAATGAAAAAGATGCTAGTTACATCTAAATAAAAAAATAGGGGTCATATGTTCATGATATGTTTTTTCTCCTCTATTAGCACAAAACTACAGATTATCAGGTGTGTAGATAACTAATGCTGCTTAATGTTTTTATAGGTAGAAAATACAAAAGTGGGATTTTTTTCTTTTTTTATACAACTGTATTGTAGTGGAAATACTGAGTCATGGCTTGAAGCAGTGATTGAGCAACTGGTGAGAAGGCAGGGCCAACCCAGGGGAGCTCAGGTGCATGCAGTGCATCCAAGTGGCTAGAAGAGGTGGAGCCAGGACCGTTTAAGGGCTCGCAGGGAGGTGAGGGTACCTCATAGGAGGGTCCCTGCCTCCCTGATGGCCTTATAGGCCTTTCAAAGATAAGTATTTTTTTCTCCTCCTTTTATTTCTGTACCTACTGCTGTCACATTTAAGCAGAACCTCACTTGCTGTAGCCTAAGACCTTGCTGCTCTGCATGCTTTCTATCATGTTACACCTATTTAGAGGAATGTTCGTAAGAAGGATAAATCTCATTTAGATAACATCGGGACTGGTGTTTGAAAGCTTCTGACTTTATGAAAACCTAGTTTAGAAAACAAGATGTGTTATACTGAATTAAACTTGCACCATGACTGTTGTTTTTTTCTGTCTGAACAATGAGGTAAATTACTGTGACAGGAAAAAACTCAGAACCTTGTGCCCTGCTATGTGAAGGAAGATTGTTGTTGAGCAGAATGCTCAATCTTTTTTGAGTTCATAGGTTGCAAATATTGTTATAGTGCCTCTCAGGAACGTCATAAATTACTTGAAAATTCTGGGAGAGATCCTAATTTTGGTAGTTAACTTTGACAGAACATGTAGGTTAATAACTCATCTTTCCAGAAGTCCCCTACTAAAAGTCTGCGAATGCTATGGTACCTGGTAAGAGTTGGATAATGTTTGTGTTGATTGCCTTGCAGTTGCTTAGAAGACTGGAGGGATGCAGTGGAAAAACCCTGGTAATTTTTTGCTAGATACACATGATTCTTGTGTGAACAGTGAAAGCGTAGTCACTTCATTTTCCTTGCTTACGTAATTCTTTGAAAATGTTTCTAAGTATTCCATTACCCCTTCTCTATGCAGTGCCAGTTGCTCTTTGAATCTTCTTAGAAAAGATGTGATTAAATGCTGTTACATCTGAAAGTAACAGATTGCTCTAATTGAACTGTAACAACTTATTTATGCTGTATCAATAGCTTATTCAAATTTTAAATTTGGTATGGTTTACATGGTTTTTGGTCCTAATTCTTTCTTACAATACATATTTAATATTATAATCATTTATATGCATGACAGAAGATTATGTACCATATATTTCTTTTTCTTCTTCTTTTTTTTTTTTTTTTTTGAAAATACATCTATGTTTCTAGTTTATGGAAAGATGAACTTGCTGTTTCTGTATCCTATGGGAATGTAGCTCTACTCCTTTATATTCCAAATTCATGTTATTTTTTTCTCATCCCAGTTCTTCTCTCCTCTCTCCCTTTTCATGGCTATACTAAGGTCTGTATGAACAAATACATAAAAATAAATGTTAATATGCAAATGCTGTTTTAATACAGAGCTCAAACTTATTATTCCGATGAACCTTACCATCAAAATTAAAGTATATTAGCTGTTGTGAATTTGCTTCCTTTAGATTTTCTATGAAATCCCATTAGAGAGGTTTAGAACAAAAGCCTGTGAGAAATTTTATCCTTTAAATACTGTGGAAGGTGTATTTTAAAAAAATCTATTTTCAATTAAAAATGAGTTTAATCATCAGGACAATAGAACACAGTAGTGGATCTGTATAGGAAGAGACTATATAGATGATTGCTTTGAATGAAGCTAAAAAAATACTGGCTATATATAGTGGCTTTCTTTTTAAAACATATTTTGTAAAAGTATTTTTTCTTTTAGAATTGGAAATTAGTGGATGGCATCTGCTGGGTAAAGTATTCTCTTTTCATACCTTAGTGCTGTTGAAATATTGAAAATGAAACATAGTGTGAAACTCCCTGGATTCTATGTAAATAGTAACTGCAGGCTTAAACAGTTGAGGTTGGGAAGAAATGAGTTTTAATTAATATCTTTATGCTCATGGATTTCACTTTAAATTATTATTTGGAGTTCCATTTAGTTTTTTCCTCACAGAGGCGATCTTTTTTTAAAAAAAAAATTACAGCTCAGATGTTCATTTCTGTGAGATGGTTAGTGCCTTCAATTCTCATCAAACTCATTGTGAAATGAATGAATGCAACAGATTAAGAAATTGAGTCTTAAATTATTCATTCATTATTCACGGGACTGGAAATCTCTAGCTAGGAGAATTCATATGGGTAAAAGAAGAGGATGCTTTGGAAATAAAGTTTTTTTGATCTTGAAGTGGCAAGGACAAATCACCAACAAATAAAACACTAAAGAACTTTAAAAAATATGGCAGGATATATGGTAAAAGTATAACTTTCAGATCAGTATAATTTGGCTGTAGACTGTGAAGTTTGGAGACTTCTTTCTAGCAGTGAAAACTGAATAAATTGTAAGATAGTTGAAGACAGTCATGTAGCTGTAGTAATTTTTCTGCTCAGTATCTTGTGGCAGTTGTGCATGATATAAATATTATGTTGCATTTGTGGACAGCTTAGAGAATTGAAATTTGTAGTTAGAATAATCAAATAAAGGCAGATGTGAGCAGAGAAGATTAGATCAAAAACAATTTTGAGTATGGAAAAATCAAGACTTACAATAAAACAAATGTACCAGCCTGTGTAAAAAAGATTTTCTAATTATGGATATCTATAACTAGAGAAGGTACATTATTATTATATTAATCTAATAAAATTTGGTGGCTTCTTAATGAAATTCTTTCACCTTTTGTCTCACAAGATTTGAATCCCAGACTGTAGGAGAAAGATTTTTAACTTCATCTCATCCAAAGGACTCTGAAGGGATTGGTCTGGACCTCAGGGTCAATAGTTTAAAATCTAGTACTTTTTTCAGTAACCTGAACATACTTTACACACTACTCTGCAATGTTTCCTTTTGATGGTAGAATAAAATACTTTACTCTTTTGTTTAGAAAATTCCTCTTCTGCATTGTCTATGAATATGTCTTGTGGCACTGATATTTAAGGTGCAAAATGTTTTCTTTTTTAGAAGCAATTTATGATAATAATTTTGAAATTGCTTTTAAATGTCTCAGAATGGGTATTTTATGGCTCATCTATGTGGAAAATATCAAACTTACTGAGTGTCATCTTTCCTGAGCTGTTCTTTGCATTAGCCTCTCGTGGGTGCTAGTTGTATTTATTTTATCATCAATAGCCATAGATGGCTATTTTTATTGAAGAGTAACTCCTAAGAGCTTGTCATAGTCCATCTGTATTTTCACATGACTGTGACACGCAGTCAGATGCCACCTTCTTTAATGGATTTTCAGTATTTGTGAATTAGCAGGTCACACTTGCAACATAGGCCAGCAACATCTACCCACAATCTACTTTGTTTCAGTCTTCCTCAGAATAGCTCCTAAAAGGTGAGCAACTGCTTCCTAAAGTCTACTCATCCCTTAACGATTCTGAGAGAAGTGAAATGCTTGAGTTGTGCTGAATGAAGTTATAATGTGGCTGGTAAGAGGTTGAAAACAGCACTGATAACTTTAAGATAACTACTCTAAAGCATAAGTAGTTATGTAAAACATCAGAATAGATTGTACGTACAATACTTTCTTTAAAGAGTGTGAAAGGAAAAGAAAAATGGAAGAACACCCAGCTATTCTAAGTAAGGGAGAAAAAGAATGAATTAAGCTATGATTAAATTGATCTGTCTTTCTGGGAAACACATGAAAATTTGTATTTCAAAAAGATACGTTAGCATCCAAAAGAAAGGAAGGCTATAATAACCTGTGTTAATTTATCAAGAAAAAAATCACTTGCATTCTACCTACTGAACTCAGTGCGGAAGGTGAGAAAAGTAAGTATCAGAGGCCTGATAAGGTTTATGACATTCTCTCAGATTATACTTAAAAGGAAAATAAGGAAATGAATAGGAAAAGCTGGAAGCATTGCGTGAAAGTATTTCAAACTCTATAGTGATCATTGATGTTTGCTGTCAAAATGGAGGGATGCATGGAGCATGGCTCAACAGATCTCAGTATGCCTTGAAATTCTTGTTGGTGTCTTGGGTAGCAGAGCATGGAATGTATTTACTAGACTTGTAAATGACACATAATTGAACAACCTTCAAACACCCTGGAGAATGCTGTTCAGATTCAGAGTGATTTTTCTGGAAAGAATGGACAAAGCCCTGCAGAGTACAATAAAAACAGTGCAAGGTAGAAAACTTCACAACCTGCAAAAACAAAGTCTGGAGAATGACTCACCATCAGTTTTGCAGAAAAAGGCATAATTGACTCATGTTCACATGATGATAATAATGTAATGCTTCTGTGAGAAGGACAAATATCATGTAGCGTGTAAACAGGACTGCCTATACAATGCATACAAAGTAATCTTTTGCTTTCCTTAGCACCAAATACTTAGTGTGACTTGCAGCTGAGTGTTCACCTTTCTGGGAAGATGTGTAGTTGTGGTTTTTCATACTGAAGGCATTACTGTCTTTTCCTTTCCAGAACTTTTGTTCTTAAATACTTGTACACTTAATTTTATCTTTCACTTTGCAGCTTAACACTGGCCACTCTTGTTTGAGTACTACAAGTTCCAACCCTACCCATCCATCAAAACCTATTAATTGCCTACAGCAATTCAAATAATGCTGACTCATTGATTCAAAAAAAATTTTGTGACTCCCACAAGATCCTGCTTGCTCAATACTTAATTTGATCTGTGTCTACCCTTCTATATCACAATTGGCTTTACAAACAGGCTTATGCACTTGCAGCTAAGGGGTCTTTCCTCTATACTGAGCAGTCAGATTTTCTCTTTGGCTTTCAGTTTCAGTGTATGTTAGAGTATAGGCCTTAATAATTTATGGCCTTTCAGTGGTGATATTTACAGAGAAAAGGCTGGGATCTCAACAGAAGTACACTTACCTGCCCTAAAGTTGCTCCGAGCAATTGATGTGAGACTGGACAGAAAAATACTCATTTCTAAACAGGCAAATTCAAGAAACTTATCCTGTTTACAACCTATTTAACATAGGTTGGAAAGGACCTAAGATTATCTAGTCCAACTGTCTTTCTATCTCCATTACTACCCACAAAACTACTAAACCATATCTTGTAGCACCTCATCCAGATGCCTCTTGACTGAGTCTAATTTCACTGATTAAATGAGTCTTTCCTATTTGCAGCAGCATAACAGTACACTGAATACTATACAAAACCTATCACTGTTTCATTGCTGAAGCTGGAGATAACTGTCTGTTAACTCAACCAGATAGGAGGTAAGACACTGCTGTGAGCACACGGGTTCTTATGCCTAAGAAGCTCTAGCAAGTGCTGTGCTTTTGTTGCTGCCAATACACAGGTCACTGAAGAGGTATCTGTTGTGCCATCTCAGCACCTCCAGATCTGTGAAAATATCTAAGGCAGATAGGGATTGTTTGTAACAGCAGTAACAATTTGAATTCAGTTTCAGCTGTGCTTGTTTCTTGGGAAGTTAATCCTTGGCTTCACTGTTTTTGTTTTTTTTTTTTAAACTGTTTTCTGAGCAAGAGAGTTTCTTATTATTGATGAGGAATTGTGCATTAATGTCTGTTTTTTGTGTGTTTCTCCTGACAGTGGGGGATAATTTTCTTAGTTTGACATGCAGCATTAAATAATTTTACCCTTGAATTCTGAGTTTCTTGAAATGAGCTGAAATCTAAAAATATTTCTGGCAGAAGCAGTTACACCAGATATCTTAATTATTATGTTTCCAAGGGAATGACAGTCTGTGTAAGAGAAGTTGACATGTCTCCCTGCAGCTATGTGCTTTTTATATTGGAACTTGAGGGTATTATAAATTACCTGGGAGAGAGAGACAGACATAAACATGTTAAATCAGATTTACACCAGTTCTTATAGGATGTAGTAAGAGGATTAACCCTTTCAATTCTTTTTAATTTTGTACAGTTGAACTTACTCATGATAGCAGATATCTCAAATGCATATTGAGATATGATAAAAGCTTTTCCGCTGCTTGCTAGTCCACAGCTTGATCACCTACAGTGACTGTGGGGAGTGTAGGGCTCAGAAACAGGGCAGGGGAGCAGTGCTGATGGAGCGACTGTTGGAAAAAAAGCACCTGTTTTTCTTTTTAACCAGCTTGATTTTGAGGCACTGCCTACTATTCCTACTGCTAAATATTCTTGACTGTCAGGGCATGCAAGCTCTGCACCTGTGCCTCCTGGTTAAATGGGAGAGAAGGAGGCATTCTTCAGACCCTGTACTGTGCAGCTAACAGGACAAATGAGTAAAGATGAAAGTAGATTTAAAAATAGACCCTGCTGATGGAGTATTGTTGTTGCTTTATGTTATGCTGTCATCTAATTACTTATCTAGTTTTCTCAGAAGAGAGACAAACAGGTCAGTACTAGAACGGACTTGAACTGTTCACAAAAATACAGAAATCTCTTCATATCTTTGAATATATTGTTACTAGATGAAGTAAAAATTCTTTGGGAAAAAAAAAATCACTATGATATTTTATATGGAGACTTCAATTTTGAGTGACAAGCAGCTGTCAACCAAAATATCACAATCATAAAACAAATTGCTGACAGTCTGTAATTTGCAACTAAGATATAAAAGCATTGTTAGATACAAAAACATTGATATCCAATTCTCTCCAATTATTACAAACTATCTTATCTACTTGTCACTCATTTTTTTTTTTTTCCTTGCTGCTGTCTTTCATCATGTCCAGAAAGGTATTATGCTTGAGTGCAGACTACTTGGATACGTGGGCTATTAGGTTGTCTTTATTCGAACTCCTATACTTCCTTCGGAATAAGTCACAAAGTTACAGAAACTCTGGAACAAGTTTCTGTGAGAGTTGATTGATGCTTTATGCCTGTGTTCAGGAGGCATTTGGCTAATGCCTCTACTAATAGGTTTCAACTTTTAGTTAACTCTGAAGTAGTCAAGCAGTTGGATTCGATGATCTTTGCAGGTTGCTTCCAAATGAACTATTCTTATTTTATTCAATTTCTAAAGTCGTCATTACTACCTTGATGGGCATATATTTAATTTTAGAAGTTCTGTTTCTACAGAGACATGCTGTCCTAACAGTAGATTGCTGTTAGGATATTTATGAAGACAAGCACTAGAGGAAAATAGTGTTCAATCTTCTCAGTGCTACTATGAGAACTTTGCTGAATAGTATTTTGTGTGGTATGCTCCCTCTTTTTCCTTTTTGGGGTCCAGTGTTGTTAAGTGTACTATCAGGCTGTGGTTATGTTTTGTTTCCCCAATTCTTCACAAGAAAGTGGATGCTGGTAGCAGCATGGAGGTATGAGGTTTCAGGGATTATGTCAGAAAACCTGTGTTTTCTTGCATCTAGTATCTAGATTTGTGAATGTGAGAAAAACTAAACATTGGAATACTTCTTGTTAATCTAAATATGTGATAAGTGTGAAGTGGAAAAATTTCCCTGAAATTTGAATTAGCCTGCAAATGAAATACCTTCTTTCCTTCTGTTATCTAGAAGTGAAGAAGTGAGCGAGTAGATTTCATGAACAGCTTCACTTTCAGAAGCTTCTTAATGAACTGAAATTTTCTGATTTAATTATTTATTTCTAAGAAACTTTCAGAGTTTTAGAGGGACTTAAAGAGGGATCTTGAGAGGTGGGCTCATGTAAACAGTGTATGATTCAGTAAGGTGAAATGCAAGGTCCTGCGCAGATTGGGTAACAAGTGGATAGAGAGCAGCAATATGGAGGAGGCTTTGGGATTACTGGTGGATGAAAAACAAAATATGACCAAACAATGTGCATTTATAGCCCAGAAAGCAAATTATGCAAAAAAAAAAAAAAAAAAAAAAAAAAAAAAAAAAAAGAGTTGGCAGTAGGGCAAGAGATAAGATTGTACTCATGCTCCTATGCGCTCTCTGTCCCATGAGAGTGCACTGAGAGTACTGCATTCAGGCCTGGAATCCACAGCATGAGGCAGAACTGGAGCTCTTGGGTGGGTCCAGATGAGGGCCATTAAGATGATCAAAGGGCTGAAGCATGTCTTGTGTGAAGGCAGACTGAGAAAGCTGAGGTTGTAGAAGCAGAAGAGAAGTCTCTGGAGGGACCTCACTGAGTCCTTCTAGTATTTGAAGGTAGCTTGTAAACAGGAGGGAGGCTTTTTACGTGGTCTGATAATGATGGGACAAAAAACTAAAAGAAGTGGTTTTAGATTAAGTGTTATGTGGAAATCCTTTACTCAGAGTGGTGAGGCACTACAGCACTTGGCCCTCAGACACTGTGTATATCTCATTGTGGGAGGCATTTAGGGCTGAGTTTGATGGGGCCATGGAGTGCCTGATCTAGTGGGTGGAAATCCATTTCATAGCAGAGTGGTTGGAATTAGATGGTCTTTAAGGCCCTTCCAACTCAAACCATTCTCTGATTCTAGAAGACTTCAAGATTAATGTTTCCAGTATGCAAATGTCATAAATTATTTCAAGATTTTTTTTTTACTAAAGAAAAAACCTTATGTTGCCTTTAACACTGTCAGATTCCATCATTGTGCTGCCTATCATATTCTAGTCTCCAAAGTATCCTGAAACTTTCTCTTTAGACCCTTCTCTAACATTATAGGGTCAAAAACAATGATGCCCTAAAGAAAATCGTGCAAGTAATATCCTGTATTTCTGAAGAATTATGACAGCCAGCTATAGTCATTCAATTTCTATACAGACAGATCCCACGAATTGCAACTGTAGTTTACAGATCGCACATGCTTTGAAGAAGACTGGTGCAGGGCAACTGCTGTTTTCTGAAAACTTCAGATTTTCTGGGTATCAGTCAATTCTTTTTGAGAACCACATTAAGAAGAGACTGATGACTAATATGTCCCTGAATAAGAATGAAATAAGCGTTGATTTCATAGAATAACCTTGAAGTTTTGTCAGGACAGCAGAGATTGCTGTTATGAATGGCTAGGTTTGTACTTAAGTGGTGCTATTTCATTCCTCACTGGTGGAATTTAATCTGAATAAATTCAGATGGAATCTGGCAGGCAAGAGAAGCTCTGTGAATTGGTCATGGCTGTGTCAATTCTCCTGTGCACAGGAAGCATGCTGGCTGCTGGCATCTCTATTTTCAATCAAATAGTTTCCTTCCCCAACAGAACTTGTGTTTGCAATAGGCCTGTTTGGGGAGACAAAAAAATTAGATTATTAGACAAATAATCACCCCCTACTTATTTTACAACAGTCTTGAGTAATTAATCCTTATGATCATAAAAACATCCTGTGACCAGTAAAACAGGAAGGAAAATTACATTTGTACTATTGGTACCTGCATCTTCTAGCCCTGTCAGGGTCCACCTCATTGTGTGAGAGCTTTATGTATCACTGGATGAGATGACAACATGTGCTAAACTGATGCATGCACTCTAGCTCTAGTCAGCTGTTTACCAAGACAAACTATTGGCGAGTGAATAGCCAGGGAAAGCTTGTGGGGAACCTGCCCTTTCAAGCCCATGCTACTGAGTTGAGACTTGTTAATAGACTGGAATATCTTGAAGGGCAAGGCCTTGCATTTTAACCTGGATACACAGCTGCAGGGTATTTAAACGAGAACATTTTTCTTTGCCTTCTGGTAAGCATTTCTACATAGCTGTGGAAATGGTAAGCAAGAGTTTGGAAAGCTATGAAAATACTTAGAGCAGGTTAGCTGAAGCATACCTGCAGAGGCTGCACAGACAACTTATTTCTGGCATTGGGAACAGATGTTGGGTAAATAATTAATACTTATTATATATTTAATATTTGTAACGTTCCTCTAGTATCTGCCCTCGCTGACTTGTCTCTGACTGTATTAAGTGCAGTCAGAAGAAGCCAGGGGCAAGAAAAGAGTGACTAAAGTATCTAAGCTCAATGGTGTGAAATAATTCATTGTGCCTCTGTCTAGAGAAAGACATAATGAGGCTTTACAAGAATTCACCTATGCTTGCTAAAAAAGGTATTTGGAGTGACAGTGTTTGTTTTTAGTTTTCATTAACTGACAAAATACTATATGCATTATTATAACCACACATATATGGCAATATATTCTAGCCCCTCTGTTGAGTACAATTATTTAAGTTTAGGTGAAATTTGATGGATCAGCTTATGAAGAGACACACTTCCTGCCTTACTGCAGAAGGTAAAATCTCAGTCTCTCAGGCTGAGAATTAACCTGGATACATCTAGGGATGATTTACGTACTCGATAAGACAAAAAGGAAGTATTATGTCTTTGCTTTTGATTGACAGATTTGTTTTCCTACTCTTTCGATTTAAGGCTCCTGACCTGATGATTTTATTGACTCCCTAGGGTGTTTCTATATATCTAGAACAATGGTGAATTATGGGCTTTTTACCCTTATTTTGACAGGCTTTATTGATTTGGGAGAGATTCCCTATACTTACATTTACAAGCACTTATGGAACACAAGCAAAAACTGTCAAAACTGAAGAAACACATCAGAGTTTTCCATGTGTTTGCCATTAAGAAGGTGAATTGAAGAGTAGAACTGCACTTCAAGGAATTTGTAAGCAGTGATTTGCACAAAACACAATGGGTGATGCTGTAAGTAGTATTGATGTCATAGGGAATAGTCTAGCTTCACTGCACTTAGAAATCAATGGGCAGGTAGTGCCAATTTTGAAGTCAGAGGTACTAGTCCCTTGCCATGCTAAATCAAGTGCTCTAAACTGTAGCTTGCTTTTCACTGGAAGAGAAGCTATTGTGATTTCTGTCCCTTCCCTCCTCTATGTGATTTAATGTGTTACACGTCAATTGTATGTGTCCCCGTGAAAACACATTGGGAGTGTAAGATTTATTGGATGTGCTTAAATGAACAAATGCAGTCACAATTTTAAAAGTACATAGATTTTAAAACAGTGGTGCTGTCGTGTCCATGACGTTATTGCATATGAGAGGATTGCATCAGAGAAAACAACTCTGATACATATTGAGCTCAGGTATTACTCTCCACACTGATTCCCTGGCGTAAAGTAGATATAATACTATCTTACCTGTTTCAATTGTACAGCCTTCAGGAAAGAAATCTCATGTATTAATATGTCACCTAACATCTTCATCTGCTGTTGGTAATATATGAAAATATCATTGCCTGAGAGAATGTTTTTTCTTCATATCTGCCTCTTTCATTGATAGTTTCTGAGAACTCCATATTGGCCACTAACTCTGGAAGAACTGAAATGAACTCTTTTGGAAATCTCTTGTGCTTGATTTGTTTTCTAATGTTCACAGATCTAGTTAGATTTCTTTTGCAGTGAGGTCAGATTTTATATGGAACTTGTTTTGTGATTTGTTTGGGTATTCCATGATTATTTAAATTGCTCAGAGGAAAATAAGTCACAGAATTCAAAGCTAGTGAAAGATTTTTGGCAAAGCTAGTTGCAGTTATTGGCTAATGCTTTTTTGGTAGTTGTGCTGAAATCCAAAAGCTGTATTTATACTTAATTTTTAGATAGTGTTGTCTCAGTTGCAAAATAATGTATTATGAAGCTTAAAGCATATACAGAGCTAACTATATGGATATATGAAATGGTATGAGCCAGTGTTTAGAAGATTTATTTCTCTCCATACAATTTAGAACCATGACTATTGCTTAAAACTTCTAAATGTTTAATCAAGGCTTTCAGGCAATTAATACAAACCAATAAACTGTCTACATGTCCAGTCTCTTTACAAGACTTTATTAGCAATTATCACGACTGAAAATAAAATTTCATCTTAATTCTGACAAAAAGGCTCTTTGGGTCTGTGAAGCAAACTCTTCACGACAGTGCTTTAGAAAACGGTCCCTGTCTATAAAGCCAATTTCAGTAGAGCTGAGGCCAGAAGTATTCAAGGAGGCTCAGCTGGGTAAAGAGAGGTTTGATATTGTTTCCTCTCCTTGAATGCAGCATTCAGGTTGAAACTGTGGTGTTTGGTGGTTGTGTTTATTTGTTTTTGTTTTTTTTT
>NW_024962262.1:88515140-88651077 GCF_019238085.1 Lagopus leucura
TGCTGAGGAGTTGAGAAATGTAGTTTTTGGCATCACTCTTGATTTTGCTTACTATTTGATAACAATTCTTAAATCTTCTAATGTTATCAGGCACTGTGTCTCCAAATAAATATGGAAATGGAAGGCTGTTCTTTGATGTGACTTATATGTCTCCTTTGAGATAAGAAATCTAAACATTTCTTAATTTTCTAAGCACTTAATTCTTACAGAGTGCTGAGATGTATAGAAAAGTCTGTTCTGGACAGGGCTTCTGGAAGTCCTCTAGTTCAACTCGCTGTTGAATGCAAGACCTTACTTTAGGTTATCTAGGGCCCTGTTAGCTAAGTCTTGAATGTTTTCAGTGATGGGGAATTCTATGAGTTCTCTGGAGGGTCTTTTCCCAAGGTTTAATTTTTTCATATTTAAAAAAAAAAAAGCGCTTTCTTATTCCAGCAAAATTTCCATTCTGGCAACTCATACTTATTGCTGGTTGTCCTGGTTCAGTTCATCCTCACAAAGAGAGCACTTTTGTCCCCTCTGTGTACATTTTAGCTATTGAAAGTCTGTGACTAAATCTTCTCTAATCTTTCTTCAGGCTGAACAAACCCAATTCCTTTTACTTGTTTTCATATGTCACTTCTCCAACTCTTTGAATGCTTTGGTGATCCTCCACTGGGTCGTATCTAGTTTTTCCCCTGTCTCTCTTGTGTTTGTGGGGAAATAAAATGTGACACCATGTTCCGGGTATGACCTAAAATGTGCCAAGAAGACCTGAGTGATCCATATAATTTTCTCAAAAGGAATATTGGTGGGAAGGTTCAATCTCTTCTGCCATACCACCATCTGTCTCTGACATCACAAGCCAACTTAATAAAATAGAAGAGATTAAATTCAGAACAGCCCTGATATTATAGGGGTAGATGTATTTCAGAAAATCCTGAGTCTTGATCTATTACCCTCTTAATTTGTAGGATGAACAAACTTGGTATTTTGGTATATTTTCTAAGATCCCTTTATGTCTGAGGTGATAACTAGGTAGATTTAGGGCTTTATTATTTCTGTATCATAAGGAAATAATAAAGTAAGACTTATAGGTGTTTTTTCCAGTCATTTTTATCTAGCTGATACTTTTTTCTCAAACGGCATGATTTTTATGATATTGAGCACATCCAGTTAAGAGAATGTGTCTAAGAAGAAAAATACTGCAATCACTATCTTATTACTTGATTGATCCTGTCTTCTATTGTATTTTGAGAGATTATACCTGTAGTGAAGTTGATAAAGTGTTTTATTATGATTAATAGGGCCTTTTTTGAAATAGACCTAGTATGTAGATTTTGTTCCACGCTTTCAACAGCTTTAGCAAGCAAAAGGTCTTCCAGAACAAATACAATTGAAAGGTAAAACATCTTTTTCAACTGAGCTTCTATGTAAGAAGGAGCAACATGAGAGAAAATTAATTATCTGTACATTAACACATCAGTTACTTGATACATCAAATTTTCTTACCTTGCTGATAATGCTGATAAAAGAGGAAAAAACCACTTTATGTAAAGTCTAAATCTTATTGTTGCCCAGTAGCCTAATGCCTAAACTGCTTGTTAGATGAGGGAAGGGGGAAGAGAGGAAGGCAGATAACACAGCAGTTACTCCTCTGAAGTAGTGGAGGAGAGCAAATGCCTTCTAAAAATTAGAGAAGTCAGAGTACTTCTTACTTAAGCCTTCATTTAGAAAGAAAGTTGGAGTAGAAGAGATGTGCTTCCTCTATGCTCCTCTGTTACCCAGCCTACTAGGCATAACAGAGCTCATCTGTCTTTTCTTCATCTTTCTCCCTGGTTGGTCATTGCATCTCTGGCAATAGTCTTTCCCTTAATTGAAAGAGACAAAGTCATTCATGTCTTCTGCTGAAACAGCTTATCTTACGCAGAGGCTTGGTTGGGAATTAGAGATTCAGAGGCTGTGAGGGGTGAGAGCTTAGATGTCAGGAATTGTCTGTCTAGCTCACTCCTGTCTCCAGTGTGTAATGAGTACTATCACTGCTGTTCCTAACCTACTTCTGCAGGCCTTCCTGTTACTGTGCTTCCTGCTTCTTAGCTCTAGTTTAGCACAAATGTAAACTGTTTTCTGTATATTTTTATGAAGAATAAACCATCTTCTGCCTATCTGTAGCAGCCTTTTATACACTTGAAGGGATGCCTCTGCCATTTCTATCTTTTTTTCTTTTGTCTGAGTAAACGTCTCTGGCAGGATTGAACAAACCACATTGTTTTCCAGAGCTTGTATCATTCTTTTTGTTCTTACTTGAACTGGAATTTGTGAATGTCTTTGCTTATGTATACAAAACTACACATAGGAATTACTCTAGTCAAGGTCTCACTAAGGCTGGGCAGGGACTGTGTCTTGTCTAGCTTGGTTATATTAATGATTTGTTTTGTTCAATTTTTCCTATTGCACAACATTATTAACCATGGCATAGCTCATGAGTTATTTCTGTAAAAATACTACTTAGTCAATTCTGCTGTTTCTTTTTTTCTTCTTGAATGCATGTTGATCCTCTGAAATATCATAGTATGACTTATTCAAACTGTAACTCCAGTATGTTGAAACAAGGCTAGAACCCAGTCTTTTCTTCTGAAGTACTTGCAGTTCCTTGTGGCCCGTGCTTTATGCACATTTGTTATTTTAGTACAGAACTTCCTATGGAAAATGATCAGTACATTAATGCCAAAACACGTTATTTGGAATAGGGTTCCATGACCCTTTTCGTTATTTGGAATAGGGTTCCATGACCCTTGACACATTTGTCAAGGGTTTCCCAAATAAAGAGCCAAGGATTGAGCTTTTGCCCAGACATCTGTCCTCACTGGAAGCTCCTGTCAGTATTGTGGTAGTTGATGTAGGGCATGACACTTCTTTAGAGGAAATGGATGTTCCATCAATGACAACAGCAATAGACTTTCACTGAAACATCCCAAATCTGAGAATTTATGGCTTATTAAAAATTCTGAAGAAAATAAATTATTCAAAATTAGATTGCACCCAATTTCTAACAACCTACAAAATTTAAAATGAAAAGTTTTCTACCTCTATTATTAAAAAGGGGGGTTGGACTTGATGATCTCTGGAGGTCCCTTCCAACCCCTACAATTCTGTGATTCTGTGAAAAGAAGCATCTTAATTGAAATGAGAAAAAATACCTTTAGATCATATACAGATTTTGCTCTGATATCAACTGTTACAGGTACTATTATGATGGTACTTACCAACTCTTAGTGGGCAGATGTTATTGATAAAATATGGAAATCCATCTCTGCTGAAAAATGCAGATTTTGAGAAGCATGTAAGATTCTTTTTCTCAAATATTTAGAAATATTTAGTGCGTTTTATCTTAATGTGGGGGTAGAGCTGCAGTAGTTAAATCCATTTTTTACATAAAAATGTTTGAAAATAAGTTACTGACCATCTGAGTGACCTATTGGTAGTTTCTTTGAGAATCAGCCTTGAAAAAATCTACTCTGTTTTGTGTTGTCCTGTTTCTGTAAGCTTTTATTCAATGTATGTGAAGAAGGTGCTCTTGAAGCCCCCAGTCCCACCTTTTAAAGGATGTGCGTGTGACTTCCTTCAGAACTCTTAAAAAACTTGGTAAGAGAGGGCTTGAAAAAGCTTTTAATTCCAAGCCTGGCTTATGTGACTGGGAATTTAGACTTGCCAGTAAGTAGGCAAGTCCTGCCCCAGTTTTCTGGCAAATAACAAATGGTTAGAGTGGGAAAGTCTTATTTATTTGTCTGTTTTTTAGATGTTTTCACAAGTTACCACATATGGCCTCAAACATCTAGAAAACAAGGAAAGGGGAAACAAACAAACAAACAAAAAAACACAAGAAACTACTCCAGTATTTCTTTCCTCTAATAAATGAACGTGAGCTGTTCTAGAACTTGATAGCTGCAATCGGGCTGTGTGCAGCTTGAAAACTCATTAGCAAAGCTATCACTTGAGGTATGTTTCCAATTGCTAGACAGTTTGGACGTTATCTGAATCTGTTATCTGTAAAGTATTTAGACTTTCTAGAATCTAATTATAATGACATGGATTGATTAGCTCTTACATGAATTTAGAAAATGATACTCCCTTCTGGATTATAGTGCTAATATCTGCAGCTTAGAATTCTACAATGTATTTAATTCTGATATTTTTATACAATATCTGCAATACAGGAAAACACCAATAAACTTGAAATAATTCAAGTAAGTTCTCTTAGCATCTGAAACATCAGTAATGCCAAAGCTGGAAGGTTGTGATACTTCATGCCTCTACTTCACACAACGTAGATTGCATTTCTATAATCCTTTGCTTTGTTAACTAGTTTCTAATAATCCAGCAAAGTCTCATTCCAAATTTGGATATATTATAAAAAAAAAAAACCAAACATTTATGTAAAGCTAATGAATGGATCTGATTTGTAACTACAAGGTTCAGACTCTGAGTTTTAAATTACTAAAAGCACATAATGAAAAAAAGTGAGGATAAAGAAAAAATTTGGAGGGAGAGTGGGAAAAGAGTTTAGAGGGAATAGGCCAGAACAGTAGAGCAAACGCTCCACTGGAGGATGTAGGAGAAATTCTGTTAATCACAGTATTGCAGGGGTTACAGGTGGCTCCAAGAGATCATCAAGTATAATTCCCCTGCTAAAGTAGGTACTGTACAAGAGGTGCAGGTAGGCATCCACATGGGTCTTGAATATCTCCATAAAAAGAGACTTGACAACCTCTCTGGACAGTCTATTCCAGTGCTCCGCCACCCTTTCCATAAATAAGTTCTTTCACATGTTAGTACAGAACATCCTATGTTCAAGTTTTAGGCCATGACTCCTTGTCCTATCACTACACACCATTGAAAAGATCCTGGCCTAGTCCATTTTCCTCCCACCTCCTTTTAGATACTTATAAACATTCATTAGATCCCCTCTCAGTAATCTTTTCCACAGGCTGAGAAAACCCAGGTCACTCAGTCTTTCCTCATGTAGGAGATGCTCCAGGCCCCTCATCTCTATAGCCCTCTGCTGAGCTCATTCTAGGAGATCCTTGCCTTTTTTGATTTGGGGAGCCAGAGCTGAATACAGTATTCTAAATGTGGCCTCACCAGGGCAGAGTAGAAGCAGGGGAAAACCTCCCTCACCTCCTGACCACGTTCTTTTTAATGTACCCTGGGATACCATTGGTCTTCTTGGCCACAAGGACACACTGCTGGCTCATGGCCTGTTGTTCACCAGAACATTCAGGTCCTTCTCTGTAGGGCTCCTCTTCAGCAGGTCATCCCCTAACCTGTACTGTCGTATGTGGTTATTACTCCCTATGTGCAAGACTCTACACTTGCTCTATTTAAACCTCATCATGTTCCTCCTTGCCTAACTCTCCAGCCTGACTAGGTCTTTTTGAATGGTAGCACAGCCTTCTGGTGTGTCAGCTGCTTCTACCACATGTTTATCATCAGCAAACTTGCTGAGAGAGGGGTCTATCCCTTCATCCAGGTCATTGATGAAGATGTTGAACACGACCACATCTAGCACTGACCCCTGGGGCCTACTGCTACCTAGAGGCTTCCAACCAGATGTTCCTCCTCTGAGCTTTGCCAGTCAACTAGTTGTCAACACATCTTACTATTCGCACACCTATTCCATGCTTTCTAGGTTTTGTAACAAAGATGTAGTTGGAGATGGTGTCAAATGTGTTACTGAAGTCAAGGTGCACAACATCTACTGTTCTCTTCCCATCTATCCAGGCAGTTATGACATCATGGAAGGCAACCAGGTTGGTCAAGCATGCTTTCCCTTTGGAAATCCATGTTGACTATTTCTGATAACCTTTTTCAATTACTTGGAAAGGGAATTCAGGACAAGTTGTTCCATCACCTTTCCAGGGTGGGAGGTGAGGTTGACTGGCCTGTAGTTTCCTAGATCCTCCTTTCTGTCCTTTTTGAAGACTGGAGTGGCATTGGCTATCCTCCAGACTTCAGGCACCTCTCCTGTTAGCTAGGACCTGTCAACTATGACAGAGTGGTTCAGAAATCACCTTTGCCAGCTCCCTCAGCACATATGGATGCATTGTATTGGGGCCCTTCGATTTGTGTGCATTGATTTTTGGCTAGAGTCTCTCAGATCAGATTCTCCTTGATGAATGGGAAGCCTTCCTTTTCACAATCTCTCTCTTACCTCCAGGATCTGGGATTCCTGAAGACAATCTTAACGTTAAATACTGAAGCAAAGAAAGCGTTCAGAATCTCTGCCTTCTTGGCATCGCCTGTTGTCAGGGAAACCACCTCATTTAGAAGGGGACCCACAATTTCCCTAGTCTTTCTTTTGCTGTTGATATACTTGATATCCTTTACCTCCTTTGCAAAGTTTAATTCCAAGAGGGCCTTAGTCTTCCTTTTTGCATCCTGACAACATTCCTAGATTCTTCCCAGGTAGACAGCCCTTCTTTTCTACAGTTCATGGACCTTCTTTCCTTTTAGTTTACCTGTGAATTCCTTGCTCATCCACCCAGGCCTCTTGCCACCTTTCCCTGATTTCTTACTTTTAAAGATGCACCAGTTGTGAGCTTGGAAAAAGTGATGTTTAAGCATCAACCAGCCTTCATGGGGTCTCCTTACCTTCTAATGCTCTAGCCTATGGGATACTTCCAGGTAGGTCACTGAAGAGATTGAACTCTGCTCTCCTGAAGCCCAGGGCAGCAATCCTACTTACTGTTATGCTTCGTCCACACAAGATCTTGAACTCCACAAGATCAGTATCTCTGCATCTCAAGCTGTCCCCAACCTTTGCTTCCCCACCGAACCCTTCCTTCTTAGTAAAAACAAGATCAAGAAGCACATCTCTTGTCACTCCTCCATTACCTGTGTCAGAAAGTTGTTTTCAATCATTGCAGGAACCTCCTGGACCACGTGTATCTGGTTATCCATAAGGGAAGAACTGAAGGAAGGATAAAATTCTGAAATTCCAGATAGGAATAGGAGATATACATCACTCCCAGTAGTGTTGAACACAAATTGAAAAATTGTACGAAAAAAGGGTTGTTAATAAGAAAAGAATAAATAATAAGTTAGCAATCATAATAGAAATATTTTACTATTATTAGCCAGTATTTCATCAGTGCTTCTGAAACTTCCTTCTAAGCAGACAGACAAAGAGAAGCAAGACAAATTCTATTTTCCTGAAAATAGACCAGCCAAAAACCTACTCCTTGCCCATTAGCCTGACCTTGAAAGCACAGTCACAAAGATGCACTTGGCTGTGTTTGAAATGCAAGAAAAATTAAGTTCATATTGGCTGGTGGTCTCAGACCTTTATGGTCTGGGCAAGCTAATTAATTTACCACTTTAATAAGAAGCTTGTAGAAGGTAAAATATTGCTTGTTAGCATGTTAATAAGGCTGTAAACTGAGTATTCTGTTTCAATTGCAATACAGCCTGCTTTATGAGAGAACAGAGGGATTAAAAGAGCTTCCTCCATGGCACATACTGATATAATTGATAAAAATACTAATTAAAAATTTATCTTGGGACTGAGAAGATAATGGGTTTGCTATGAGACCTGAAATACCCAGTCCCTCTGGAATAGGGGAAAATCACAGCCTAAATTCAGTCCTACTTACTGAAGTCTTTAGCATCCAGTCTGCATGTTTAAACTCAAGAATGACCAATTCATGGCCTTTGTAATTTTGCAGTATACAACTTAGATTGGGTCCTCTTTAAAGATATCTTTCCAGCATTTTTCCTGTTTTGAAGGTGCCTTGTTTTAGATGTAATGTTTTTCATCCAAATGAATGAATTTAAATTGAGGTAGCCTGCCAAAGTAACTTTTTCCTTACTTTTCAGTGGTGAGTAGTAATCCACAAATATTGTTGTCATTATTTCTCTTGGTCTGGAAGTTATTTGGCTTTGTAATCTGAAGCTTTGTCCTCATGTAGCCCAGAGGGGCGTAGGGGTGATAGATGAGAATGTTTTCAAAACTCACTGTAGGAAGCTGAACGGAGAATTCTATGGAGCAGGCTGAGATCTGCTAAATTATCTGTCTACTTGGCAAATCTTGTGGAATGTCTGCAGAGAACAAGTGTCTAAACTTGAAGGAATTAGTCTTTCTTTTTTAATAATAAAAATATAGAAATGATGGACTAGGTTTAGTTACATCTAGCATGATTGAATAAGAAGATCTGGCTATGAAGAAGTTCTAGGGGAAGTAGATACTGAAAAAGAAGAAACAGCTTACTATGTAGGAAGTGCTGACTGATCCTCGCTTAGCTCTGTAAGAATCTTGGGAGTGGAGTTAATGTACTGAAATACTACTGAGGAGCTGTCAATGAGACATTACTTGGCAAAGGTAGGCATAGTAGAATCAATTGCCAGTCACGACCTAAGAGAGGGTTAAGTTGCTGTTCTGTATTTAATATGGCACTTACCCAGTATGTGAATTGTGGCCCACTGAAGAAATCCCAGGTTTTGTAAAGGTGGCAGAAGATTTATATTTGAACACCCACAATCCCTTTTGCACGGGAGAACATAAGGTACCTGTAAGTCACTGACAGTTTTTGTCCTCACTGGGCTTCTTTGCAGCATAAGTGACAGAAATTTGTATAATTAGTCTTTGTGATAATGTATTTTGTACTCTGTATCCACAAGTCAAGGAGCAACCACAACCATCAGGACTCCCTTCAGCAGCTCGAAGAGCTGAAGAAAAGCAGTCCTGATGAGTCTGTAGACATAAGCTGAAACTTTCCTGTATCTGGAAAACATGAGATGTGTCAAGGAAGTAGACGTGAATCTAGAAATATGAAGATTCTAAAGAAGTACTGGGGACAGTGTAGAAAATTAGGTGATCAGGGCAGAGACTTAACAATGTGAAGTAGAATGTGTAATGTTGAAAGAACGTGAAAGAGGATGAATAGACCAGGCAAAGTTTTGTGATGGAAAACAGCCTAGAAGAAGTTTTAGTATATTTTTTTTCTCTTGAAGTTATAAATGCTAGAATTGGGAATAAATTTAGAATCCTGTTGGGAAATATTGGTGTTTTATGGAAGCTGCTGGGACAGTCTGGAACAGCATTCAACATTTTTTCTGAGGAAAGTAAGTCTGTTTTGAGAACACAGTCATGGTTCCTCTCCTAAAATTTGTTTGTCCTTTAGGCTTTCATCTGTGTAAGGTCTTTGGACTTCCATTTCTGTGAGCTTCTAGAAGAGGAAAAACAAGATTCAGACAACTATCTTCCCTAAAGCTAAGTTTTATTGGCAGAAATCACATTTATTCTATGTATGAAACAGTCCTACCTCAATCTCATTTCCTTTTCACCTATTTTCACATTATTTTGCCATTTACTTCACAGCGTTTTATGAGTTCCAGCCTTAGTCTGTAGGCTTGTATGTACTGTAGCTGAAGTCAGTTGAACAACGCAGATGTTATAGGACGTGACCAAAAAATAGTAAGAATGAAGCAGTTTTCCTTCTGAAGTGAAAAAGGAAACTGCAGGTAAATACACACCACAGTAAATATGAATTGAGAGATTTCCACTAACCTGGTCCAAATGGCTGAGGAGTACAATGTTCTGCCGACAAATAAAAGTAGTGTGAAGACTTTTATTTCCTCTCTTTGTTATGTGAGTTATTCTTTTTATTGCAAGATCATTGTTTATTAATTTATTTAGAATTGTAATTTGTTTAAGAACTTCTGGAGAGTTTGACAATTTTAGAGCAAACATGCTTTTATTACCATTTTTAATTGGAAGGAAAAATGATACAGTATTCTTCTCATGTTTTAGTGAAAGGAGCTTTTCATATGTATCTAGTAATGGTGAACAAACTGTCTATAGCAGTGGCAGAAAAAGTGGACAATGGTGTTCATAAATCATATTTGACATAGCAGTGGTCTCTGTAAGGTAGTTCAGGTCCGTATGCAGAAGTCAGTCCAATCATGCAGGTCAAGTGGCCAGTCTGTACTGCTAGAAAGGGATGTTATTTTAGATTTGATTTGCCAGCTTCATTGATTCCTTTCTCAGTCTTGAATTAGAATTGCCACATATTTCAAAAAGAAGACAGCAATGTTGAGTTTTGCCTTAAGGCAGCTAGAAATCTTGACTGTTCCTAGTCAAGATTTCATGTTGTTCTGAAGCAGGTATAACCCTTTCTTCTTACAGTCCCCCTGAGACCTCTGGAAAAAGCAAGAGAAGAAAGGAGGTAAAATGCACATGTTAGATATTGATTAAAAAAAAAAAAAAAAAAATCATTAGGAATGTTGTGCATGTTTTCTTGTTTTTAAGAGATTTATTAAAGGTCTTATGTTAATGAAAATGACTGTATAATCAGTTTCTGCGTGCATTTCTGAAAGGAATGATAATATGCCCTTTACTGTAGCTCAAAAGGGATGCTTATTTTAAATTTCATGTATTAATAGAGGAACCTTGCTTTGAAGCCAATGACCACTGCAAATATCAAACATATTTATAGTTAGGTACAAATATGCATTTGTGAACTGTCTTTCAGATGATCTCTTTCAGCCTATCGTAGAGTTCAGAGAGATCACCTGTAAAGTCACCCAATAGAACAAAATTGCATGGACAACTAACCAGCTCCTGAAGATAAAGAACCAACTGGGCAGTGTTTCACGTGATAGTGCTAGACAATGCAGTCTATTGTAGATTTTTTTGTTTGTTTGTTTTGTTGCTTTTCTTTTTTCTTGCTTTTTAAGTATTTCATTGTATTTTTTTTCAGTCTTCCACATTCATTAAAAATGTGGCAACTTGTTTAATAATTAGGCATCAGTGAGGGAACAGAAAAAAGACTTCCTCTAAAAATAACTAACAAAGGAATAAATGTGTAACTCTTATTTTTATGCAGAAATTCATTATAAAAATCAAGATATCATGAATGCAATCCCAGGAAAAGTAGTCCACAACTTTTTAATATTATTTCATTTCCACACTTCTATAATTCTTACGGGCTTCAGTAAAGTCAGCAACATGTATTTTGATTTTTTTTTTTTTTTTTTGGTCATTTTTAGTGAAGTTGTTCTAATAAAGTTCAGACCTTTGGGTAGGGATTTCAGCCTGATTGCCTTTCTTCCTATCTGAAAACAGACGTGCCTGACTCACAACCTGCTGAAATCAGCAGTTCTTTCCTCTTGGCTTCAGGGGATTTTAGAGAGAAGATTGTTTAGATTTTAGTAGACTATTTCTGTTCTGGAAAGAGTGAGCTGGAATCACCTCTTGCTGGATCAAAAGGAGGCTCTTATCACTGTCTTTTTCAAGACAATGTTTACATCTTTCTCAGGTTTTATCAATCTGTAGTGAAATGTTCATGCTTTGTGTACTCAAACTGCAATAACATGTAATACCAGACAAAAGTGAGTAAGGGATTTATTTAATACATCTAGATCTCAGAGAAAATTAATACGCTTCTTAGACTCTAACATGAAGGCCATGATGTTTCACTTAACTTTTTTAACCTGTGGGTAAATTTTGAGTTATATGCAGTAGGCCCTAATTTACATCCTGTTTTCTGCATTCTAAGTCACTAAGTGCTTGTGCAGAAGTCACTGTAGCTCTAATACTTTGAGAGGGTGTAGAATAACATAGTAACATGGCCAGCGCTCCAACAGGCACTGAAAGACATGGCTATGTCGTATATCCTATGCAATGTGTATGATAAACCATTCAAAATGATGACAAACAGCTTTTAAAGTGGCCTGATTAGTTAAATATTTTCCCAAATCTAGCAAGCACATCATTCTCTCTTTTCCTTACACTCTAATATAATTGGTCATTCCTTTATTCCTTTACTTGTTTTGGGGGGAAAAAAGAAAAAATCCCAACAAAATCACAAGACAGCTGTTCTATTAAAAAAAAATAAAGCTAGACTGTTAGAGGCAAACAGTGTAATTCAGGCATAGAGTTTAGCAATCAGAATAGGAGGAAATTCTTAACGCGGTAATTCTAAGTGCTAATCATAGTGGTATGAAACAGACAAACCCTTTAGTGACCTGTGGCAATTTATGCAAACTGAGGATGTATTTTTCTTTATTGTTAATGGTTATCTGTGAGAGGCAGACCTTTACTTGATTACAGCACAACAAAAATCCTATAATTCTTACAGAGTAAAATGTACTCCTAGCATGCATGGTTCTTGTGATCAGATGTGAACACTCACATGCTGTTTCTCCAGAAGGTGCTGTCACTGATCAAGTTTGATAGATTTCTGTCAATTACATCTGTTTATCTTCTGTAGCTTTTCCTTCTATTTACACAGCTCTTCCACCGTCAAACCCACTTTCCATTGTAAGTCAATGCTAACAATAAACATGATTAAAATATGTATATATATTATACGTTTTATGTGAGATAATGAAGCGATATATTTTATTACCACAAAGGACTGCGTTTTCAGGAAGTTGAATAAGCCTTGTTAAAAGCAAAATGATTTGCAGTGGGGTCAGGTATGTGCCAGCTTCAGCTTGTGCTTCTAAGCTTGCATCATGTCCTGCCAGTGTCGGCAGTGTGCTTAGGGCTTCAGCTGCAGTGATTTGTGCACAAGCTGCTGCTTGTAGATCAACAGCTTTTATAAGAACAGCACTCACAGTGAAAATGTGCATACTAGCAGTGGTATGGCATAGATTCCTTAAATATACATTTCTGCTTTGTGCGTGTGCATTCATAAGATAGATTTTAAGAATTAGCACTAACTTTGTGAGGAAGACTTTAATTACTTTCTCACTAGAAATGCTCCTGTTATATACCCAGACTCTGAAATGGTGTTTATGTAGAAGTTTCTCAGTGCAAACAAATCAGAAGATCATCATATTTCCTTCAAAAGTAGCTTCCTCCAGCTTCAATATGTGGTTACCCAAAAATGTTGGACACAGTGATATGACTGCCACGAAGTCTTATTGATCAGCAACCTGAAAGATATGCAATCTGACAGAGGATTAAGAATACCAGTATATTCTGGTATGGGGCAGTGACTGGTTGGATGATGTGAGTCTAGTGATGGGGAGATTGTGGTGCTGCTTGGAGTCTTCCTGTGAGATGATTATCACCAGGGAGTGACAGGTTCAATTGTGAGGACTGAGGTATTTTCTTCTCTCTGGTCAACTTCCTTCTATTCTACCTTTGTGCTGAGAGGGTTTTTGGATTCTTTGAGTGAGCATCAGAGCACAGCTAGCGAGACTCATACTGGAATAACACTGGAATATTTGTTACTTCCTTTCTGCATAAAACTGTGGCTGCCTTGCTTTTCTTCTTTATTTGTTTATTATATTATAAGCATTAATATTAAACTTGAATACCAAATGAAGTAAAAATGAAGTTATATTAATTTCTCGGAATAACTTCTCATCCCAAGATTTTGTAAACTCCCAAATATATGTTTTTCATTTGTGAACTTGATGAATCAAATAGAAGAAGATAAATAATACTTGCCAATATACCTGAATCTTGGCTATATTTGCTATCAAAACATCCACTAAACAACTGAAGTTACGCTTTGCATTGGTCTTTTTCTATAACATGCAATTCATCTGCTGTTGACTGCAGTCTGTTTTATGTTGCTTACAATTAATACTACCCAAATTTTCTTCATTATTATTGTTTTTTCCATTTAATATATATACATATTGTTCTCTATCTCAGCTGTAATTATCAGCTACTAATGTCCTTTTTATGACAGCAATTAGCTTGTGTGGCATGCTCACTCTGCCTTGGAAGGTTAGGGCTTTTCAGGGAGAACAGCAATTGCCCCGCATCTACCATTAGAGCAGAACTTATGATCAGGAAAGTTTTCTTTTGTCTTAGAAAGATGCTCCAAAGCCATAAATTTGAGATTTGAATCCGGTCTTCCATAACATAGTTTTACTGCAAAGGAACATTTAGGGCTAATAATTTTTCCTGCAGAACACCTTTTTCAAGAAGTATTCTTTTTACATTGTATTCTTACTCAATTAGCAGAAATCAGTTTTTATTTTGTGTGTACATATAGTAACACTTCAGGAAAGTGAGTTTCTGTTGTTTTGAAACAAATTATGTTGGTCTGGAAAGGGATATTCAGCCTGTAGACCTGCTCCGGTGGATGCACAAAACTCTCGTTGAGTACAAGTACCAGCCCGTAATTCAAAGCATTAACTGTAAAAGAATATTTTATTACAATTCCACACTCACTGTGTTTCAAGTGACATTAAAACAAGAGTAAGCACTACATGTTGGGGTCCTCCTTCTGGGCATTTTGAGGACTATTATGGGCTAGAGATAAGTGAACTTGTTTCCCTTTTCTAATTATTTTGTTTTCCACCTCATGCAGTTTTGGAGAGTCTTAGTTTATCACTTAGTTTATCACATGTTTTAAGATCCTTCCACTGAGCTGACTATAAAAATGCAAAGCATTAGGAAACAAAATCCCAAGACCAATTAAAAATTAATCACCTCCAAATCAGAGTTTTCAGAGAAATGGCCAGTGGAAACAGAAAGGCAACCCAAACTTCCAGGAAGAATGCTCTACTCATAGGAGAAAAAAGAAAAAAAAAAATCCCTTTCAAGCTAGGGATACTTTTTTCTACCCTGTCGTGTTCTCTTCTATTACTCCCTTGCAGCCTCCTTGAAAGTTCACATGCAAAGCAGAAGGAAAGAGAACAATGTGGGGCTACCTCTACACTAGCTGCCTAATGGGGCCCATTTCTCTGAGCCAGACTCTCCCTATGAGCATTGGCTATTCATCTCTCTGATAGAATGTTGTGCAGCTTGAAACATGAGCTAGTACTCATCAGAGAGGTATTGAGAAGCATTTAGGAAGAGAGGTCTGAAACACACATGCCATAGGAAACTGCTGAACAAGAAGAGCAGAAGATGCTCTAAAACCTCCTCTGAGACAATCCATTATCCTTGCTGGTCTTCCCCTGAAAATCTCCGGCAACTGAGTATCCACAGCCTTCTTGGAGAGTCTCTTCCAGGGCTTTGTGATCTTCACCTTTTTCTCCTAATATAAGCCTGCTGCAGTTTAAACTCACTACTTGTCCCTCATGGACAAGTTGCAGCAAAGCTCCTAGAGAATGAATTGCCAGGAATGCAACATTGGCCATTACAAGTGAGATTGTATGTTTGAAACAAGAAAGATTGTATATGGCACACCGAACTGTAGTGCTGTGTGCACAGGACAAAAAGGTGTTTGAGAAGAACTCATTTACAAAAATTATTTATCATAATTGGATTTACAGGCATAATAAGTAAGATACTTTGAGGTCAAAGCCTTGATGTCAAAATAATTTTTAATTATTTTAATACATCAGTTAAGTACGTCCATTAGTATTACATATCCCAAAAAGAACAGAATAGTGACTTGGTGTACAAAACCTAGCCATCGCTGCTTTGAAGTAAAAGTGTTAAGAACACGATCTGGTTATCTAGCTGAACTGTGAAAAACTCTAAAAGTTTTTTGCTTAAACTCTTCTTTGTCTGTTGTCCTTCTGTGCCCTTTTTGGTCTTTTCTGTGGAAGTGAAAAGCTAGTCATTTTATCTGTTCAGATATTTTTCTAGCTTCAATTATTTGTAATGGATGTTTGAAGTTCTCCTTTTACAAAATGTGCTGAAAGCTACTCTTACACTAGTAAAAGAAATTATTTTTTTGCAAGCAAGCTACAAATGCCAGAATTTGTAATAGTAAAAAGGACTGAGTTTCTGAATCTGGATATCGGTAGCTTTGCAAACTGCTTCCCAGGCCAATGTCTTTTATTTAGGTTTGTTGTTGTTGTTGTTGTTGTTGTTGTTTTTACCAGAAGCCAAGTAGTCCACAATCTGCCAGCCCAGTAGAGTAAACAAATCTGTTTTTCAGTGTTCCCGTTGTCAAACCAACCTCTATCTGAAATACAGTTTATCTCAGATGAAATATATCAAGCCTTTGAAGCAATAATTATAGCTGTCTGGTCACGTGGAATAAATCAGGTTTAGATCAGGATCAGCAACAGAGTTCCTAAAATACATAGAAATTTCAAATAGGAGCTGGGAGCACTGTTTTGAGATGAACACAGACAAAATAGCAGTGAGCCCAAATACACAAAACGCTATATGCAAGATGTTAGAAAATACACAGAAATCAGAAAGTTGTAGAAATCTCTATAGATCTGGAGAATCAGTTTTCTGGCTTTGTGCGTTGTTCTCTGGCAGGTGGGCTGATCACCTTGGCATCCACCCTGTACCTTTTTCATGGTATTCAGCTGTGGATCTGAAGAGAGAAGGAATCTTCCTTAGTGTGCCTGTGTGTGAATCAAACTCCCAAGGGATGCTGGAATGCTTTGACAGAATTTCTGTGTTGCTGGAAAACTAACTCTTTCTAATAGCTCTTCCCAACAGATGTTAGCCAAGGAAAATGCAGTGTAGGATTGTATTGAATAAAATCTCTCTACGAAATGTGGAGCAATAGGTGCTCTAAATTGTGGCAATCTGAGAATGGCACTACCAACCTTAAGGATTTTTTTTTTTTTTTTTTTTTTTTTTTCCTGATCAGTTTTTAATGTTTTAATGTGTCCTTGGGGATCAGCACCTCTACTACCAAGTGCCTCCTGCAGCAGGTTATGGAAATGCCTTGGCTAAGGGAAAAAGTTGCTTAAAGTGATCCTCACCTTGGCCAGGGGTCAGGTTCTGAAACAGCAAGGTGAAAGTATCTGATGGGAACAGATTGCATCTTAAGGGCCAGTGGAGCAGCTCCAGCCTGTCAGAATAGGCATCATGGCAGTGACTGACAGGAGACTCCAAATCTTTCAAAGCCTGTTGGAGATTCTCCAGATAGAAAACCTCCCTACAGAGAGTCTGTCAGCCTAGCAGTGATGCCAGGTAAACTGTCCAGAAAAAAGCCACGAAGAACCCTAAATAACCCAAATATCACGGCCTGGTGTGTAACTCCCTGTTCTGTTACTGGATAATTTAGAAGAAAAGCCAAGACAGTAATCTGATGTCAAGACTGCAGAAGAAATCAAATCATGTAGTGCTCTTATAAAACAAGGCTTTTCCCAACAGAAAAGGAAACCAGAGAATTGGAATGAGATTATATGCAGTGATCTTTCCTTGGGAATTCATCCTTAGCATTTATTAAGGGACAAAAACTGCCAATAATGTTTTTGCAGAAAACACTAATATGAAAATTAATGAAATCTGGTGAACCAAGATGATATATTTCTTGAAAGCAAAAGAAGAGATGCTAGGAAAATGCACTTAGCATCACTCCACAGGCTAACTTAGCAGTATTAGAATTTAGATTATTTTTTAGTATATATTTTTGTCTGCTGAAGTTTAAACCTACCTCAAACATCATAGAAAACAGTGCAAAAGCAAACAGAAATAGAGGATTTACCCACAAATATACCCACAATTTAGGTCCTTTTAAGTTACTTTATGTATTTTTTTACCTGAGAGCTGAGGATGTTTTTTAGTCCAAATATTTATTCGGTTATTTTTTATTTTTATATAGAATCTGTCTTAATGGGATAAATGACAGAAAACAAACAAAGACCTTGAGATTGTTGTATTTTCTTTATAACTCCGGAGGTTCAATTGGCAAACAGTGTTCATTATGAATTATTTTGAAATAAATACAGGATTTTTTAAAATTTGTCAACAAGTTTTCCTTTTGATTGCTAACAGCTTCATTTTTTTACAATATTAATGTGCAAATAACATAATTAATTGGTGTCAGTACAGAGATGTACTTAACTAGACTCAAAGAAGAAAGTATATGGATCCACTACAAATAGATTTTTCAGACTAATTAATGCATACGAAAAACTAAAAACAACAAACCAGTGAGGTTGGAAGTCATGTTTGTCATGTTTTTTTCTCTTAAAATAACTGCTGTACTAAGCTACAGGTTGAGATGACACCTTTTAATATCTGTGAAACCTTGCTTTTCAATCTGTAGTCCACACTTTTTGTTCCCTGTCAGCTGACAATTCTGTTGCCTGCTAATTCTGAAGGCTCCTGCAAAGTCCAGTTCCTTCTCTCCACACCGCTGCTCCTGTAGCAGCCACGAGGCCATGATTCAGGGAGCTCCTGCCCAGCATGGCCTCCTTGGGTCCTTGTGAACCCTTTGCACCAGATGTGAATGCAGCACATAGTGTTTCTACTGTAGCTGTGTGCCCATGCAAACTAATTCCAAATGTTTGTTTCTTTGTTTATTTGTTTTTTTCTTCTGACTACGGTTTGCCCTCTACTGTCTTATTTTCTTTTCCACATCACTTTTTGTTATGTACAGCTGAGAGACTGGTTTTGACTTGGTTAGCTCCGTTTTTGCAAGATTCTTAATTGCTAATAATTTAGGTGTGTTCATACAGATGGAATGATCTGAATTAGAATTGCTGCTTAGATCATATGAGGTCAGAAAATTAGCTGAAGAAATAAATTGAGTGTCTCATCATCTAAAGCGTTCTCAGATAAAGGGGGAAAAAATAGCTGATGTGCTTTAGGCAGAAGATTTTTGCTGTTCTTTGCAAAAGAATCTGTCACAGTCGGACATGCAATAACATTCCTCTCAGCTGGAAGATTAATATCACTTCACCTCTCTTATACATTATTCCCATCTGCTGTGCCAAACTGAAATTTGTTTGCATGTGCCCTGTAAGGAAAATAAACTTTTTTGCCTGTTATACGAAGAAACTTCAGATTAACCAATCTCCTGTGCAGTTTTACTGCACGCTCATGTTCATAGCTCCTTGGTATGTGACTTGGAAATTTTTTGTATTTTTACTTTGTTTTTCATTGCTATTACTTTTTTTCAAGGCCTGATTTTTATGGATTTCTGTAGCATTCTGTAGCAAGAAATTCCCATTTACTGTGGGAGTGGCAAGGCTTTATTTGAAATCTTCTGATTGAAAACAACAAAAAAGTTCCGAATACTGTTCTGAAAAATTAATATAACTTATATTTATGATCACTTTCCCAAAGTTGAATAAAAATCTGATGGAAGGTGTGCCTCAATCCTAAATGATAAAATTGAGATTTCTTCTAAGTCTTCATTTAGGGTGTAGATTATTCTGTGATCCATATCAAAATAAACGGGATTAAAAAAACGAGTGGAGTTGCATGGGACTAGAAGTGCTTGTATGTTTGAAGCTAAAATCTCTAGTCAAGAAATTGTTACTCATTTTTTCAACAGTCTTGGGCATAGGGAATTTAAAAAATAGTACAAGTTTCATTTTTATCAGTGTACCTTTAAACAACTAGACATGTTTGTCACTAGAGGAATGACCAGGATACGTAATATGACACATTCTCTCAAATCTGATTTATATGTTGAAGAAATCTAAAAAATCATGACAAAAATACGAGTATTTTAGCAAAATGCCTGCAGTAGGGAAGAAGATAGAATTGAGTACTGGGTTTGTTTTGACAGTTCATATTCAAGTTTGCCTTATGTGCGGTGATGCACACTATCTGTATTTGCAGTGGTATATTTCTTTGGGTGATGCATTTTATTACCTTTAATTGGAAATAAGTTTTCTTCCCACTTTTCCAATGTTTTACCAAAGAGTTGCTTCTATTATTTAGTTATTTTTTTGTTTGAAACAGTATATTTTGTATGTGAGAATACAGAAGAAATGTGCTCTTTTGACGTGCATTTATAAATCTAGGTATTTAAGTTTGAATTTAGGCATCTCAGACAAATGCATCTTTCTTTTCAGAAATGAGGAAAGCCACAAAAATAATTGGATGGGAATAAGAAACTTGCAGTGACTGCTCAAAATTGATCAGTAAGTTTGAGAATTCTGTTCTTGGTCAATAACTCAAATCATAGAAGACCACCACTCTATGATTTATTTGACAGTTACTGTGAATTTTTTTTTTTCCTTTACTTTTCACTCATCAGCAACAAATCAGCATAACACAGGCGTTTTTTTTCTTTTTGTCTGGGTACATTCTCATGGGTTTATTGCCTACAGCCAGAAATATACACTGGCTATGTTTGTATGGCAGGTCTGCCTTTTATTTCCTCATTTTGGCTACCTAACAAACTTCACCTTTATTATTAGTGATGAGAAAAGTCTGCAGATAGGTTTGTTGTTGATTTCATTTTCTATTAAAGGAATTAAGGATTTGGGAGTGTACAAGTTCATAGTGAATTCATTTTTATCAAATTAAAGAGATGCAACAGCAGTTTGTACAAAACCATTTTATTAACAAGCCTGTAGACGAATTTGAAAAAACAATCTGGTTTTGTTTGTTGATTTTTTTTTTTAACTGTCTCAACTGCTGATAAGCATTTACTTACAATTATTTTTTTTACTCCAGCTGATTGCATAAGTAATTGATTTTATAAAAGGTTGAAACATATCAAATCAGAAAACAACCATCAAAACAAATTTGACACACTTCCAAACTCACACCTAGTAAACATAATTTCTGTCAATTAGATCTGTGAAATTTTATGTTTAGGCCTATGATAGGTAGCCCATCTAGGAGTATTGAGTTGTCCCTCAGAATATCAGAAATACACCTCAGATTTAGCCAGTATTTGGGATGTCACAATTGAGTAAGTACGAAAGTAAGATGACTGTGTCATTGATCTCAGTTTTTGTTCAGTAACAAAGGAATTGAGACATTTCCTATGGTACAGAGTCTCCTCACTTCCCTCTTTCAACCTCTGAGGGTCTTCAGATCTGTATCTCCTCTGTCCTATAAAATACTTCCAGAAAGACATTGTTCTATTGTTCTGAGAAGGATCTCTCAGGTCCCAGGATGTTGAGGTTATTATTTTTTAAGTTTTTTTTTTCCTTTTGGTGATGGCAGTTAACCCAGCTGTGTCCACAGTATGTAGCTGATGCAGATGAGATTGCATTCTGTATTTTATTTGAGGGCATCTGACAGGGTGAAGGTAAGCAAGATGCTGCTCTTTGGGTCAGTGTGGTGTCTCTGGAGTACCAAGCCTCGTGGCATACCCTCAACCCAAACCTCTCCCCTGCTTGGGCAGTGCCAGAATGCCACTGTCTTTCTGGGTTGCTTTCCAAACTTTTTACTGCATGCAAAAATTACAGTAACAAAGGAGCCTGAAAGGGTACTAATTTTTCAGCTAGCGTATTTTTCCCTGTTCCCTGTTCCTTTTTGCCTTACAGGAAAGTACATTAGAATCCCAAAGTGATGGAACATTAAAAAACCATCTGGAGATCTAAAGCAATTTTAATATAAATAGTTAAGATAGCATTGATACATGACCACAAAGACAGATATGATCCATTGTAAGTCTGGCAGCTAACCTGCAGTAGTGCTCAGGAACTTAGAACTCTGATTTTAAAAAGAAATCTCTAGATAGCTAACTAAATACAGGCTAAAAATGAGAGAAACTAAAGTTTAGCTGCATAGAGTAAGACTATTTAGAAAATACTTGTGTTCTATTTGAATTATCCACAAATAAACATACCTGCATGTGCTAAATAAATGGAATGAATGTGATGGATATGATGTATGTATAGATATGTGTACATACATATAATATTAAGTCTATTCATGTTTTTATGTTTTTTTTCCAAACCATAAACACTTCCTAGTTGTTATTTTAATAATTAACTATGTGGTAAATTTTTGGCTTTTAATACCTTAAAAATGCTACTGTAAGATATAAAATGTGATATAAAGATATAAAACATCATCCCCCACAGAAACATGATGGAATTGTACAGACGCTTTCCTTTCTGTTTCTTCACAGAAGAGCAGTTGTCTGTTTAAATGGAGTTAGAAATTTTCACTCCTTTTCACGCCCAATTACTTTCTGGACTATTCAGTGTTCGGCACATGGCAGTGTGTGCTGTGCATCTGGCTTCTCTCATTCTCTGGTCCTTGTGCAAAGGGACCTTAGGAAGAGACATGGACTCTGACACTGTTCTTGTGTTCAGCCAAGCCATGAACATGGGAGACCAGACTGCACACAACTGCTGCAACTGGATTATGCTGGAAATGCAGCCAACCTCAAATCTTTGTGTGATCATTGTATCTGCCACAGTGATGCTCTTCTGGCTTTATTCCACTAGATTACTGTGATGAGTGTTACAACAAGCAGATTTAAAATCAATAAGAAATTCTCCCACGGAGCACTTGAGGCTCCATTCCTTGGATTAAGAAGACAGTTGTACAGCATCCTTCACGATCAAGCTCTGTCAGGACAATTCCTGCCAAAGTCAATGGAGTTGACTTAGCAGAATTTTCAGCTCCGCAGTTTCCAGCATGACACCCATACAACACACCTTTTCATCACTCTGTGAACAGCTGACACAAACTGTTATTAGAGAATCTCAATTTCCCCCAGTCCTTGTATATGAGCACTCCTCTGTATCTCTACAAAAAGTCTCACATCACACTACATCGCACTATAGAAGTTACAGTGTTTTTTTTGTTTCATATACTTCAGTATTTTTACTCATGTGATTTCACTTTTATGAAAAAGTTATTTAGGCTGTACATAAACAGATATATTTATTTGCTTCAGTATCTTTTAACAATACACTTCTCTATAGCTGTTGTGAAATGAACTAAATAATTCACCCAGAATTCATAAATCATTGAAAGTGGCAAAACTTCCTTGCTTAGCTGTATAGCAAATTTTTATTTTGGCTACTTTATTAATGTAGCTGCTATTCCAATCAGTAAGAAAAGCAAGAACCCTTTGGGACATCTAGGAGATCAGAAAGTTATAAAACTATCCATAGTAGGTTTGTGACTGCAGCATAGTTTTGCCTTCTACTCAGTCTATTGATTATTGGACACAAGGAGTAGAACCTTGATGGAGAAAAAGACAATTAAAGTAAGGGTAGAGTTGTTCAATTATCTACCAAACAGTGAGATGGGGAAAATACTGCCATATACATATAACATATTTATGTATATGACGTTAATTATTGATGAGCAATTTAAATGTCTTTCATCTCTCCTGAAAACAAGATAAAACTGCATTCTAAAATTAAACTAATCCAATTTAAAATGTTGATAATGTTTTCCTACTCAAGGTTTGTGTTTGTTAAACACACTTTTAAGATCTCTTAATGTTTAATTCTCTTTCTGAGTTACTCAGAATAAAAAAAAAAGTTTTACAAAAAGATGGTACAACAATGTTTGTCAAAGTACTGTGTCAACATTCTTATATGTTACAAAATAGCTCTTACCAAACAGAAATTTTCTTAGAAAACAACAAAATCCAGAAATCGGGGATCTCTATTCCTTTTTTCCTTTAAATAAAAACAACAACAACAACAACAATATATATATACATATAATATATATATTTACATATATAAAAAAACTTTTTTTAAATGAACAAACTGATGTTGTGTATCAAGCCTTGAAAATTCTTATAACTTCTGTTCCATGATTTTGTTTGTTTGCATTTTCCTTACATTTAACAGTTAAAATGAACACCTGGGCTTGCGTAATATATTTCAGGGCCAGGGGCAGTTACTTACTAAGCTGTTAGGTGGAAGGCAAGCTAGTGCAGTTGCTTACTAATAGAACAAGAAGACTTTGGGGAAGTGATGTTTTCCGTGATTACCAGGAACTTTTCTTCCTGCATTCCACCAGGATACCTTCTGAAACATTTAGAAATATTGCATAGACATTTGTGTAAATTCAGTACCTGTTAGATTTTGAGCTCTGCAGACTAGCTCTGCAGCTCTGGTAGCCTAGAAGAGTACTGCCCAGAAAATGTTCTCTGTACAACTCCACTGACGTAGTTTGTTCATGATCAGGAAGAAATGAGCCTTGGTAGCAAGTCAGTTAATCACTGAAATGTCTCTTATTTGCTGGAGTTACCTATGAATGTACCAGCTGCAGTCATATTGACTTGGGAAGACACCCAAATATATATATATTTATAAAGTTCCTGGATGACTGTAACAAGAGTGTTTATTTTGCTTCATATGCATCCTTAAGCATGCGTTATATGTCAGCAACAATCTGATGCCAGTAATATATTCAGATCTTTAACCAAGGAGTGTTATTTGTTTTGTACAATGTACTGCTGGCAAACATCTCAGCCTACATAAAATATTTCTTTGGAAAATTTTGCAATAAAAATATTCCTACCTCTGTTGTTTCACCAGGAATACAGAGACAGAACTCATAAAAGTGGAGGCAAGAGAGCAGTACCTTTGGAGTTGGATTCTTTGAGGCAGATTAAATAAATGCTCAGAAGTGAGATAGAAAGAAACCAAAGGGAATGTATCCCTTTCTAAACTTTTTCAAATGGCTTCACGGTGATGGTAAGAGAAGAATTTGTTTATCTATTGCCAGTTTAAAGTACTAAACTATGCAGAAATCAAGACACAAAACTCAGAGATAAGGCTGTAATTATGTCTTTTGTCCACTTTTGTCTTTTGTGCAGAGTATGGTATATGAAATCACTTGCTGTTTGGAGACTTCTGGATCCTCACTTGTTATGTTAAGCTACAAAATAAATTTTTAACATGACCTCTGAATTTTTCAAGCCCTAGTTTGTATAGTTTGTATAAAGAAAATGCAGAGTGATTACTTTTATTGCTCCAGTGTTTCTAAATAAAAATATATGTGCATAGAGAGGGGAGAGCAAAAATGGGAATATGTGCAAAATTATTGATAGATTTTAGAGTGCTCTTCTAGTCAATTGCTCTAAATTGGTGTGATTGAATGGAGTGGCCCATAACTAAGTGAGGTAGTCTTGATTTCAGGCTTATTTGTCCCCAGATCAGAAGAGAACTTTGAGATTATCACCATGAGTAATAGCTAAAACTTTTGCTGCCAAGGATTATTGCAGAGCCATAGGCAGAAAGCCTGGATAAGAATAAGTCCAAATTTATCACATTTGGCTCTGAAAGGAAGGACAGTCTGCAGAACATATCCTAGAAAGGATGTGACTAGGAAGATGACTGCCTGAAGATGTGCCCTCCAGAAACTCACAGATCATGGGAGTGTGGGAGAATGATAAGAGGGAACATGACTATGAAATGTGTTAAACATTTTAAATAAACGAGACCTAGACCTTCTTCTTCCTTGAAGAAAAGAATCAAAAGTAGAATGGGTGAGAGGTATGGGAGAATTTGTCAAACAATTTAACAAAGTTATAAATATTTTGAAGTTTTTAGAAAAGCAAAATAAAAGCTATAATAAAATAACTGTAATTTCAAATTCAATAAAGTATATATTGAAAACTGGCAATACCTTATCACTTTGTACTGTGAGATTAACAAACAGAATTTGTAGACAGCTAATATCATACCAGCAAGGTGCCACTTTAGACACTTCAAACCTTCCATCAGTTTTAAATGTGGTGGGAAAATAGACCTGCTGAGGAGATGGAATCTGGAGGAAAAGTTTTTTGAAGAAAGCAAGATGTATCTTAAGCTTTTATGAGTATTTTCAAGGGCAGAAGGAGAATACTTTAAAACTCAGGCTTCAAAAAGAGAGTAAAATTAGGGGCAGCAAGATTCAAATATTACTCAAGGTTAGTCAAGATTAGCTGTATGATGAATGTTCCAGAGAATGCTTCATAAATCAAGATAACTTAGATAAATGAAAGCCTAATTTAAGGAGTTTGCTGTCTCTGGATCAGAACTGCAAGGAACCAAATGCCTGACTGCCAATTTATGAGGTACAAGAGCAATACCAGGATCAGGGGCAGATCTGTACAAAACCAAGATTCCAGTTTGGGATACTGTGAGCGAAGTGCTACCCTTCTCCAAAGAGCATAGAAAATCATCAGCTGGGAACTGAAGCTGGACAGCATCATACGTTTTTAAAGACATCCCCTCCTGCAGAGAGGAGCTTTGGGCTTTTTAGACTAGTACTTTGCTCCCCTGTCTGTTTGCTACAACCCTACTCATAACTGTACTTTAGTTACTAAACTTTCCTCTCACTGCACATTCATTCCTCTTTTTATGTTTTTTTCCTTTCCTCTCCTAATTATCTGTTTGAATATCTAGAGGATATGATCAGAAAGGTCTGGACTCCTTTGCCTACATGTTATGCAAAAATTGAGGTGTTCTGTTAAAGAAAGCTAAAAAAAATGACTGAAAAAAATTGCATTTTTAAAGTCCTGTGAGAGTTTCATGAGAACAGGGAGGGGAAAAAATCCTGTATTCTGTGGGTAAAGTGAAAGTTCTCAGTGAAGAAAATCTGTAATGCATTGACTTTGTTCAACAGATCCAAAATTCTGCTGGAGTAGTTGAAAGTCCAATGAAAAATGGTAATACTGACAGCGTTTGACAAATCACTCGGGTAAAGATCTTCAGACCAAGGACACTAGGTGCATGGAACTTGAGGAAGAATTTGAACCGTGGTCCAGGTACAGCAGGGGGAATAAACTCCATGTGCCTTAAAAATGGTAAACTGGCGTGCTTAAAATCTGGGGTTCCTGGGTATGGACTGCATATTGTGATTAGATGACAACTGCTGGGAGAAGGTGACAGCTAAGTGACTCTTGAGCTTCTCTTAAGTGGGGTAAGGCTGATTTGGAGTTATAGTCAATGTAATGAAGCCCAGGGAAAATTAGTCCCCACAGTCTAACTACCTAGATTTTACAAATCAGTATTTTACTCCTTTTTTTTTTTTCTACCTTCTCCACTGCTTTTCCAATTTCTTGTCCTGCACATTTCTATTTGTTTAAAATCACTGCCAGTGAGTAGGAAAGTATCATTCACTGAACACTTTGCAGTGTAATTTAGTTCCTCAGATTTCTTGTTAGGTGCTTCAGTCAGGATTACTTAATTTTTTCACACTTTTTATGCAGGAATCACTTGAAACTAAACTCATTCTTTTTCACTACCCAGAACGCCCAGCAATAAGATGTCATGTTAACCTAATGGAGTTAAGGCCTAGGTATGGATGCCCAGTGACATTCAAGCCATTATTCCTTCTTGTCCATTATTCACAAACATTTATAGTAAAACATTTCATTGCACTTATTAATTTATAATAAGTAATGGTAAAGTGGGAGTTGCCTTACTCAAGGTGAATATGAAGGGGAAAAAACATTGAGTAACAATTGTCATTACAATGATATTGCCTTGAATAACAAACAGAAGCTATCAGAATTCATCAAATAATTGATAGTGCACCAGGCTGCATAATTTCCTATGGCTGCTTGCTTTGTCCATAGGAGTCTTAGAAAAATGAGAATTCTCAGAGAGCAGAAATTCAGAACACACCTGTCTCCTCCAGGACATTTCCACTTTCTTTCCTTCACCTCACCCACAGTCATGTATCTCCTTCTCTAATGAATGTTAATTACAAAATCAGGAAATATTCTGACATCATCAGAACAGCATGATTAGGCATATAAATAATTTAGTTTAATTAAAACATTAATCAGAAATAAAGCTTGTTTGCAGGATGTTTTAGGGCCTATTGCCATGATATACCTTTTCTTCAGCTTAAGAATTACATTCCCTATGTATTCCTTCCATGTATTTTTTCCCCTCCTTCAGCTTCCTGACATTCCTGTATCAACTCCTAGAGTCTGTGGGACTGCAAGCTGAGCTAGACTGCATAAATGACTGTCATTGAAAATGAGCAAAAAGAAGACGAACAACATTTTAAATTTTTTCTTTGACATCTGGATTTTTCCTGGGGTCCAACTTGCAGCATGAATCAATGAAAAGTTCCAACATTACAGAGAAGTTCAATGACACAAAAAAGCACAGAGAACAGGAATAAAGAAAAGATGAAGAATTTTACAGGCTTGTCTTCAAGAAAACAGATTGTGGTAGTAGCTTATTAAACATCAGGCACAGCTAATGCACTCTAAAAGGAACTGTTTGAAAACAACATCCCAAGTTATTTTTATATGATAACAGCTGAGGAGAGAATTCAGTAGGATGAACAATGTAAGTTATCTCAGGTATAGACAGACTTTGGCCATTTAGTATACAGGCAAGTTATTTCAGACTACAAAATAATTAAAGTCTTCTCTTCCCCAATCCTCAAGGTTATGTCAGTGGGCAGTTTGTCCTTTATGAAAAATTAATACCTGCCTTTCCAGGATCTGAACCTGTAACACTGAATATGTCATTTGATTGCTATGACTTGGTACAGCAATTGCTATGTGCATGCTAGTTGGCAATTTGGGGATTGATTTTTACTTTGAGCTTGAAATAGAAGAGACAAGGGGACTTACATGTCATGTAATGCACATACATTCATCCACCCATCCCCATCTCATATCCCTGTTGGATTATTCAATGGTTAATGCATTACAATTGAACTGTTTGTGTTTATTAGCTATGGAATATTGCAGATTACATTACAAAATTGCTGTACCATTTAGAAATGATTCCTTTATTTTGTTAATTTAGCTAAAAATTTGCAATTTTACATTTTACAGATGTATAAACACATTTTATTACATAAATACATAAATGAGATACAGAATGTTTATCAAATTTCAGATTATCATGAAAAAGTGTAAAAAATTGATTCTGCCAGCCTGCTGGCATATCTTCCACATTCATGTTTTCTGCCTCAAGTAGTGTAATGAAAGACAACGTTAATGGGAGGAAACAGGTGAAAATACAGTATAGATTATACAAGTAGTAGAAACAGCAGATGTTGCTAAGATGAGGAAGCCTCTCTGACACTGCAGGGAACCTCCCACAGAAAATGTTATTTAAAAATTAATAACCTAAAAATGATTAAGTGCTGTTCGAGTTGCCCTTTCAGAGGGAGGCAGTGTCTGAAGTACATCATGATCTCTGCTGGATTGGGAAAATACAATAGCTTTCTTGTTTGAATACACACTTTAAGGTAGAGGATTAAGCAACAATCATGCAACATATTTAAAACTGAACAACTCTGCTAAATGTATTTTGTATAAGTTATAAATATCAACTGCCTGCACATGGTACTAATGTTCCACTTTCCAAAACCTCTGCCAACAGTGTCACTCTGAAGAGAAAACAGCTGTGAAGCATACAAAAAATAAGCAGTATTGCCAGATCCTGTTACCTGGGCATTTACAGAGATCAGAATTCTAGTGACTTTTTTTGCTTACTTTTGTTGAATCATATGATTTTAACTGAAGGCTAACAACATCTGTACTATTCCTCCTTCCTAGGAAAGGGCCCTGTTTAGTCACTAGCTAGGCTCCCACCAGCTACTGAAACTGCAAAGCAGGAGCAGCTACTGGGATGAAAGACTACAGGTACTGAATATCCTCATTTCCTCAGAAAAAGTAGAGAAATTAAATTTTTTGCACCTACACTGTGGTGGCTTCTCTTAAAAAGTTTTCTTTTACACAGGTGACAGAGGAGTGACTGTATAAATTTTATCAAATTACAAAGTGATATTCTTGATGAAGGCTATGAGTTCTGTGAAAAGATGTAAAAGTTCTCTATGGTACAGTAGCAGAGAATGATAGAAATGAAAGCTAAACACTTTTCCACACTTTTTTAGATCATGCAAAAGATTCAAACTCATAAGGAAGACATTTGTAGTCTATTCAGGTTGGCTATGTAGCCTTTTCCTACTCTACTAGATGCATTCTCTTCATTCTGGTGTCATCTGTAAGACGAAAGAGAAACAAGAGCTAAGAAATTGAATGTTGAAATTATTAATTGATTATGTTTTATAGCTATTCTTCTAAGAAAGGAACTTCCAGGGAATGGAATGGGGAGGGACAGTATGGTTCCATACAAGTTTATGCCGTCTGTACACAGCAGTGAATATAGCAGGCTGAAGTATTCATTTTGGAATGTTCATAATGTTGCTCAGCACCAACATGAATACTGAGTCATGGAAAAGATCTTGGCAGTTGATTCAGTTGAAAATGCAAAGGAGGAGAGGTGACTATCCCACAAAGTAGAAAAACCTCATGATTTCTGGTGAGAACGTTAGTACATCATGGTCCAATATGCATTCATATTGAGACTTTTCTTCCATCTGTAGTCCACACAAACATTTACAAAGTGAGATCATAAGAAATGATGCAGGCTTCTGTTATGCCACGGACCAGAATTTAACTGAGATTTATGTGAGAAAATTTTGTTACTTCTTAACCAGAAAACTGCTGCTCTCTGAGGCTGTTTGCCAGGTGACATCAGTTCTAGATCAAATTCAGAAGTATTTATAGCAGATTTTATCAGCCACAACTGCTGTGTGGGTAAGCAGTTAAGAGAAATCGGATGTGTAAAATGAGATTACTAATTTTTTTAATAGTGGAAATAACGGCAAGAAAAATGTTCTGAGAACACACAACTCACTAAAAATGTCAAATTTCCAGTTTCATTTTTTTTTCATATGTTAGTTGACATTAGCACAGGAATATCTATGAAAAATGAAAAGAAAGGAATTTTGCTACCTTTATCTGAAATATGTATGTCCTGAGTGAGACTGCTTTATAGGTTATGGTGTACTAAGGCTATATCTCAGTCTGTACTAAGGCTATATCTCAGTCTCGTGAAACACATCTCTGTCAAAACATCTTATGATTAGTTGGGTAAGGAATTGAGAGTATTTTGTATACATCGCAGCTGGAGTAAATTCTTCATTAGGAGAAAGACCATAATTTTAGCAAGTGTGTCTACTGCCAGAATGTAGCATCAAAATATAATGAGCATCATATTCAAATTCTAACAAACACAATACATTTAAAATATGTATAATCATAGATCGAAGTCTATGATTATTAGAATGGGAGTAATGTTTGAAAAAAATGTTACATTAATAAAGTTTTCCTTTTCCTTCTTCTTTTTTTTTTCCCTATTTTCTCTAAAAGCCTTTAGAAAAATAGCAACTACAGCATTATAGCTTAATCTTGCAGATCAGGAAGTTCTTAGTAGCTGACAGTGAAAACAATGCAATCTTCTTTACCACCATCTCAGGAAATAGATATATTTACGTATTATACAGAGGAATTCAAAACTGATGTTCATGGCTTTATTTCACTTTAAAATGTTAGATAAAGGGAATCAGGGACAGAATTTACAAATACAGAAGTGAGTGGTGTTGACAGCAGTTTATTCATGTCCCACGAGTCAGTTCTGTGCTCTTTTTCAGTAAAATGCAAGTAGACACCTACTTTTAGCTTCATTTCTCTGCTGCTGTGGCAGTACAGCTAGCTGTTAGAGTAGGAACTGTCAGGCAGAAAGTCCAGGTTCAGCTCCTGGATCTGGAACAGTTTTGGAATGCAGCCTTGAAGGACTTATTATAATTTCAGGGGAAGAGGCAATCTGGAGATAATATTTTATTTTCTATCCTGCAAAAGTAATGCAAAAATTAATTAAAGTTTGCAAAACAGTGGGAGATCCTGAGGCTGAATATCCTATAGAACTGCTAATTTATCTTTTATTTCCTTATTCTGCTCTGAAAAATTGAAAGCCCAGAAAGTTCGGTTGACACAAGACATTAAGAAAAACTGCAGAATTATATTGTGGACACTTCTGTTCTTCTGCCATCTAAGCTCTCCAGTAGCAACATCTTCCTTCTATTCACTTCTGCTTCCTGTCACTGGGGAGGTGTCTGGTATGTGGATGGGGAATCGTGTCATTTGAAGCTCTGCTCCCAATAAACACTGCAGCTGCATTTCTAAACCAAAACATGGCCATTTCTGATTTCTCACTGCAACAGAGTCTACAGGTTTATGCTTTCCACTGTGGATGATGGAAAAGTACACTGTTTTCTTGAAATTTTGTCACAAAAAAAATGTTTTAACAGTTCTTATTACATAGATTACTTCTGTTTTATTTTTATATATAAAAAGGTAGAAGGCAGGCTTGATGATTCTTCCAATGGATTTGGAAGTTGCTGTGTGACAGATAGCAGTAGAGGGACACACTGACACAGTGGTGAGTGATAAGGAAGTGTGCATGAAGCAAAGGTGTGTCACTGAATTCTTCCATGCAGAAAAAACTGACATTCACTGATGCTTGAATGTTTATTGGTACCAAAGAGTGGATGTCAGCACAGTGATGCAGTGGGTGGTGTATTTCAGCAGTGGTGACAGCGATGTTAAAGACAAGCCACTTTCCAGGTGGCCATGCAGATTTTTATGAGCATGGTATACAGGCTTTTGTTCATTATGGGTGAAAATGCATAGCTAGTGGTGGGGTGTATGTTGAAAAATAGTGTTGCATAGCTGAGAATTTTCTCTATCAATTTCTGTTATTTTGCTCTTTGTATCTGTTGTAGTTTCATAGAAATAAATAGGAGGCATTACTTTTGCAACAATCTACTTATATCTAAAGCAAAATACAGTTTAAAACAGTCAGCTTCTGGATGTACATTTACCTTATACAGACGAATGGAAAAATATTTTTACATAAAGTAGTATTGCCAGCTTTGTGGACTCAGTAATTAATTAAGAAGAGTGTGATTTAGCAGAGACCTAGGAGGTGAAACTATACATGCAGAAAGAGCTGTTCCTCATACAACCCTCCTTTTCTGGATTTACCATTTCAAATAATAGCGAGTTACAATGCCTGGGAAAGAGAATACTCAATACTTTAGAAGTTTCTCACTTCTACCATAATAGCTTTTTCTGAGATCACACACTAAGTGGGTAGATCCTGCATTTGGTTATCTAGCTCTGTCACATTATCAATGATAGAGTGAGAAAGAGAAATGCAGGTGACTGATAGTGGTAGTAATAAGGCCTGTATGCATTTAGCCATTACTTAGATATGTGTCATTTTCTGAAACAATTTTTTGCTCACTGGAGACCAGCTACTATAATTCCAGCTATTGTGTCAGAAGCTTCCAGTAAGAAATGGACTCTAGAAGTTCATATGGGTGTAGATGACCAGACGTTCATTTGCAACACCCATACTTAAGAGAGGCTTCAAAGGAGTAGAAGCACTTTTGCTAGGAGTGACCTAGTATTCTTCAAGTGTTCTGGAACTGAATTGATCTTTCTTTCTGTAAACAGATGCATGAAAAATAAAACCAGAATGTTTTTGCCATTTCATTTCTCTGACTGATTTCCTTTTTGGCTGGCAAATCTAGCAGTTTCTCAGAAAAAAAATCCTCTGTACTCTACCTTACTGTTCTTGGCTGGGAGATTACAAAACTGATCTCTAAAATTGAATTATCATCAGAAGTGATCAGAGTCCTTGCTAATGCCTAGAATGTTTTCTGAAATTCTAGAACTGTTCAGATTTGATTTAAAAAGCCTGTCACATTACAGACAGATCAAGCCAATGAATGGGCTTTTAGGCCTTTTTTTCCAATCATATAAACTCAGGGTGGCAGGGACTCTCGTTACTTTTTTTGTGCATATTTCATTCTCAAGGCTCTTATGGTAGGAAAGCCGTGTCAAAGATACATGTTAGAGAATAGAAAAAAAATACCATCAGGGAATTAGGAAATAAATAATGTTCTTGCTAATCTAAGATGACAGTGTTTTACAAAAGAATCTGGCATCAAAAGGAGGGAACAAGCACTGCTGGGAGCTCACTGTTTTTAGAACTCATAGATTACAGCCCAGAATAGCACACAAGAAACTTGTGAGTAATACCCACTGTATGCTTACTGACATCTGGAAGGCTGCCAACATCTTCATTTCAATAATTGCATGCTCTCAGTGATTGTGGTACTACACAAGAAACAGATCCTCAGAACAGTGAATGGTTTTATTTATTTATTTATGTATTTATTTGAGGGGGAAGGGATTGGGTGAGGGAGGGGTAGATAAAAATGACTAAGTATTATAGCAAAAAAGATAACACAATTGAAAACATAATTCCAGGAATCCTAGTGGGATCTGGACTACTATTAAAAAAAAAGCAACAACAAAAAAACAATAATTAGCTGTAAATGTAAGCAATCTGAACTGCTTACTCAAATATTTAAATTTGCTTGCTTAAATTTTTTATTAATTTATGGCTTTTTTGAACATTCAGAAAATAAGAATTTACTGGAAAACTCTGCCTCCAGAATATGGTAATGTATGTTGGTTTTGGTGTTATTAAGTTTCTGTAGTAAACTTTTGCTTAGGTAAATTACTGATGTGCAAGGCATCCCTTCTCTCATTTATCACATCCTTTATTTTTCTTCTCACTGGATATATATTTGTATGCAACAAAGCCTGTTACCCATGGAAATCAATTTTTAAATACCTGTGAATGTCTGTTCTAAGAAGTAGGTTGTGTTTGTTCATACAGTTAAGAAACAAAAAAACACTGCATTATCTTTATTTTAACACAGCTCAGCAAATGTCTGAATTATTTGCTGCTGAGCTCTACATCAGGAAAAGCTGAAAAGAGATTTGGGTATGTTTAAATAATGCAATTTCACTCAGAGTATTCTATGAACATGATGAAAAGAGAGAGGCTAAGTTTGTCAAACATATTATTCCTGACAAATTATTCATTCAAATTTAACAAGCATGCAACAGATGGTTTATTTTGCATGCCTCTGAACCAGTTCTTCAGCCACTTCTAAGAAATGACATGTACTGGGGAGTCTCCATCCCTACTCGTCATGCGAGTTAGATCACTGGAAATGTTTTCCCATAGCTGCAGGCTATATCACCATTCCTTATCTCAGTTCAATTAAGATGTTACACTTTTCTTCCTCCCTGCTTTCCTTTTATCTCTCCTTCCTCTTATGTTTCTACAGTACTGTTTTTCTCCACTGTACTATAATGGTTTTGAATACGAATAAGGTTAAAGTTGAGGTAAATTACTGGAGGAATAGGCTCACTCTGCGGTGTCTGGTGTCATGTGAACATCAACATTTTTGTGTTCTGTTGGTTCCAAGAATTAGCTATGTTTTCAGTGTTTACTATTGCTGAAGTTTAAATCCACATGCTTTTCATTTGCAAAGTGAAGACCCAATATAAAAATGAAATGAAATCATATTAGCACTCACAAGGCCTCTATTGACATTAAAGATTAGAAACATCTAGAAATTAGGCTCGCCCAATACAAAAGTTCCTGTTTTATTGTAGTAGTACAGTTGGTTTGATTATTATTATTATTTTTGCTTTGTCCCTCTGCTTTTTTTTGTCATTCAGCCCACTTGGAGGCATTTCTGCTCAAGTTCTTATCTTTCACATTTCCTAGGTTTTTGTTGTTGTCTTTTTTTTTTTTTTTTTTTTTTTAAGTCTTGATTGAAATTGAGTGAATTTGAAAGAATTTCCAGGTGTTTCAGCATTTAAAAGAATAATTGTGGTGCACCTCCACTGTAAAAAACCTGCATATTTAATAATAATAAATTAATTCAGGATACTTAGCTAAGTCTCAGGGCCTTACAGGCCAGATTAAGTAGCTGAAACAGTCTGCCTACTGTTATGCCCAGTTGTTCAGTGCACACTTATCATTTTGAGAAGTTCCCATGCACTTTTTCAGACTTAATTTAGTTTCAAGGCCTAGTTAGAAAAAATATAAATAAAAAATGTATGTACATATATATATACACACACATATATATGTACATGTACACAATTTGTACTTGATATAAATTGGACTAGCAAAAATGAATATATATATATACATATATAATTTGTACTTGAGATATAATTTGGACAATGCACAGAAAGAATCTTAGGGAATCTTTTGGAGGTCATGGTCATGTATTTTTCATTTCTTACTTCTAATTATTGCTTTATTGCATTACCTACAGTTTTTGCTTGGGGCCATTTTTTGTGTGCATCATCCGCAGAGTAATATTCCTGACTGAGAATGAACTCCATTGCTTGTTACTAGAGTGACTACACAGTGTAATTGCAAGAAGGCTGTGGAAAACAAAACAAAACAAAACAAAACTTTGTTTTAATAGAGTACTTGCAGAATCACCTACAAGGTGTCGGATTATTGAGTTTGTCAGAGGGTATATGGCAGAGGAAACTTGTTTATGTGATTGTATTTTAGATCTAGTTATACTATTTCCAAAATTTAAAATATTTCATGTTATTTTTAAAACTAAATAAAAAAATAGTAACAACATCCCATTTTTTTAAAATAAGACATCAACATAATATATAAAAATTCATTTAAAAATATTTATATTTGAAATCTCATAAAGAAGTGAAGGGATTATGCTGCAGGTTGAAGAGTTAACCACTCAACACCTCTCCCTCCACTGGGGAGAAGGGAGGGAAGGAAGAGGAAAAAAAACAATTGAGACAGGAGAAATGAATTTATTAGAAGGAAGGTGAGATGATACAGAATCATTAAGAATAATAAATCAAATGAACCAAAAATAAATTGGAGGAGAGAGTCAGCCCACGTCTTTATTGGTAGGCCCTCACCAGCTGGCCCCCTGGAAAAGACAGGAGAACTTTCCCCTCACCTGAAATCAAAAGATCATGCCTCTCAGAGCCAGAACTCGTGTGAAATAGCTGACTCTGCTTGAAGCACAGGAAGTGCATCCAAAACTGGTTTCACATTGTTTTGTTTACTATTTTTTTTTTTTTTAATTCAAGAACATTTTATGACTGAGATGAATGTCTTATACTTTAGGAACAAGGGAAGTGTTCAGTGTACCTGTTTATTTGATTGTTTTATTTGGTTTGGATTTTTGACTTCATAAAAACAAAAGAATGACAACAGAAGCAACTCTTTCAGAATCAGGACAGCATTCATCTTTCCCAATGGTAGCACTTTATGTTGTTGTTATTATTATTATTATTATTATTAGTAGTAGTAGTAGTAGTAGTAGTAGTAGTAGTAGTAGTACTTCAGCGCTTGAATATTTCTTTCCAGAAAACACTCTTTTATCTCCCGTGGCTTTTGATGCCATTAAAGTTCATTTGTACCCACGCACATGTAAAAGGAAAAAAATGCTAGAATTAACTTACTGATTTGTTAGGTCTAATCTTTCTGTAATCCATATGCTTAAGCTTATCACAATACATCAAATGTGAACATGCACTGTAGTTTAGTTAGATATATTTGAAACAGTATAACCTGTAATATTGGAAGTCGGGGAAGTAAAAGAAATACTGCATCTTAAAGTTTACTAAGTAGCAACAAACATTTGTGATAATAATATTGTTTTAAAGCGCTTATAGACATAGTGCCTGATGTCTGCCTTATTGATCTCCCAGTCTGAAACCTTTGTCATTCCATTTTCCATGCGGAGTTCCATTTTCCATGTTGCTTTTGCTGGTCTAATTTGGAAAATAAATTTATGCATTGAGTACTGAAGAGATGGGATATATTTCCCTAGTGTAGCCTCCAGCACCCTGTTATCCTCTACCCCAGTTTAAGTGGATACTGCAGATAAAACTGAGAACGTGTCTAAGGGGTGCAATGCAGTCTAAAGAAGGGTCACTTAGTGGCATGAGGGGGGTCCACTGCTTCACCGCTTACTCTTCTAGGGAGAAACTACTTGGGTGACAAGTTGGGGTGTGAAATTGAAGCTCTGATGGAAGATGGAGACAATCTAGGAGAAACCACTAGATTGAAAATTGAGTTTCTTGTATTGTGGGTTGTATAAATAAAAACAGTTCCTCTGAGTTTGGTAGTATGCAATGTTCTGTGTGGTACTATATCTCTATGTCCTCTTCCAACGCTAATAAATACATCAGCCTGGGAGATCAATACTTTTTAAATAGGTGAGTTTTTCAGTTTTTGCATTAAGACAAAACACTGCTACAGTTTCAAATCTTTCCATGTCAATTTGTCCAAGTCAGAAGTGCATCTAGGCCAACATTTGTAAAGGTAAGTGATCAGGCTGGCAAACTAAAATATCTTTCAGGAACACTAGTCTTTTTTTTTTTTTTTTTTTTTTGTCTGTTCCATACAATTCATTCTGTCCAATAAATTTCTATTTCCTGAAAAAAAAAAAAAAAGTTTGCTTCCATTAGATTTATGTTCAGAACTTCACTGCTACAGTAAAGAAGTAATATGGGAATTTACCACAGTGGAAAAGTCTAAATAGTTGGTATTACAAGGACATTATCAAATTCACTTAATTGCTATTGAAAATTCCCAATTGCTTGCAATGACGATATGTACTCAGGGATAAAGAAGAGGTAACTAAAATTTAATTCAGTATAAATATCAAATTCTAAGGTATTCATTAGGAGATGATTAGTATTCCTTACACAGAAGCACATTTTAGCACATCTGACAGTGCAATGTTTCAAACTTTTTTCAGGAAAAGAAATGAATGTCTCATTTGTGGCACATTAAAAAATTCCCTGAGTTAAACTTTTCTTTTCTCTATTAGTGTAGAGATTTGAATATGTGTTTACATTTAAATTGAGAGTTCTACATATTGATGATTTTTTAAAAATTAAAATTTAGACACTACCATTTTCTTTTGAAGATGAAATCTTGCCATAGGTAGAGACTATACAAAGTAACCCTTGTAACATGTCAGACTGCTCTTCTGCCATCTCTTTTCCGTGACTTGCTGCATGGAATCTGGGCTGATGCTAATCTAGAAGGACAGTCACACCTCATGAAAGAATTATCACTGCTAATCAAATCAGAATGAAACCCACCACTGTGCATCACTGGAGACATTTCATGTGCTGAATATTTCATGCACTGGGGGCTGTGGCTGAAGATGAAATTCTCTCAACAGCTCCTTGTTGCGTGCAAATATTTACTCAGACACTCTGGTGTGGTTGAACTGGTGTGCAGCAACACCAGGAAGCCTTGAGTGATCCTTATAAGTAATGGTAATTACATGTGACTCCACACATGCTAGGTCAGAGTGACTTGCAGACAGACTCTTGCTCTGTCAACCCTCCCCTTGCCTGCATGATTAAGTGGGCAGTGTGCCACGGGAAATTTGATGCATACAGGATGACAAATGTCTGTTTTGGCTGCTGAGAATTGAACTCAATTGTAGATCTGCAGAAACATCAAAACACAATCAAGGGCTGACATCAAACCCGTGAGCCAGGAGAATTCCTGAGGCAAAAAGGGTTGAACTTGAAAGTACAAGGAAAGTGTGTTTTACTTTATACAGTGGTACACCAGTTTGTTTCTGTTGACTTGTTACGAGGAGGGATAGAAGTAGTAACGCTCAGAAAAATATGTCTCTGTTTTTTCAGTTATTCTTTACATTTAATTTGTAACAGAGGTGTGGCAAAAGAGCAGAACAACACAGAACAGTAAGTTCACTTTGTGTTTCTATATTTAACACATATGTATTTTTTCCCTAAGTATATATGGTTTTGTATATGTAAAAGTGTGCTGAATTCTTCTTTACCCTGACAGTATCTCCCTGTGACATCAGACTGAACTCTGTTATAAATTGTGGCCCAAATGCTCTGCTAACCTGCTGCTATTGTCAGTGTTTAGTCTTATTTGATGACTTTTACAAAAATAACTTCTATGTTGTTACTTGCCTGTTGCTTGTATTTGGTACCATGACAAGTGATGGCAGCAGGGGTAAGGCTGTGTCACGGGGTTATCCTTAGATATAAGTCCGTGACGGGGGGGCACAGGCCCCGGGAAGAAGAGAAGAAAAAAGGGGGTACGAACAGTTTTGCCGCGACTCAGCCCGCCCCGGGCCACGTGCGCTCCGAGGGAGGGGGAAGGGCAGAGAGCTGGCCGATAGTTTTAACTAAGAGAAAACACAACGGCAACGGCCTGAGGTGGGAGGGTAATATAGTGGATTTACTAAGTCGAATAAAACGAGAGAGACAAGAGTATCAAAAAATGAGAGTCAAACCACGATAGTGCGAGGGAAAGCACGTGCTTTCTCTGCGGCGAGCTGAGACGGCGGAGCCGGGCTGGACGGAGAGAGGCTGACGCTCCGGGTCCTCACCGCAGCTTCTCCCCACTGCCTCTGCCCGCCAGGTCCTCCAGGGATGCCGCCCCCTCGCCTCCCGTCAGGATACTCAGAGTCCACAACGGTAAACGGAACTAGAACATTAACTCGTTAACTCCCACTGGTCCACATGATGTTCTGATGTGGAATACTGACAACAAAAAAAAATCACGAAACCACAACAGGCTGTGGAATGGTATTCGTTATACATCTCCCAGTGGAGGTAAGGTCTGTGTTCACTTTACTTTAAAGCCCTAGGACTAGTTGTATGCAACCTGAATTGTGTTGTATGTTGTTGCGTGCGATTGAGTCCACTTCCAGGTTGAAAGCATGCCATAACTTTACAACACAAACACATTTTTGAGTAGAGCGTATGTTCCTTTATGCTCTGTGTGAGTGATGGTAGAGATTGTGTTTGTCTAGTGGATTCTACATTAAGCTTATCTTGTGGTCTTCATTTTACCTAGAGCACTTCTGCTGTGGTATTTCTGGTGCTTGCTTACAGCCTTGCAAGGTTTGTTGCTCTTAAGGAGTACAAGTGATGGAAAATGTGCTGCAGAGCTGCACTGATACTCTTCTGGAGCCAGTACAGCTTTGGGAGCTTGACCCTGCAGAAGAATGAAGCTAAAAGATAGGAAGGCAGCTATCCATAAGGTGAAGAACTGTAGGTACAGATTTGCTAATACTGGCCAACTGTTGAGAGGCATAGTAAATTTAGTTTCTGTAGTTTCCATTTCTTGTGCTGAGGTAACAGCAAAGAAATTTCCTGTATTTCACAAGCAATCACTTTTCATGTGAAGTGGAGGATGTCTTGAGAAAATTGTAGTTGGTCTTGCACTAAAGTACAATCAGAGTTGACTTTCTGCTCTGCTAAATTCTTGTAAAGTACAAATGTCTCCTTAAGGAGCCTATCACTGCTTTTGTCATCCTACTACACTGAAGGTGGGGACAAAATACTTGCATGACCACTTTTCAAATTACAAAAATTATTCCTAAGCAGGAGTTCAGGAGTTGTGAACAGAATGTGTTGATAGATTTATTATTTGCTGAATTTGTTCAGTTTATGGAGCTGACCAAAATAATGGATCATTGAAAGCAATTTGAAGCAGATGTGAATACTTGTCAGATAAATTACTTTCATTAAATAATATTACCAGGCTCTAGTCATCCATCAGGAGACTGATGTCTCTAAAACAAAGGCTTCATAAAGAGCTCCAAAGCATGTTGCAAAGGGATACTTCCATAGATAGTCTCCAAGCAGAATTTCTCAGAATGCAACTCTGCTCTGTATCAATTGTACACTCTGTCATATAGTTCTGATCTTATGAGTTAGTGAAAACTCTAATTGCTTCAATCCCAGAACAATTGAGTATACATAGACTCTTCTGGGTACTGAGGATTAAAGCTAAAACAGCTCTTCCCTCTGTGTACTTGTTTCATCTGCACTACCCAGATAAGTAATAAACAGAAGCATCTGTATGTAGTGATAGTGGCCATAACTGCTTCAGTAAATGCTAGAGATACACGATTAACCCCTTGCAAATAAAACTTTCACGTCCTAAAAAAGAACATCAAACTAGAAGCAAACAAAACCCCCAAAATATCTCTGCAAATATACCAAGCAAGCTCTGAAAACAACTTAGCTTTCTTCCAAGAATGACAGATTTATTTTCTGGATTAAAATGAACAAGTTTGTCATATTCCCAACTGTTGCCTTTCAGTGTACAAACTGCTTTTGCATGCAGCAGCATAAACTCTGCTTGCCTCAGGCTTAGGGTCTTGAGATCTTCCTGTCAGTACGTGGATCTGTAGTGGTAGATGGAAAATCTGTTGGTTTCAGGCATGCCGTTCCTCAGGCATGAGGTCTCTCTTGAGGTTTATGATTTCACAGATAGTCTACCTCTGGAAATATAAATTGCTCATTGCAAGCTGGAGATTGATAGCATTTTTTTCTTTAAGGTGTTGCTGATTTTTGAACAGCAGAACTCCCAATGGGACAATGGGACTCACAAAATATATACATTTGTCTCTCCATAAATGCTAGCTGTGATAAGCAGAATGCTTCAAGATGTGGGCATGATTGTTTGACATTATAGGCAAATCAGCATTTGTAAAGAAAGACTTTTTTTTTAAGTGCAGTATGTGTATATATGTACATCATCTTACCACAAAATCTTGGTGTTGCATGATGTGGCTTTACTATTTCTTCTTCTGAGTAGATAGTCAGCCTCTTTAAATTGGATTGAATCTGAAAGAACTGCTGATTGTCCTTTTTGGTTTTGTTTTTCTTTTTTCTTTTTACTTTCTTTTAAATGATATTTCTGAAGAGCATTTCAAATCTTTCATGTTTCATCATTTTAGAAACCATTTAAACTACTGCTGTGTAAAAAATACAAGATTTTTTTTTTTTTTTGAGAATTCTTGGCTTTTTGAGAATTTTTTGCATCATGATCTTTCTCAGGAGCCACTCTTTCTTTTCTGATCTGTAATGGTGTAATACAAATTCATTCCATTCATATCCTCACCTAGGCAAGGCTGGATAAGGCTGTGGGCAACCTGATCTACCTGTGGTGTATCTGTTCAGTACAGTTATCTAGATGGCCTTCAGAGGTCCCTTCCAAGTCTAAGGATTCCATGATATCAAGAAGTGTTGAAAAAGTTGTGATGTGTGGTATCAAGTTTCCGTGGAAATGAACTTCACTATTCTGTATTTATTAAAAGAAAATCCTGACACTGATTGCAAGCATTCATAGCATTTTGTTGTATATAAGAAATAAATGTGTCATTACTCGAGTGTTGAGCAGCTGCATGGAATCCCTTCATGCAGATGTTTTTAGAGTTTGTTTTTTTGCCATTTGCTTAGTACCTGGGAAGCACTGAGTGGTGGTTCTGGTAAGAATGTGATTTCTACAGATGGTATAACACACAACTAGTTTCTGTTACCTCATGCTTGCATTCACGTTTTGCTGCTGCATAATGGGTCACAAGGTTATTTTAGCCTGCAGGTTTCTGCTGAGCTCATCAGGACTGTTGCTTGAGTAAGATAATAAGGATAAGAGTAAGAACTGTAAAATGTTACCAAGTACACAGAGAAGGTAAACTGTCTTTTTTATTAAAGAGAGTTTTGTTTATGTTTTTGTTTTTTGACTTATTGTAAAAAGGAACATTCTCTAGACTATTTCATTGCAGTCTTCCAAGTGAAAATGGTAAGGCTCAACCATTTTCTGGCTGTCTAAGACAGAATGATGTAGCTGCAATCAGTTGTCTGAAATACAGTTTCTTGGAAAAAGTGCACTGAGGAAATCTTACTCATGACTAAAATCTTATAATCAGTAAAAGAAACATTGACGGATGTACATTGTATGTGCTTGACCTGATGTTTAGAGCAAGGTCACTGAGATTCATACTAGCAGCTACATTTCAAAATTGGTACATCTTTGGTAATAGCTTGTGTACATGCTCGATCTAAGCTGTTTTATGTACTAAATATTCTCTACTGTTGAAAATTGGGAATTACAGTCTCTGTCAAATTCATTCACAAAGAAATGGAGGAAAACTGGAAACACCTTTTTTTTCCCCCTTCTTCATTAACTTCTGTAAAACTACTTTCACCTGTTCTGATCTTGGAAAAACAAAGAACATTATTTGCTGGAAATCTGGGGAACAATGGTTGGCCAGTTCTGATAACATCTACCTGCTTTAAAGCATGAGTGTCACCTGGGCTGCACTGAGTGAAGAAGAATTGTCTTGAGCTGTATATAAAATATATAATGTAGTTAGTGTCTGTAAGTAATAAAACTTTATTTTTTAATTATTTTTTTTTAATTAAAACATTAAAAGGCAGCAACAGAATCACAAAACTAGTGGGATATTCAATCTTTTTTTTGTTAAACCCATGCATCATTCTGGTTTGATGGAAGAGGCTGCAATTCTCCATGAGTTCTCAAGGTGTTCATCAGACATTCTTGACCTGTTTTCTCTTCTTATGCTTCATCCTTGATGTTGCTCACAAATACACGTACAGCCAAAAAGCGATGACATGATTAAGGTGTGAATGTGAAGCAAGGGATATCTTTCTCTCTTATAAAAGTCTAGTAAGTACATATCATACATTTTTGAGTTCAGTGTCTGATCACTGTACGCATTCCATTTGAAAATTTTCATGTAATGTATTTATGTCAACTGAGAATGGAGTTGAAAATTAACACACGCAAAAAAAGATTATTTTTTTTAAAAAACCTTGAAATCTATTCTCAAATTTATGTATCAAAATGGAAAGCATTGCTGTATAGTTTTTGCTGTTGACAAGATATGTATAGGACAGGACAGCATATAAAAATGAATAAAAATATTTGCCAAAACTTGAGCTTGCCCCAATTTAGGTATTGTTTTGAATATTGTTACAGTTTGAAACATAGCACAGGTAAGTTTCACTGTGAAGATTCACATTCAACTCACTTAAATGAGCAGTAAAATCCACCAAAAACACTAAATGCTAAATCAGTGAGCCATTTTTCATCTTCATGTTCTGACACAAATTTTCCATTTGATTCCATAAACAGCTAAAAATCACATAATAATGGTAAAAGTTAAATATCTTGTGGGACACGACTGGCTGTTTTGAGCTGCACGTAGCCTGCAGACAGTGGACTGGACATGCTTGTTTTAAAGAGTGAATAAAGAAATGAGAATGTATTGTGCTCCTCTTGTTTTCTAATGTTATATCTCAGAATATCTTATTTCCTTTTTCTGGGAGGAACACAAGGATACTTCAGGCAGAATCAGAAATAAACTTGAAGTAATTGAAGTCCTGCTTTATCTGCTTTTCATTCCCTAATGGACCTTCTTCTCCCAAAAGACTGAGATGAGATGGGTATGTCCTGATTAATGCGGACTGTTTACCATTTCTGCTGATAAGCTGGGGGGATGCATTAAATCTGCCTCAGCAAGTGGCAGTGAAGTTTCAAATACTAACGAGGACAGCTGCATCTTCATTGACTCCTGAATGTCAAGTGTTTTTAAGCCTCTTCTCAGCTTATGAGACTATGTTGTGATTCAGTTAGTTGTGATACTCTAACATCAAGGGTTTTTTCTGTCTTTTGTGTTGGTGGAAGTACTACTAGCTGTAGTTATGATTATATTCCAGATATTACTTTCTATGGTTTTAAATAGTAGTTTTTGTCAAGCTAGAGACATGTTTTGAATGAACAGTAAAACAGCCCACATCCTATATTGGAATTTGAAATTACAGAGGTAGACAAGTAGTTGACAATTACATGAGGAAATGATGGTTCTGAGTGCTCAGCCTCCTCTGTGCATCACAGATTTTATGGATCAGTATTGCATATGCTTGTTATCCGAGAAAGAAACAGTAGTGATTACTTGGAATATTACAAGCCCTTGGTGTGCTTGTCAAGGTGAAGGTTTTAGACTGTTTTTTGTTGTTGTTGTTTTCCTGTAGTACTGAAGAACTACATGAAATTTAGATTTCAAGTGCACCTGAACATAATCTCAATTTGACAACAGAGGGGAAGGAAATAGCTACTATGGCCATTTCTGCTTCAAAATAGAGTAAAAGCAGGTTCAGAAATGCGTGTAGTCCTCTGGTGGTAGACTGCCAGTATTGTCTTTGCCAGTACCACAACTCAGAGTGTCAGTCTCCCTTCCAATTCCTCTGCTGCTAAATGACCAGTGGAGCAGTAGCCACCACTCCCTTTATTTTTTCCATACCTCCAGCAGCAGTCTTGTACTTTGCAGCTCTTTCCTGACCTTTTTTTGACCTTCATCCCAACTACATTCATTTCCTTAGTGGTCAGTGAACTTTGCCAGCCCTCTCTGACTACTTCCTTGTTTCTGCTACTTTGACCATGTTGAATTTTACTCTCAAGGAAGAGAACAGTTTCCTTCGGAAGACTTCTACTTTTTCTACAGCACTGAGAGGCCTTGAACTGATGCCAAGTAGAGGTTTGTTTATTCCTCCCATGGATGATGGCTCTGTTCATATTAGCGAAACTGTAATGTAATTAGTATTGCAATTTCAGTGGTGCAAACTACCTTACTTGTAAAATACCAATGTACCTGCTTTATTATATATTTATTCTAATAATTCAGATAATCTGATTAGTAAAAATTTTACTTTTAGTAGTGCAGCTACACTCTTTTGAAATCCACCTCAGTGCTATGTTCCTCAAAGAAAAGGCAAAGTACACTCCTGATCAAAGATGGTGAGTGCTACTGAATGACCAATCTCTTGCACAACTTTTATGTGAGATACATCTTTTTATCATTTGCATATTGTAAGTACTTTGAGTATGGCAAGGAACTTTGAATCACAATGAATACAGGGCTCCATTTCAAGTACATTTAATTCTCTATTCTCTATCTTTGGTAGAGGCTAGTACTACAGTTATGAAGAAAGGTAAAAAAAAAAATCACAAAGATGTAAGAAAAAACTACCTTATTGGGTATGTCTAACTAGGATGTCTGATAATTAAACATGGATCTGTAACCTCAAAGTATGTTAAGCATTAGTTATAATTCTGGATAATTTTTTTGTGTGTGTGTGTGTTGATCACTTTTAAATAATTTAATTTCTTGTTTTCGTATAAGGAAGCTCAAACTACTTGTTGAGTGAAAACACATTTCCTTTTGTTGTGAACAAAATATGTATCTCATGCAAATACTTTTCTGTATAGAGAAAGCAAAGCTGTTTAAAGGTTCTTCAAATTTATAAGAGTAAGGTGTGGACACATAATTGTGGGATTGAAATCACATGGAGTTAGAATAGAAGTTCAGTTACCTCCTGGAACTTTGAACTTTGTTCTTGCTGTGGGATCAAGAGTAACCAAAATCACCATAGCTCTTCCTATTGAAATTTTGTCATGATAGAGTTACAAAATTTATAGTAGTATGTTTTAGTTTCAGCCAGATACTTCAATCTCTAATTTGGGTGGGTATGAAACAAGAACACAAAGGGAGGAAGAAGTCCAAAGTCAAATAGATTTTCAACTGTCTCATCAAAATCATCTAAGATGTGCAATTCCTGTTGTCTTTTATTTAGTAATTTGTTGATTTTTGAAAGCTTTCACAAGGAAATACATAAAATTCAAAAAAAAAAAAAAAAAAAAAAAGAAAAAAAAAAGGGAAGCTATTACTTTTCTGAGATCTATAAAAAAGTGATGCTTTCATCTTGTAGCAAAAATTCCTGACATACTGATATATGACCAAAGTGATGTGCATCCAGCTGCTGTGAAGCAGAGAGTTTTATGGAAAAGCCATTCAGTGCACACTAAAAAGACACCTGCTGGTCAGTGCTCACATTTAATCAATTGGCCGACTCATTGCTGCTGAGTTCCTGCTGTGTGCACATTCCATACAGCATGCCAGCCAAAATTGGGATTGTCTTTGGTCAGCAGGCATTTTACCAGCTGAACTGAATGGCAAATATCCCCCCAGGCAAACCACTAGATAGATAGTAAATGTCAATGACATATAGTATGTGGATACTCTTAATTAATAATTTGATGCTGATAACAGAATAGCCCTTGAACTGAGTTACTGAAAATGTGATTCTGTAAGACTGGCTATGTGCTTTTATATATGTTGATTGGGGGTCAGTATGAGATCTGTGTCGTTTAGAGTACATGTGGACTCATACAAAGCCTTTCTTTTGGCCCAAGGAATTCACTTAGAAATTAAATTCAGAACCTGGGCTACAAAGATCACCTATGTATTCTGGTTTACAGAGAATCTGAGCGAGCCTAGAGTGAATTCCTGCTGGCATACCATATTATGCTGTAGAAGAAAATGTTTCATAGATGATAAAAGTTTACTGATGACTGCTGGAGGGTTGAGGAGACTACTGTTCATATAAATAATTTGCTCTGAATTATATGTAAAGAGACCAGTGCCCGTGTCCATGAATTTATAAGGAAGACAGCATGATTTAGCGATGGGTATCTTTTATTTTAAGGACTTAAGTTTTTAACAACGAAATCTGCAATATGTGTAATATTGTGGTCCACCAAGAAAATGCAAAACAAATCATATAGAAATACTAAGTGAAGGACACGTAGAAAAAAAGATGCTCTTTAACTTCCTGAATTTTAGTGACAAATGTCTTGACTTTTTTATACTGTGATTGATTCTTCTAGATTGTCAGTGCTGGGTTACAGTGTAGTTAGGTTTATGATGTAACATTTGCTCGAGATGAATGGGCACTTGAATTATGATATTTATGTTTGTATTAAGTATTACTTTTGTATCAATTTAAAGACAGCAACACCATTCCGAATTGGTTCCTCACAGTTTTTATCTCACTGATTGGACTACTTCAGGTAGGAAGAAGCAGATGAGGGTTATAGTGAGGGGCGGAACACAGTACTCAAGATACAGCCACATCAGAGCCGAGAACAGAGGTACAGAGTACCTGCTCCTGATAGCTGCACTGTTTCTGATACAAGCCAGAATGCTATTGGCCTTCTTGGCCACCTGGGCACACTGCTGGCTCATGTTTAGCTGAACATCCACCTCTGGTCCTTTTCCTCTGAACAGTCTTCCAACCACTCTACCCCAAGCCTGTAGTGTTGCTTGGGGCTGTTGTGACCAAAGTGCAGGACCCGGCACTTGGTCTTGTTGAACTTCATCTCACTGGTCCAGCAATCCAGCCTGTCCAGATCCCTCTGTAGGGCCTTCCTACCCCCAGACAAATTAACATTTCCTTTCAATTTGATGCCATCTGCAAACTTTCTGAAAGTTCACTCCAAGCCCTCATGCATCATCAATAAAGATATTTTCATTATGATTATTAACTGGAGTTAGCTCCTGTCAGAGTTGCCATTCAATTATGTTTTATGTCTATTACAAGGACTGATAAATGTTGAGATGTACAATTGTTTTGGGCTCTTTATCTTTCCATTTACTATCTTCCAATGATCTAAGCTCCATAAATTTTGGGCATTAAGTGTTCAATAAAGCTAGGTAGTACAACACAGTAGTTATATTTTCATACAGTTTTTTCTACAAACTAATGCTTTCCTGCAAGCCAGACATTGCACGTACATAGCTAATCTGCTGCACTTTCCAAACTCAAGTGAAGGCTCCACATGGTTTCTTATTGCCAATTCTAACTTATTACACCACTGTGTCTTTTTCACAGGTGGAATATGTAATCATGGACAAATGCAGGCATATGGGTGAGGTTAACATATCCTGGTCTGGGAAACTTACCTCTCAGCAGTAATTAGACTACTGAGATTGCCTCTTAGCTTTTAAATTGTACATTAAAGAAATAATGTCAGTGTCATGCCTCAGAAATGTTCAGAATAGCACAAAGGAGTAATATCTGTTCCTTCAACTGTGAGTTTCCTGATGGCAGTAGTGCAGATTGAACAATAATATTAATGACTTTTTGTCTTTATTTTTGCAATGTAATGTATTTGGATTTGATACTCTATTTATAACATTAGCACAAGGTTAAATGTGGTTATCACACCTCGTTTGTTACATGCTTTACCCATAGATGGAGAGTTAAGAGTCTTTTTCTTATTGATTCCTAAGTTGAGCAATTTCAATTTTTGTTTTCATACTTTGACCTCTAACCCTGGGATCCATTAGGACACTGAGACAGCAAGGTGTAGACACATCAACTTAAGAGGGAAAGAATTAAAATGACACAGTCTCCAGCAAGGGATGCATTAATAGATCTGAATTCAAACATAGAAAAGGCAATTTTTTTCCTGCTGGGAAGCAGAGTCCTCAAGAGAGTCATCTCAGACTGAAGAACATGATATGAAAATCAATAAAGGCCGTATTGTGCTAGTGATGTGTCCGGGAAGTGTCATTTTATATCTTGTTAGTGGATATCTAAAGGAAGTTAAAGCTACTTTGCTCATAATAATTGGATAAATCCTCTTTCATCAGTGGTCTATTTTGCTGTTCAAAGTAAAAGTGAAAAATGGTGGAGAGCCCAGTTTGATATTGGATATGATGAGACTGAATGAAGACAATGGCTGTTAAGGGTGGTTTTTTTTTCATTAGATTAGCACTGTTTCCAGAACTGGTTTTCAGTTCTGTTTTTTCAATCAGAGATATAAAAGAGTAATTAAAAATAGAAGGCTTTCTTCTGTGTGTTTAATTGGAATAAAACTCTGCTCTTGACATTTTTACTATACTGCTTAATGCTCCAGACAAAGAAACTGTAAATGCATCATTTACTTTATTGCAGTGAATGAAGGAATTATGGATCTTGGTTAAGTGTATCTGCATTATTAATATTATAGGCTGGATAAGCTCAAATAATGAAAATGACAAGAGCACACAGAGCCCTGGCTATACTTATGGCATTGCACAATTAGCAACACATATTATAATATTATTATAGCAGTTTTAATTAAGTTATTGATTGACAAGTAGATACAGTTGATAGAAGAATACAAGGTAGGGAAGGAAAAAATAAGAGTACTTTCTTGTACTACAACTGAGTTTCTCAGTTTTTCTTTTCTTTAGGCAGCAGACATTCTGTATTTGATATTTCATATTATTATTTGAGATCACATATGTGAAACTTAAAATTGTAACTTTTTCCTTCTGTGAATTTCAGATCAGGTTATTGTTCATTTACACATTAGTAATTATGGGAATAGGAGTTGTGGGAGTTTACTGAATGTTGAAAGAGACCAAGTAATTCCGTCCTTAAATTTTGCATTTGCTGGTGACAGACTTTGTAAAGGTGTTGCTCTCCGCTGCTTCCTGTAACCACAGGGGAAAAAATGAGCTTTTTTTTTTTTTTTTTTTTTTTTTCTGTTTAATTATTATTTTTTAAACTATAGGCCTTTTCCTTTGCCCAGTAATGTTTCACTTAATTTCTTTATGAAACAGAAGTTTTCCCAATTGGTTTGCTTTTTTTTTGGCCCCTCTTCTCCGTGTAAGATTCAATAACTGACTTCATCCTTTTAATTAATTTTTTAGGTAATTCTTGTCTTCACAGTGATTGTGTGGACATATTTATTTATTTATTTATTTATTTTGTTTCTTTAAAACTATATGAAGAAAGATTGAAGGCCAGAAGGCTCTTCTTTTAAAGCTGAGAATTGCATCAAACTGGAAAGATTCTGTTCTACCTTCTGGGCTGTTGAGTGGATTAGTAATGCTAGAAGGAAGATAGAAAAGCTGACCTTTCCCCTTGCAGTGTCAGTTTTGATTTTTCCTAAAAGGTGTGATATGTAGTTTATTATGTAAGTATAACAGGTGGCAAAATCAATGCTAAGAAACTGTTGAGTTTCCTTTTCTACTTACTCCTTCCAACACATATGAACTTTCTTTCAATGAAAATAAATATTCATCAATAGCTGAGGGTTAATTTGTCACAGCACCCCCTCATATTCCTCATTTTATTCTTATCAAAATAGTCTTCATCATTTGAATGAAAATCTTACTGAAGAAAAGGAAGCTATTCATTTTCATACTACCAAAAAATGAAGTTGCTACAGATTTTTTCTTTAATATTATTTGACCTTATCTTACTGATCGTTGATACAGTGACAATTAGGTCCACTTTTTTTGTTTCCAGGATTTTGACAGAGGTATATTGGACCAGAAGGCTTGATAGATTGATGTAGTATATATGTATAGCACAGTTAAAAGGATAAACCTCCAGAAGCCTTTAAATGAATTTTGTCATTCCTTGAAAGTAGTAGAATCAATGCAGCATGGATGGCTTTTCCACTTACTTCCAACTGACCTTGCTGGACTGTAACAGTAACAGCAGTGGTAACAGCAGTGATTACATGACTACCACTGACAATTTAGAACTACTGTATCCACTAGGTGTAACCTCTCAAAATGTATATTTACCAATTACTAACTCTTGCTATTTTTGCTATCCCTGTGAATACCTTCTCTCTTTCAGAGACCTGTTAGATTCTTGACCTTTTGTAAGAAGATATTTTCTTGCATGTTTCTCTTCATTAGAGTTGTGGGAATGTATATACATATTTCTTTCACAAATGTCTGTGTACGTGCAGTTTCTTATTCCAGCTGTACAGAATAGGTCAGAGGTTATTTCTTTGCCTCAAAATGCTGTTCTCACTTTACTATTGACTTCTTTTGTAACTGATATTTTTCACACAAATTCAGTTGAACTATTGTGCTCAGTTAACATCTACTAAATTTCTGTTCTTGAACTTAAATGACTGTCTTAAATGGACAATATGTATTAATTTGAATAATGCATTTTACTAAAATCAGTTCAGAAACTCTCAGTGCCATGTTAGCTTCCTGTTCTGCCTTTCCTTGCTCACTGGAAGAAAATAGTCAGAATAATACTTTGGGTAATTCTTTAAAGATTACTTTCCCTAAAAGTCTAATAAGTACATTGACCCCAGCCAGTCATTGTCCTCTAGTAACATGGAGGAGAGAACTGGGCAAAACTGATAAAACTTATAGGTTCGTGTAAAGCAAGTTTAATAAGGGAAGGAAAGAGTAAGGGAAAGATAAACAAAACAAAAAAGGCAATGACTCACCACCTACCAAAATTAAAGCAATGCCCAGCCAGCAGTAGCTACCTCCCCAAAACACCTCTTTCCTCAGATGAGCATTTACTTACATGACATATAATATCCCTAGTTCCATCTAAGGTAGACCCAGTGCAGCAACACAATTTAAAAATTGTACATTTTAACTTTTTGAGACTCCAACAGAGTTAAGAAGCATTTATCATGAAGGTACTGGAAAGTCAGAGATTGTAAATTCAGGTAAATTTATTCTGATAAGAAGATGAAGCTCCTTTCTTCTCATTCCTTTCCTCTGAGTCTGTGGAGGGTAGAAGGTAGAACTTTGTTAAAATCCTGCTCAGATCCTGAGTTCTGTCTGCAGACAGAAGGGAGTTTCAGCCAGTCCTTGACTACTGTTTCACTCTTAACCTCTCTCCTCACAAGCAAATATTATCTTCCACTGCTCTTGAAACTAGTGAATAGATAATAGGGGTTAAATCAAATACTGAGAACAGAGCTACATATTTTACTCCCTTTCCTAAGCCTGTCATCCCGTCAGTGCTTCCAGAAATGTTTCATTGCATTCATGTTCATGATGAACTCCCTTAGAGGAGATAAGTCACTGCAAGTCAAATCACCAGCAGTTCAGCATGAAACCTGGTCTACAGCTTTCGTAGAGCATCTTATGATTGCATTCGAACAATGTTCTGCGCAGACCTATGCAGGTTAAAAGTGATTTCTATGGTGTTCTTAAGGAAAATATATTTTTTGTTAGGATAATATATGTGTCAAACCATCTACATCTCACAGTTCCAAAAGATACTTTCCTGTGCCAGGAGACAGATTTCTTCATGGATCTAGAGATCTTTTATAGTGTTTGCCTACCAAAAAACCATTCCACCACCAAAAAGCAAAATGAAACAGGAGAAAAAACCCTAAGCAAACAAAACCTCCAATGAATCCAGTGAGTATTCTGTATTTTCCTTTACATTCATTATCAGACATTAGCCTGTCTTCCTTAGTTGTTTTGAAACCCTATCTTCATTTCAGATCTTAAAAAATGGGCAGTTAATGATAAGAACAGGCTGAGCAGGGCCAACCTGATGCCTTGGAAAAATGGAAGTGCTTTTGGGTGGTTCAATGCACCAGGTGGTTGCATCAAAAATAAATTAGTTTGAAATGCAGTTATCTGTTAGCGTTTTTTCTGTTTATGTCACACACTTACTTAAAAGGAAAAAGTAATTTTTTCCTGTCTATGATAACAGTAATTTTTTAGCTTAGTATACAGGTTGTTTCAGTTGTAGGATGTTTCCTATACTAGCAGACTATAAAGTCTTGAAATAGACACTGGAGACAAAGGAATTGTTTGTAGTTATTGGAGCATTTCAGATGCAGTTATTGTGTTTTGTATGTATTTTCATTTATCATTTCTTGTATGACTTCTCTGGTTAGTATGAGCAAAAGTAAAGATTTAACTGCATTTTTGCAAGCTGTATAAAGCGTTGCCTTTTAGTCATCACTTAAGTATCGTTTTAGTACTAGAAAAACAGAGAATGAAGTTGGCCATTAATATATTTTCAAGCCATGCCTCTGAACTGTGATATCTTTGCTCTATTGTATGACAAAGGATTTCAATCAAATCAAATCAAATGTAAAACATAGCTATAAACTATCAAGAAAACTATAAACTATCAAGAAAAGTATTGGGTAACTCTTCTTGGGCCTTTAAGTTCATCAGTGTTATCTTTGCTTTTGGAACCTGCTCCAAAGGCATAACAAATTATGGAAGCAATCCAGGGTTTTTGTTTTATCTTGCCACAAGTTGAGGCCTAGGTAGAAGCTCTTTAGTATACAGCTGAACAGAGACAACATTTCTGGATTACAGCGGTAATCTAATCTGTCTCCTGATGAGCACTGAAGGGCTCCTGCTGAATCCTCTAAAAATACATGGGGCTAATCCTACCCTTTTTCAACTGCTGACATTTTGGTGAGCTCTATCCTGATCCTAAGCTGCATTTACGGGTATCCGGCTGAGAGTTTTCTTCCATAGAAGATGAACAGGTCTTGATCTTAGTAGTGATCAGTGCAGCATTACTGATTACTACGCATTTCTCTTCTGCTTGCCTGTGTCTAATTATTCATGCATCTATGACTCTTTTGTCACCTAAATAGTATTGTTTTATATTAAAGTCTATTGTTGGTTTTTTTGTTACTGTTTTTTGTTTTGTTTTTTCAAAAAAAAAAAAAAAAAGGAATTAGTTCTTATTTAATTCTTATTTAATTAATATAAATTAAGTACTAACAATGAGTATTGTAAATTGTGGTTACTTCAGGCTGAGGTTTTTGGCCATGAAAATGAAAGTCTGGGATTTGATTTGAGTAATTATTGGGAGTAAAGTCATGCTCTTAGAAACAAGTGGGAATGTGAAGTATATGAGGAATTTTCTACAACAGACTTTAAAAACTGGAAAAGAGAGTTTGTCAGTGGTTCAAGTTTTTTCAACCAAGCTTTTCACAATTTTACTTTTTACTTCAGTTTTATTGGAGGCACTTGAGAAATGTTCTTTGGCTTTCTATGGGCAGTTTACAGTTTTTTAAAAAATATATTTAATAGAAAATTAATGTTGAAATGGCTGTTTTTGCCTTGCTATTAGTATTGTTTGAATGAGTGATTAGAATCTGAGATGTTTCTGCAACTCACCAGCATCTGAAGAGAGGCATAATTAAAAAACAAAGACTGTACAAGTCTAGATATCTATATGGAAGTGCTTATAAAGGCCTCTGAAGTTGGCTGTTTTTTTTTTTTTTCTTATGTACAAATAAAATTGAAATAAAATTGTTCACTGCATGTGAAATAGCAGGGAGGTGTTTTCAAAATAATCAATTAGTTCTCTAATCCTCAAATTGAATCTCCTACATGAAGAGGAGGTGGTGACAGGTAGTGCAAGCTGTACAATGTATAATGGTTTGTATAATGTATAAAGTCAGTTTAGGAGTTGCAGAGACTTCTATTTCTGTAAACCCCTTTTGTCTTTTAAGTTGGTGAAGCAGACAGATTCATGTTAGATTTTTACCAAATTACATCATGAATTATGAAAAAGCAACTGTTTTCTCATTTGACTTTTTAAAGATATCAGGGTGAGATTTCTATTTTAGAGTAAAAGTAATCTGCAAGAATTGTGAACACCTAGAAGTTGGGATGGAAAAGAGAGAAAGTAGCCTGAAAACTTAATAAGCTGCCATTCAATAGGTACAATAAATAGAACTATTATAGTTTCTTTGTTTTTTTTTTTCTCTGATAAGACGTGTTAACTGTGATGAGGGGAGTTTTTGTTTATTTTTTCCTGTTCTTTTCTAGTATGTGCTGCAAGTATTGCTGTGTCATTATCTTTGACAGGAAATGAAGGGATCCATCTTCTATTATGGTTCAGAAATTCAGGTGGAAGCATGTTCCAATGTCCTAATTTTTGTTTTGTTATGATTTCTCTAGCTGGAAGGAAATAATGTGGAACTGTATCAAAAACATTATACCTGGTCTTGAGTTTTTAGCTAACATTAATAAATGAATAAATAAGCTATACTGTAAGTTCTGTATCAGCTATACTTGTTGGAGTCAGTGCATCCTGAACAGGTGTTCAGACAGAAAGGAATCTGATGGTATATTTCTATCTTTGATTTCAGAATCTTTCCTTAATCCTAAAACTTTGTTAATGACTACTAATTGTCTCCCACCCCCTTAATAGTGCAGATAAGGTCTCCTCTGAAATTTTTTATCCAATGAGGGGCCCTGACCCAATGCAAAAGGAAGATAATGCGCAATTTGACAATGGATGAAGGACCCTAGATCTTTCCTATTATGTGGGACATAAAAACAAAACAAAACACAAAACTTTAGTTTTAGATGTTTACAGTTTTGATGAGTAGTCTTTACTCTATGTGATGGCCATATTTAAGATGGTGTTAATCTATGGCAAGGACAGAAAAAATCTTTTGAATCTGGCAGAATTATACTTCAGGAAGAGATCATTCTAGGTACTTTTTTGTTGTTGTTTTGTTTTTCTTTCATTTAATTATTAATATTTATTTATTTTAAATAAGTCCTGTGAACCACTGGAAAGATGGGAAAGTACTTTTCACTCTTGTAGATTGCATTTCTATTTTTCATAAACTCTACCAAGAGTCTTAACTTTAAAATCTAGAGAATTATGCTTAGACATATTTTGTATCCTTGCATTATTCCAAAGTATTTTACCTGAGAATTAGTTTCAGTTTATGGCACAAACGAAGAGGCCTAAGTGCATCCTTAGATGCTCTAGTTAGGCTTGATTTAAGAGAATTCTTCTTGTCACGAGCTTCGAGTAATAGGAAGAGGAGGACTTCTGCTAGGAATAAATTAAGATTTTCAGGCTCAGATTGTTGCTGTAATAGTGCTGTGGCTTCATATGGTTTAAATACATCGTAGTATGTTTTTTTCATCAGGCTCCATCTTTTTTATTCAAGGGTGTAAGAATCACTGCTTTTATCAAAAAAAAAAAACCAAAAGCAAAACCAAAAACAAAACCTTCTTAATTGGTTGTAGGTAAAATCTTGTACTATGCATGAAAAAGAGAAAGAAGAAGTGGCATTATTTATTTTTAATCATAATTCCAGTATATGGTTAACAGATTTGCTCTGTTAACAAGTTATTGTGAAAAAGTATATTTTATATATATATTGGGCTTTTTTGTGTGTGTTTTTTAAGGGAAGTGCTAACCTTTGAAGAACCAGAATATGTGATGGAGTCAAATTGATAAATATTTTGACTGTGGAACAAGTTTGGGACTGATGGTGCACTGACATGAGGCAGAGCCTACCAGCAGCCCCAAAGATCTGGATGAGCTGTTGTGGTATACAAATCATGTAAGCCTCTCCTAACAGAGGCAGCCAGAACTCTTGTGAAGACAGGAGTTTTGTTGTAAATTAGCTGTGCTGTGGTCTTGTTGTAATGCATCTGGAAAATCTTGATCTTTTTCAGAGAGGAAGTAAAAAACAATTTATCTTATAACTTCCTTACTAGCTCAAAATAGATAAGGTAAAGAAATGGTATTTAGTCAAGAATTATGTTTCTTTTTTGTATAATTTGCAAAGACAAAGGTAGTTTCCGGAATCTGGATCACTTAACTCTTGAATGTCACTTGAAATTTAATATTTAAAAATCAAATTAATTTGAAATTAGTGGTGTAGAAGGTAAAGAATAGAATTTCAATACTCCTCTCCAGTTTTGTTTTAAATTAAAGTGGAATTATTTTTCTGATCATTTCTCAAAGCCAGTAAATGTAATGCATCAAAAGCAAGCACAATGACCAGACGTGAAAAGAAAGAAGAAGCTGATGAGAACAAATCTAAGAGCCTCATGGTGAGATTACAGACTGTGCCAACTATTGCCCAGTTGGAGGACTATTTTCATATCTGGTTACGGTGTTGGGGAAAAAAAAAAGTGAAAAGGATTACAGCATTATAGCAATAACAGATACATCAGTACAGGTAAGGTCAGCATCCTGATTCTGGTATTAAAGAGGTTATAATAGTAGGAAAGAGAACTTTATCCATAGAGTTTAAGAAACAGCAGCTTAAGAATCTATCTGTTGTGAATTGCCTTGTTTGCTAAAGAAAAAAATCAGACATAATTCAGTAGGCGTAATTCTCCTTTGTCTCTTTATTAGATATGTCATTAAATAAGAGGATATGTAGTAAATTAATGGAAGAGAGGTGTTCATATATGCAGAAATGCACATCTGTCCTTAATTTCTCCCCCTACTTCCTCTATGATTGAAAGTAGTATATCTATAAACATTTTTGAGCTGTTGGAGTTGAGGAATGATTTTGAAGAAAAAATCAAGCATTTCTGTGCTGTGAAGAAAATAGCAAGAAAAGACTCTAAATGATCCAGTGTCCATGGACCAAATGAAATCATCCCCTCTTCAGTGTTGCAAATTTATAATGTTTGTGCTTTGCAAAATGCATCACAACTGTGTCAGTGCTTGGAAAAGAAATAACTTCAGGGTTGTTTTGATTCTTGAGAATGTTGTTGAGGTAATTGCCTATTTCCTGCATGTGCCTCTACCAGCTTAGTAATGCAAACAGCTTCAACCCAGGCTGGTAGAGAAGTACTGAGTAGTCTCAGTATTAGAATCCAGGTGCTATTCCAGAGGGAGGATCACTGGCAGCATATAGAAAACCTGCAGAGTGACCCCAAGAGTTGTGTGACACCTCAGGATTTGAGTTAAAGTTGTTATGAATAACCCACACTGCAGAGAGGAGTTCTAGTTGGTGTATGGACATTACTAAGCTCCAGAAAACCCTCTTGTAGAACCTATTTCAGAAACAGAAGGGTGAGCAGAGGGACCTGACGCCCTGAACATCTCTTAAAACTCCTACTGATTCTGCAGTTAATCTTAGTGTTAATCTTAGAAGGTTGAGGGCATGGTGAATAGTTTGGTTTTATTCTTCTACATTGTATTACATATTATTTTATTTATTCTGCTACAGTATGCAAAGGAAAAAGTACAGAAAGACTGCTTTCTTCGTCTGGTCTGAAAGTAATCCAAAGAGTTGATCAAGATGTAAGCATGTTTGTAGTGTTCCTGGGAAATGCAGCACCAAGCCATTACATTTTTTTAACTTCATAAAAATCAGTGGATGGTATCTGCTTGTGGAGTTTCACAATACTTCTTTTTTTTTTTTTTTTTTTTTAAAGAATAGGTCTACACGTTTCAGATGCCAAAATGCAGTTAATTACACTTCAGTTGAACAAATTGCTATACTAATCCCTCTCCTAATGTAAGCTGAAATACTTTACTTTGGATTCCAAAAAACAACTTGAACATCCTTGTTTGAACAAAAACTTCAACTGCAATTTTGTGTTGCCAAATATAATCTTGTGTCCTGGTATTTCAGAGGGCTTCAAACAACAGCATTGTTGGAGATATTTACAGGAGGTTAGATTTTTCTTTTTGTGGAGTGCAATAAATGAGAATCTCTTGAACATAATGATTAATAAGTAATCTGGCTTGATTTAAATCCACAGACTTATAATGCTCTATTTTTTTACATTATTTATATTTGTCTGTACTGCAGTACAAGAATAGTAGTAATGGCAGTTCTTCCGTTAAAATTTGGGTGGAATTCAGCCTTCTGTCAAAGGCAGTTTCCAATTGTGAGAAGAATAAATACTCTTATAAATGCACCTTTGTGCTATTTGCACATTTGTGATACGAGAAATTTGGAAATATTTGTATTGTGTAATAAAACCTAATAGAGATCTTACAGCTTGGGTAGGAAGCATTAATCTAGCAGATTTTCCTGGCACTGAAACTGCAAATGCATTATGTATGATGTGTCTTACAGCATTAATGATTGTTAGTGATTGGCAGAATACTGCCTTTGTGAACTACAACAACCAGTGATTTTACTTCAGCTCATAAATGGTAAAGTGCTACAGTAGTCCTCTTAAATGTAGTATGGCATGCAGTGCTAAGACGATTTAAAAATAAAACTAATGTGAAAGCAGATCTCGTTCTTATGTCATGGTGTGGATAAAAGCTGTATAGCTTTCCTTCCTCATTACTGAATTTTAGTAGAGGTCAGAGCATGTCAAGGGACCAGCGGTGGGATGGACAGCCTTCCACTTTTACTTTTAGGATTCAAATCCAGCCAAATAATTAGTAGCTGCAAGTTGTTACCACCCGGTGGCTAAGCACTCTATGTAAAATTAATTTGGTAGTCTCAGCCCAGTTCTGAGTAAACACATTTCCACTTTACAAATATGATGAAATCTGGCACTAATTGGCACCCTCACTAGCAGCCTCATCAGAGGTGCCAAAATAACTGAAATGTTTCTTTGCTTCTTGTGGTGGTCTCTCCAGGTCAGCAGTGAAGTACAGGGATGGGACAGTATGGAGAAGATAGCACAGCTGTTGTCCTTGCTGTTTTGTGGACTGAATCTGCAAAGTTGTCAGTTTGGCACATTTCTCATGCCAGGCTATGTGGAATTCTTAGAGTTTTTTCCACCACTGTTGATGTACTTTCAGCAGTCTGCTGGCAGTCAACTTTGAAATCATTTTTGCCATCTGTGTAGTTGATGCAGTGATAGTATAATAGCTAAGTGGTTCAAATGTGGGATTCTTTAGGAAGTCGGAATTACAACCAGTGTAGGCAGAGCAAATTGCTGACAGGTAGCTATTAATCATTTTTAGCCATTCCTTGCACTGCCAGCTGCTTCGTAAATGAGGATTGGCATGCAATAGATGAATAACTCCTCATTGTTCAAAACGAAAGGAGGTTGTACTTTGTTTTCAGTGGTAGTCACCATGTAGATACCAGCAACTGCAAATGGACATCATAGATTTCATTGTAAGACTGTGTTTTAATGTGTGTAATGCCTGGAGGGATGCAGGTTTGGGGGAAATAGTTATAAAGAGGGAGTAGAAAAATTCTTTCATGTTTCCTTTTTGAAAATGCATTTCTTTGATAATTTATTTTTTTCAATTGAAGAAGAAAGTCAGTTTGCGAAGTGTGGGATTTGACTGTATTGATAAAGCAGGGCTGCCAGTGATGCTTAGGAAATCCTCACTTGCTGTCTGTGGGGCATTACAATAATCCACATGGTATTCTCATTATACAATACCACACTGAAATATCAATGTCAAGATTGCTCCAAGAAGTTGTACTGGTATTTTGAAAAGAGGTGGCTTCACAGAATCACAGAATCACAGAATCACCCGGGTTGGAAGGGACCTCAAGGATCATGTAGTTCCAACCCCCCTGCCTAGCAGGGCCACCTCTGAGGTGCTTCCTCTGGAAAGCAGGGCTTCCTCTGGAAACTTCTCAGATTCTTACAGAGTGACTGCTCCTCTGCCAGTACTTTTGTGAGATTATGCATCAATTTCTCCAGGGATGGTATGTAAAATAAAGCTCCTGTTTATTTTTGGAAATACAAGATTCCATTTATATCAATCTCCAATCGTGAAGTTCTCAACTCAGGCATGCATGTAGTATCAAGTGACACTGGAAAGCTTCACCTCAGGTTTGAGCAACACATGTTTAGATAGTAATTGTGCATTGCACAGGTATGAGAGTCACAACTGAGTTATTACTTCTGCTTTTCCCTATGCTGAAATGGAATTTTTAGGTTTTATTTATTTACTTATGTATTTTGCGTGGGATTGATTATGATATAATATTATGATGTTTTATTTATTGAAACTTTTAGTTGTGTAATTTTGTTTCTTTGAAATATAATATTGAAAATGATGTTAGATTTCTCTTTCCAGAAGCTCTAGAATTTGTGACAAAATGATGCACTTCTACTGCTTCTGCATTGTATTTTCCAGAGACTTAATATACTGCCTCATTTATCAAAACTCTCTTAAACTTCTAGCATGAAGCCAGAAAGCTTTATAGATCTATAAATGTATATCGATAAATCGATAGAGTATATTTGTTCAGAAAGGAATGAGGAATATAGAACATCCTTTGTGTTTTGTCTTAAGACAGAGCTCCACATGCTTGTTGTCTTTGAGTCACTGTAGTTCTATGGTTTTGATAGAAGTATTGTACTTCTATCAAAGCTTGTACTATGTAATCAGAAAGATCAAACTATCTGTGTCTATTCTGATTTATTTCATTAGTACAATAAATGTTCTTAGGTCTGTGTTGGGGTACAGTGCCTCAACTTCTTGGGCTTTGGAGGTTGGATTGGTCTTGGAGGCTGATGGAGGTTGTAAAAGTGTATATATGTTAGAAAGATCAATAAAGTTCATTCAGAATCTGCACACGCCTGAGAGAGACTACTTGAGACACAATTAATTCACTTATTGGGAGAAATTACTCTGGGGATCAAAACTTCTCTGTGCAAAGTAGCAAACTATTGAACCTAAAGAACTGAAATCTAGCAGGGCTGTTGTATTTTACCCTTAAGATGAAGATTTATAAGCATATATACAATAGTATCCTAATGTGAGTAATGTGCGTGCATTGTTAAAAACTTGATTTTTGTTTAACTGACTATATTCGTGCCCTTCTAGTATAAGAAAGGGTGAATTTGAATTGCCTGTCCTCTGTTAACCACAGTGGTATTTTATCTGTTTTAAATAAGCTAACGCATGTTGTTTTCTTCTTGAAAGTAAATAAAGCTTATCCTTTCAATCTGCTTTTACAGGGAAGTTAGGCTATGCCTTATAAGCATTCTTTTATAGGCTGTTTTTGAATTTCCTGTGTTTCTGCTTTGTTAGCAACTAGCTAATCCCCTAACACTAGCTGAAGGATGGTAGGTGGAATGGTAGGATCCTGTAAGTGCCACAAAGTGCCATCTCTCTCAGTTCAGAACAAGAAAAAACTGTGTAATAGCAGTCATGTATATACTGACAGCAGTAGTAGCTGATTTACTTTGAAGTTAGCTTGTTTGTAACCAGGTAGATTTGCACTGTAAGTTTTTGGTATGTGTATGTTCTTAATCTATACTTTACAATAAAAGTTGTTAACGAGTTCCAGAAGTTCAGAGAATTATAACATTTTTGGCTAAAGAGTTTTTGAAGCCTGCAAGATTGGTGTCCTGCGGTACCAAAATTGTACAGTAGACATTTTAAAACATAGCTCATGATATAACAAAAAAATGCAAAGATGAAAAAGCAAAGTCATTCCTTTTCAGTCACTTCTTAAGCCTTTGTCATGAATGCTAGTTTCCCTTAGGTATAGTAGACTGGAAATGTTTAACACAACAATTGCTTCTTTCTGTAGATGTTTTTGATCGTAGTCTATCAAAACTTTGAGTACTACAGAGCTCTGGAATAAGCTGCCCAGAGAAGTTGTGGAGTTTCTTTGTTGGAAACACTCAAGACCCATCTGGATGCTTTCCTGTGTGATCTAATATAGAGAACTGCTTTAGCAGGGAGATTTGACTCCAGAGGTCTTTTCCAACTCCTACAATTCTGTGATTCTGTGAAAACAGATTAGTACAGCATTTAGGCTATTCAGTTTACCGGGAGAACACTGGAGACATATTAAAAACTATATGTTATGACTTAATTTACATTATTAGCTGTGAGGCATCTGACTAATATGGCAAATGCTTAAACATAGTTGAGAGCCCAGCATATCCAGATGTAGTTAAATTTTGAAATGCACTTTGGAGTTACAGTAATGTAGAAATAAGAAAATGTTTTGTGTTTTTATTTGAGAATCTATTACAAAATACTGTCTTGCTCTTACATGAATTTGGTGGCTATTCCAAGTCTCATTTTCTGCTTCCATAGGGATGCACAAAACTGACTGGAAGAATAACATGATCATATAACTACATTCACTAAACTGGTAACATCAATTAAATGCAAGGTTATAAAAACATTTTTAAAAATCAAGCCTCAATTTCAGTACATGATAGAAAGAAAAATATGGGTACTGGTAGAAATGAAACAATTAATTTAATCACTCTCTGTAGTTACTTGTTTAACTACTTCAAAAATTTATTCATTAAAAGACATTTACTCAATATAATTCATTTAACCAGTACTATAATTCAATTGCTACTTTATTCATTTACTCAGCATAATTAAGTCTCCTTGAATGATTGTATTTGTATGATTCTCTATCCTTTTTTTGGAGCATTGAGATGTTTCAGTTAAATTGAAAGAAAAATAAAAGACTTGTCATAAAGATTAGCTTCTTCACAAACAACTTATTGTTTATAGCTCATTATCTGTATGAATTGATACTGATGCTGACTAGAAAGTTCCTGCCCCCAGTTTAAGTATAACTGAATAATTAGTGGGTCACACAAGAACTACAGTGGCATTGTTTCTGTTCTGAAGATGTTTCTGGATTTGCTTCTTGGTTGCATTTTATTTCTGTTTTGGTTTCTTTCCCCTCCTCCACGGAAGCAAAGAATCTCTCATTAATCTTCAGAGCATTAATTCTAAAATAAAACTGCATAGCCAGTGCTGTCTGGGGACCTATGCCAATGGGAGGTTTCAGGAAGACTGGGGTAAGCTGGCAGTGAATGATGCAGAGAGAACATGCTATAGTACTAAGGTGATCAAGGTACCTACGTCAACTTGGTCATCTAAATATAAATTCTGTTCCTTTCATGAAGATAGGACAAAGGAGTGATATGGTCATTAATCTTGGAGGTAGCCATTTGAATGAATACAAAGAACTAAAGTTGCAAAAGTAATATTACATTCATCTGTCTGTCCTTTGCCTTGTCTGAAAGAACAACACAGTAACTAAAGTAATTTCTGATTATTTTCCTACTCTTCACAAGCCAGCAAAGCAGGGTTTATCATTCAGAGTAGTAAGAGACTCCTTATGCATATACAGAACATGTAGTATAGTTCAATATTTGTGGGAGACGGTGTTCTGGCTTGTATCATGGTCTTGGTTCTGCCTCTGTGTTCCTCCATGCATTTTAATTTAAGATCTGTAAGGCAAGCAAAATCTTAAAGTAAAATAGCATTCAGTAGTCTCCTCCATGATCACACAACTTTAGTGTGGACTTCCACCTGTTTCCAGGTCACTGGAGTATTGTGCAGTATTTCCTGAAATTGTTCAATTGTCTGCTGTTCTTTCCAGTATGCTAGGCCTTTTCAGTTTTCCTAGCTACTTACCTACTTGTCTTCTTGTTTGCAGTGCTTTCTTTTTCATGTACTGTGGTTCAAAAGATCTTTGAGTTACTAAGGAAAAAAAGTGGAGTCTGGATAAATGGCTGGCGTGGAGTAAAGTATCTTCAAACTCCAACCTCCTGTTAAGATGGTATGGCATGTCCCCATTCCTTCCGAAGAGTATGATTAAATCATTTAGAGATCTCGCGCACAAAATGCACACAAAATCCCTCTTAAAAATGAAGTAGAAAACTGATAATCATGTGGTGCAAAATACAAAACTAATGTTGAGATAAAGTCATCAAAAATCATATTCACATCAAAATATTTATTAATTTATATGTGAAATGGAGATTAACAGCACTTTCACTTCATATAAAATGTATTTAAAGAGAAAATACATTTCAGATATCTGATAACTAATATCTTTATTTTATATCTCTTTGACCCCGGGCCTTTAATCATTGATTTGGTCAGTCACAAAAATGTAGATGCACACACATTGAATAATTTATATAATCATGTAAGATTATTAGAATTCTTTTTTGAGATAAGAGGTATTATATCAACAAAGATAGAAAGTGTAGTACTAAAAACTGTTTGGTGTTGATAGATCACAAGGTTTTTTTGTAATACTTTTTGTGCATGCATTATTTTGGACTCTCCTTGAGATAAGGTAAGAGGCAGAAAAATTAAGTAGTCTGTTTTACTATGGAGTGAATCACAGTGAGTTATACACTGCAAGATTTTGATTGCCAAAACATCAACAGAAGAGTAAGGGTGGTGTTAATAGTAGTACCATTGGTGACAGTGTTCTACCAACAAGCACAAATGCTTTTAAAATGGTAGTGAGAAAAGAGGTGGCATTGGAATAGAAAAAATGATAGACATTACTTTTGTAGTATATCCCTTGGATGATACTTGTAGAAAATGGTGGTGCAACACTGCCTTAAATTTAAGCTACATTCTAATAAGTACCCTGTGAAATCATGAAATGTTCTAACATATTTTTATGTATTTCTGTTTCTTAGTGTTATATTGTGATGATTTTTTTCCTGTTTTAAAAAGTACTACAATTGTACTTGGTTGAAATTCAGTTTTTGCTTTGAATCTTTGAATTCTGACTTACAGTCACAATAATCATTGAGAAGATTATTGCAGTCAGGAATCAATCAATTTTGATTGTTGTTTTCATGATGCCATGAGCCTGTGAGTGAAAATCTACTCTTATTTCACAGATGAGGGACATCTCTTTTTATCTGAAAGCTCAAGAAAACCATATTATAAATCTGTGTATCCCATGGCAAAAATGGTTTGGCCGTGCTTATTTTCCCTTTCCCAGGATACTGCTGTAAATAAGTTTGAAATATTAAAACAAAATCAGTATGTTTATTTTAGTTTTAAATAGTCGCTTCCTTGTCAAGTGTTTTGTGTTTATTTAATAACTTAGAATAAGAAATAATATGTTGTTCTGAGATTTCTTAGCTATGTAACTCAGAAGTTGTTGCAAGAACATTTTCTGAGTCTATACTCTCAGTTCTGAAAATAAAAATTGGTGTCAGATATATATAGAACTATAATGTCCTCAGTTTTATTTTGCATTTCACTCATTTTTTTGATATCTAAAACTGCTACAATTCATTATCTTGGCAGAAGGAGTATTGTAGAGACGAAACAAATTGTGATTTGAGGTAGGCTAAATCAAAATGGATGTATCTTACTAAAGGAAAGCCTTCAAGATGCAAATAAAGAGTAATTCTGCTATTAAAAAGTTATTAACAAAAACAATAACTTTTATGGAGCCATCATGCCTTTGATTTAGCAAAGCAAAGAACTGAGGTTTTGAGTCTGTGACATTAACACAGTATTTAACAAAGATAAGTAATTATTTGGATGAGAAGAAGCATTTATTTCTACTTCCCAGATCGACAACTTAAACTTTTTCAGTGTACTTTAGTTTATGAATTTTAAAGATGATAATGCTTAGGGGCCACAGTTTTCACAACTCTAGATATGTTTGCTGAATTCTATAGACCTGGAAAATTTCAAACAAAAAGAAATTTTTTTTGTGTGTGTGTGTGTATATATATTTATATATATATAAATACAACAACAGAACTGTTTTGAGTATGGTGGGTGAATAGTGCCAGTTCTTTGCCCTTACGTTCTTAGTATAAAATGCAAACAAAATCTTTGAAATGTTTGTGATACATACAGCTAACAGAATTAGCATTGCAATGCTAGATCATTTTTTCTTGAATACAGGAAAAGGTCAAAATAATTCTTTTTTTTTGTACTACTTGGTCTTTAATGAATAGATATTTCATTCCTTTGAGGATCTAGACCTATGGTTTGACAAGAATTGAAACAGGATGCGCCATTTACTGTCTGAGATAAATGTGAAATATTTAACATTTAATTTGTATTAATTGATACTATGCCAACAGTAAGAATAAAGTCACATTCTTCCTTGAGAGAATTGAGAATGCTCTGTGCGCTTTGATGAATTTGAGCTGTATCTTTATAAGTGGAAAAGGCTTATGACTGTGACAGCCAATATACCATTTTTTTGGCAATTCTGAGACACTGTTGGCTTTTCATTGCTGCTTGTAACATTACAAAGAAAATAAATTTGGAAGTTATGTGACGACTTTCTCCATGCTAATAAATCTGCCCCACTGAATTGTTTTTTAACTATATTTCTCTTTGGCAGTGGACTACTCTTCAATGAGGTTTAATGCTTTTTGGGAACTCTTATTTTTGCATACAGGAGCAGTATAACCTGAAGTTACTGAGCTTTCTGTTTTCAAGACACATTTGTTTGGAATGGTAGTAACTCAGCAGATACTGGCCAGATTGTCAGAAGACCAACAGAGGAAAAGGGACAAGGTGGTAAGAATTTTGCTTTGGAGATGGGTTTTTACTGCAGAAAGTGAGGACTCTGAGCAGCACAGAGGAAGTTACCCAAGTTTATTCATTTTCTTATTTTAGTGTTGAAACCTACAGTTTCCTTCTTTCATTTTAATTCCCAAGAACAATAAAGCATTTTGCTGAAATTATTCAGGGAGGAAAAATCTGCTCCTATTTTCACCTAGGTAGCCCAAATGTTTGTTGTGACAAAGATGTTACTGACAGAAAATAGTGTCTTACAAAGAGATAATAAAGAGGTCATTTCGATGAAAAATATAATGGGAACTGTGTGGAGGAATAAACTGTAGTGTTGGCATATAGAAATTGTTATCTGGAGTTTTAGAGAGCTTCTAAACATCTGTTGATTTTAACTAGAATAATGGCAAGAATCTATGTAGTACTCCACAATTAGCTATAAATCAGTAATTTTCATAACTTTTCCTCTAAAGAAAATTGTTCAACCACTGGATAGCATTTCTTAAGAACAGTCTTTATAATGAATAGAAGCTGCCAGGCATGAAACAAGCAACACACATTTTTTTCCCTGAGTTGTTTTGTTTCAGTGAGAACTGAAGAGGTTATTTGTCACTCATTTTCTTATGTAAGCAGAGACTCATGTTTTTGCCTACGTTTTCTTTTCTGTATAGCATTAAGACTGTGTTCTAGAGGAATTTGTTAGTTATTTGGTAAATGGAAAAGGAGCTAGGAACATTTTCAGAAAAGATTTCCCCTCTAGAGGAGCTCAGGTGTCACCCTTATACACATTAATGACAATGTTATAGCATAAACACCCATGCTGACTCTGACAGAACCCTTTCAAGAACAGACACCTGGCTGCAAGTGTTATGCACGCAGCTTGCTCGCATGAAAATGTGCATGTTTTCTGTATATCAGCACAGAGTGGATGGGTGAAAAAATGGTGTCAAATGGTTGGGTTAAAACAAAACAAAACAGAAAAGCAGATGTCACTGAGTTAACTCAATCAATCTATGCCTGTGACAGGGGGCAGTAGGCCACTGTCCCCTCCCCCCCCGGCCCCACAAAATGGGAAGGGAAAGGGAAAAGGAATAGAGAGATAGAAGCTGGTCTCATGGAAGGAAAACAAAAAGCAGCAGCAACAATCTATGGAGGAAAACTTATTTTACTAACTATGATATTGGAATGCAAGATAACACAATATAATACAATCTAATTGAAATTGAGACTAATAAATCAAATAAAATAGGTGAGAGAGTTCCTGAGACCGAGTTAAACCGGAAAAGCTTGGAATGGCTAGGAAAGAACCCTCCAGCACCCACTGCAAGGCAGTAAGAGACTGGTCCACCCGGAAGGGCCAGATCCCATGACTTCCGTAATGTACAGGATAGGTACCTGGAATTGGAGCATTAACACTTTAACTCCCAGTGCGCTACATGATGTTGTGATGTGGAATACTGAAAACCAAATAACACAAAACTGTGACATTCCACCACTTATTCTACATCATTACATCATCCTTAACATACATATACATATATACAAATAAACAATGTTTAAAATGCATTACACACACATGGTCATATGCATATACATAGAATTAGTAACTGCACTCCCCCGGCATCAAGTTTCCTTGTGGTACACATTGAACATCCTCATTTTTCTGCATTACCCACCAAATGGACCCTGGTCCCTGGCAAAAACAGTACCACAGAGAGGTTTGCCCTTTCCAGAAGCTGGAAGAACCCAAACTGCTTTTCCCGACGTGCTCTTTACATGTACAACAGGGACTTTATCTCCCTCTACGGTATGCACGAAGATGGATTGGGTAGGACCATCACAACTGATACAACTCTGGTATTGACTAACCAGGTGGCTTCTGCCAAATGCTTCTCCCAGTGCTTAAATGTTCCTCGACCCATTGCTTTCAGCATAGTTTTTTAACAATCCATCGTATCGTTCAATTTTACCAGAGGCTGGTGCATGATAGGGAATATGGTAAACCCACTCAATGCCATGATCTTTGGCCCAAGTATTTACAAGAGAATTTTTGAAATGAGTCCCATTATCTGACTCAATCCTTTCTGGAGTGCCATGTTGCCATAGGACTTGTTTCTTGAGACCCAATATGGTGCTTTGGATGGTAGCATGGGGTATGGCATGTGTTTCAAGCCACCCAGTGGTTGCCTCCACTATGGTAAGCACATAATGCTTACCATTGCGAGATCGTGGCAATGTGGTATAATCAACCTGCTATTCCTCCCCATATTTATACTTCTGCCATCGCCCTTCCCCCCAGAGAGGTTTCATCCTCTTGGCTTGTTTATCTGCAGTCTGTCAAAATAGAAATGTTCTAGAAATCAAACTGGATTTTAAACTTCCTTTGTGCGCCCTCCTGGTGGTTTGTCTACTTGGATCTATGATGCTGAATCGTGCAACTTCTAGGCTTTTGTGTAAGAGCAGATTATGTACAATGTAAGAAACTCAGGCTTTTTTGTATTTTGTTGTTGTTGTTGTTGTTGTTGTTGTTCTTCTGACTAGAACAAAAACTTGTTGCAAACTGGCAAAACCGCAAAGCAGAAAGAAGAACTCTGTATATCTCTGCTAGTATTCTCTGGGAGACTGACTTGTTTCCCTTTCTGATACTTTATGCATTGTCACTGATTGCTGGTTGCATTGTCTTTATGACTTTCTTTCCACTGGTGCTGGGAGGCAGCATCTGGCTACTTAGCCAAGAGTGTGCTGTGTCTGTGCCCAAGGACATTGTCACTGTCATGTACTGATCAGAGGTGGTTGGGAACTTCATGGCTCAAAGAGAAAACTGTTTTTCAGAAACTTCAAAACCTCATCTCTCCACTGACAGTCCCGCATAGGAATTTGAAGAAATTCAAGTATTGATGGGAGGAAGCTTGCCCAGTTTCCCAGACAAGGAGGAGGATGGAAAGGACAAAATGCTTCCCAAAGGAATCTATTGTTTTGTGTCTCAAATGGGAGGAAGGAATGAACTAAGTCAGCTTTCCAAACTAGTTCTTGTTAGAACTGCTACTCAGTAAGTATCCAATCTTGAGAAACTCTTCAAAAATCTTTACCCCTTATGAAAAGACGGTATAATCTGTCACTAAGTCAAGAATACCTTTGCCGTAGAATAAATTGTTTGGATCCTGCTAATGTTTTGAATGAAAATGTGTTTCTATCTGAAAGACTCATTGAAGCATATAACACTTTGCTAGTTTAGACCTTGACCCCAAATGAAATGAGTAAGTCCTAATAAAATCAATTGCTCATTTCAACTGTTGTTGAAATTTATTTATAGGCTTTATTCTTAGGCTCGTTTGTTTAGTAATAGGGATCAGTGCATTAGTTTAAGGGCCGATATATTTAGAAAAAGGAATCAGTGAGTGCTAGTTCAAAAACTTTCTGTTTCAGCTTTGCTTGGTGTGTGAACAGCTTTGTTCTTCTCAAAGATTTTGCTTCGTAAGAAACACTGGGGTCACAATAGACTACTTTTATCTTTGCATCCACCAGGTGCAAGGACTTTTTCCTCTAATTTCATATATATTGTTTTGGAAATTGCTTATTATGGCCTAACAAGCAATGGAAGCTTGCCAAATTGGGGAAAAACAGCTAGAGGTCAGCCAACAGTCTGTGATTAAGCTGATGATGCAAAAATGGTGAGAAAGTAAGCAGTTGTATGACTATCTTAGATGCAAATACTCATGCCCAGCGGGACATTAGCATGTATTAATGAGTTTTTGAAGAAGAATGAATATATGTGCTAGTGTACTGAATACATTTGTCTTCACTGTTTAAATGTAGAACTTGAGTTCTGAGAGAGTGCACTTGATTTCTCAAGTTGCCCAGTACATATTAAGAGAAATAAAGGAATTCTAACACCACACTGGAATTAGAGAGTTTTCTTCCTGGGTTGCAGATGACGATGGCATGTTATATTTCTTGGATTGTAGTGAAAAAGGATAAAGAGACCCTTTCAATGATTCTGTATGAATATATATTTATTTCCTTTTGAAAACAGAATTTTGGGACTTGCTTCTTTTACTTGATCTCTGGGAATGGTGAGGTAAGATTTGGGGTATGAGCTGCTTAAGAGCATTCATCCAGTTGGCCAGATACTAATTTCTCCGAGGTGAACTTTGCAAATTCTTTAAAATGAAAAAAAATCCTGTTTATTAATCAAACTGAATATGCAATGTCCATTCATGGATATTTCTGTAATAGGTGAAATGGGGTGACCTTTACTGACAAAAATGTGAAGTAAAACATAACTAAGGGAGAAGAAAAATGTATCTGGAAGCAAAAAGAAAGTATGTAAATTGTAGTTTGAGCAGAATGATTCCCTGAACAGAGAATAACTAAGTCATATGATGACATTGTGTTACAGTTTAGGATTATCAAAAAGCTATGTCTGTATTTCTTCATGATTATAAATGAATATACTGGTAGTAGATTCAGCAGCTCAAATCTGCTGTATAAAAACAGTACTGGAAGTGCAAAGAGCTGTGGTGCTGGTTTTGAACAAACGCTGCAAGCTTTCTTGGTTTTCCAAGTGTCTGTTTAAATGGGCGCAGTCTGTAGTTTTGATTTGTTTTAACATTCATGTGCTTCAACTTATGTCAGGTTTTCTCTGAAGAATTTCTCTTAAAAATTCCAACAGTGTAAGTATTAAGTATATTTTGCAAAATTCTTTCTTGTGGAAGTGTAATGAAGATTTGAAAGATTCGATACAGAATAGTTTGCTGACTTGAAATAATTTCCTTTACAAATATTTTTTGAATTTTGTTTTAAAGGTAATGTCTAAGAGGGCTTATAAATAAATGATGTCTGCCATTTGCTGAGCCATACCAGATAACAGGTAATTCAGATGAGATGTGGTTTTTGTAAGAGAGCTTTCGAAACTGTTAGAGAAAAGAAAAATGTATTTTCTCAAAATCACTAATTAGATTATCTTTAGAAAGAACAGTGCTATGCTACTGTGCTTTCATTTGCTACCTTGGTGGTTGTAAGTTAAAGTTTTGTACTCATACAACATATGCTAAGAAAAAAAGAGAAGGAAAACTTAAGCAGTACAATTCATGTTCAGGCTATCACCTCTGAACTTTTACCTGATCACTGAACCCAGATTTTGACCAGGATTTAGTTGTCTTTAGAAAAATCAAGTTAGATTCAGTGAGTCAGGCTACAGATATCAGACAATTGGGCATAAAAAAAATAAAAAATTAAAAGAAATGGAGATCAAGAAATAGTTAAGGCATTGCACCTCACAATAATAAAAGCCACTACCATTTTGGGAAAAAGTATAGCAAGGTTATTTTTGTCTTTGCTTTGCCATTTTGAGCAGGGGTGGTAGGTATTCAGAGGCAGGCTAAGCAGTGACCTTCCGTACTTGAAAGATTAAAAGCAGACATTGAACGGAAGAGTTCCTTTTCAGCCAAGGTCTTGTTCAGGGAGGCTTAAAAAGCATCTGCCTTCAATTTGAATGTTTCAGATCCTTTCAGGAAGTCCACTGGTACCTGTGCTGAGCTGCAGACTTGTCTGTGTTTGAGGGAGCTGGGTAGCGCTAGGGGGGATTCGAGTGCTACTTATCCACAGGTTACTGTTCCTTCAATTGCATGTTGAATGGCATTGAACATTTTATAAAAGGCATGCTGCTTGAACAGGCCTCTCAGGAAGTGCTTCTTTGTCAACAAATATTTTCTGTTTTGATGCCATAGCCAGTCAAGATCTGCAGAATCCCTATTTGGTTTACCATATGGATTTACCCCAGGGAAGCTAATGGGCCTTTAACCTCCTGTTTAGCTCTGCCTAGCATGTCTTAAGCACTCTTTAGTTTTCTCTCTTTTCGCTCCTGTTGCCAGTAACATGGAAGCACAGTCATTTTTCATGTTGTAAGTTAATTGGTGGAAGAGACAGTACTTTGTTTCTCTCCAACACCTAACACTCCAGCCTGCTTTTTCTGACATCATAGGCCCTGATTCTGCATAACCAAAACACAGCTTTCTCTTTCTTCTCCTTTTTGTATCACAGTGGACATTGCACCCATCTTCTCCTGCTTAATTATTTTTAACTCAGGCTGGACTCAATCTGTCAGGTCATTGTAGCATCAATAGAAATTTTGTGTACACAGGAATTTCTATATCAGTTCCTTTTTATTTTTCCCCACTTATCCAAAATTTTTGTTGAGACTTATTTCCCCCATATCTGTGTAATGCAAGGAAACACTCTTCAACTGATGTCAGAATTAACCTTTTTCTTTATCTGCCAGGTCATCTCTCTTCATCTCTCTCCATTTCTTTGTGAGATGATCTGCAGACTGATGTTTCAGTCTGTTCAGAAAGCTACAAATTTGAAACTTCTCGTGTTTGTGGAAATTTCACAAACAGAAAATGCAGAATTTTTGTCTGTGTTTCAGGTCTCTACTGTATTTACTCTGCCTGTGGGTTTGGAGTCTAAACCCTTTTGGAGAAAGCTCATTAGGTGGATCCTGAGTCTTGTTTCCTCTAGAGCTCTTACTAGGTCCTATGTTGTGTATATTTACTATGATGACCAACCAGAAAGCCACTCTTCTGCCATTCAGCAGATATTCTGTTGGATTTATTTTGGTTAGCAGCATGCTGATGAATATTACCTCAGGTATTTATTATTCAGTTTCTTTGAGTTGGATTCTTTGTCCCACAGGCACGTTTCTCTTCTTAGCATGGATGGTGGTTTTTCCATCAATTGTAGTGCTGTACATTTCATATTTAAACACATCTTAGGGGTTTGTGCTTTCCATTAATTTTCAAAGAACTGAAACTCAATCCTCACCATGATCACAAAGTATCAGAAGCATGGATAAGTAGACTTAATTAAAATTTTACTGCAATGTTTGTATCTGACTTTCACAATTAACAGTGTTTATGCACAGAACAAATGGAACATCTGTCTAAATTGATGCAAGTATATGACAAATCAGAATTCTAGCTGTATGAAAGTTGTTACAATGTGCCAAATAGAGTGAAATCAGTAACTGTTTGAAGTGTGATTGTTTAGAAAGATAACTCCTAACTCCAAGTTCAGTGTTTCACATGGAGTATGAACTGTCCCATGTATGTGCTTTTCCCAAACTAAAGCAGACCTACTGGTAGGAAAGTTTTCCAGGTTTCAAAAGTGACCTGTATTTTTCAATCTACCAACTTCAGTAGGAGCACCCTCCTCAACAAACTTAAGCTGCAAAGTATGTCCTCAGAACTACTGGACAACTGATAAAAAGATCAGGTAGAAATAACAAACGCAGTGTAAAACAGCACTTCTCTAACTCAGTATTGTGTAAAATATCTTTGATTTACATATTTATTGTTAAATAAAAAGATCCCTGTAAGCTGATTTACAGCATATTATCAGTGCACCACAGGCTATTGCTATGTTCTATTTAACTTGTTTGTCTACCTGATGGGTAAGAGGAATGCTGACTTCATGAGTGTGTACACATTAAATGAAGATTTTCTTGTTTTAAAAAATAAAACAGGTAAAGCTACTCTCCATCCCAAAACCAAGCAACCAAACAAAAAGCAGAGCCCAGATTTTATGCATGGGTTTCAGTAGTAACTGTGTGGTTAAACTACTTAAAGAGATCAACCCTTTCATGTAAAACAGAGTAGCTAAAACTTGGGTGAACTTTTTGGGTCCATCTTTCAGCATGATGTGATTAACAGTTTTGTAGCACTTTTAGCACAAAGTAATCCACTCAGAGGAAACAATAAGCTCTATCACAAATCTGTTTCATATAATACTGGGATTTAGTCCATTTCTCCAATTCTTGTATTTTACCTTTTTAGAAGGATAAGTTATTTACTCACAGCTACTTATTTTGTTCTTTCCTAAAGGCTTTCTTGTGGACTGTGAGGATCTGTTTCAAGGAGGTAACAAGGATGGTTTCATCTAGAAAAACATTTATAAGCCTGATTAATCTTTCAGGCTTTCAGAGTATTGCTGAGATGATGCATTCATCTCATCAAAGCCGTTGAAGGACATCTGCCTCTCCAATGGTTAAATAGCTTTTACATCAATTTATCTGAACCACCTCTAGATAATCACCCTGTAAAAACGCTATCTATAATCTGTGCTCTCTTGGAGGCTATGAGGTTTCCTGTCGTAACACCAAATTTAAGATAAGTTGTCTGACAGAAGGAATCCAGACTTTCAAATAAACTTGTTAAATCTCTGAGAGTGATTGGTAAATGTGTACAAGGATATTGTCTTGTCTTGATTTAAAACAGAGAAATCACAGTGAACCTGAAAACAGTCACATATGGTTTTTCCTTCCCCTTTGGTGTCAAGTTCACATGGAATGACAAAACTGAGGCAAAGTTGTAAATTATAAAATTCCTTTTGAATCTATTTTTCCTGATTTTTAGAGCACAACCTCTAATGAACAAGTTATTTGAAGATTAAGAATACCTACCAAACTTTCTTTATCTGAGTATCATAAAACTAGTTAAAGCCAGAGCCAAATGTGTATTTTATAGGTACATTCAAGAATACAGAAAGTATTTATATTGCGTTTGTCCTTGTTTGAGATAAAAGTTGTGAACAGTAAACTGTCCACATCCAACAAGAAATTATATCTTGGCAGATGATCAATTTTATGCACATATAAATGCCTATAAATTCATGCCTAGGAAACTTTCAAATAGAAAGGAATGTTTGTAGCAACATTTCTAGAATTCTTCTTAGATTTTATTTTTGTAGCAGGTTGGTAATAAATATGTGCCAATATTGTTGTGCTCAAATAACTGAGCAGCTGATATCTCATGAGTTCATATTACTTTTTAATACTTCTTTGAAACCCATTTCATTCTGTATCTTTTCTAACAATACTTCATATTATGTATTTTGTACAACTGATAGTTTTCTGTTATAATGTACAACTGCAGTCTTCTCAGATGTTAAAGCTCTAGTTGAACAAGATTTGGAGAAAGAAATTTTTTTTGTTGTTTGGTTTGTTTTTCTTCTTTATAAAGATGTAGGAATCTGTGAGCATTTCATAAATTAGGGGGAAAATGATATAGGTTCATATTTTGGCAACTCGAGACACTACTGACCTTATTATTCTGGGACTGCAGATGGATGTATTTCTTTTGCCTGAATCATTTATTATGTTCTGGATACTCTGTATTCATCCTTCTGCAAAATATAAAAGTGTCTGTATTTATTTCAACCAGTAGACAGTATAAAAGAAACACAGAAGGAATATTAGTTATTTTATAATTATAAAAAGCAATATATAGCTCTTAAGATAATTTGGCAGAATTGCTTGGAAATTGAGTGCAATCATTCATCTCTAAAAGCAATAAAATTCAGAACTCTTTGGCTATTCTGATACTTACATAAAGAAAAGTTAGTTCTGAAACTGAATCTTGTGTGGGACTTCAGTTATTCCTTTAAATTCTTAGTTGATTAATTTGAAAAATCAAATCTTAGGCTTTGACAGCAGCATATAAAATTTGGCTCAGCTTTTTCAGTTGAAGTTTTCCGATTATGATCTGCTTCATAGCTTGAATTTTTGCAATTTAAACTGGTTTTCAGTTTAAACAGGTAGGGTTTGTGAGGCTGAACAAAGGTTTGCAAAGATAGAAATGTTGAAATTAGAATCACTGATAAATTTGCCATCAAAGATAAGTATGAGAGCACATTCACCGTATATATTAGAGATCTTAGTTTTATTGAACTTGGTTGTTAATACTTTATTCTGATTATTTCCTTATTAAAAACAAATCTTTACTTCCCTGATACTTTTACTGTTATGTTATTGTTTATGATCTATTGGAACCAGAGTTTTTTAAACCAGCAAAATCATTTTCCTATCTTACTGTATTACTAGTGTGGTAAAATCTCTAAACTAGTAACATTTCTATAACATTCTTTAAATAGACTTACACATTTTTCCCTTCAAGCTCCGATTCATTGTTAATGAAGTCTGTCAATTCAGTCCCTGGAAGTGTGGTGTAAAACTGGCTCATAACTCAAGATCTTGTCTATCAAGTTTCCTCCTTCAAAAGGTTTTCTAATAGGTGCCTACAGGTGATTGTACTGAGACTCATTGCTTTTACAGAATTAGGTGTTCAATAGAAATACTTACATTTCTTAATTTTTACTATCTGTTAAAATGAGATTAGCATTACCTCTACAGGACTTGTAGACTTGCAGGTTAGCAAACCTGAATGCAAATTTAGATTCCCTGTGTAATATCACAGTTTAACAGTGAATTTTCAGAACCTGAAATTGGAGTTGATCTTTGTTCCTCTTTTGCAGGTTCTGTGTTGTATATACAGGGTGAAATAATGCACTTTTCTTCTGTTTTAGTAGACATAATAATAGACTTCTTATGTGATACTTTGAAAAGAGAAAAGAGGCGCACTGAGAAAAGTATCCTTGGATCCCTAGATTGGATATATATCTAAAACTTAAAATGGTTAAAATTATGCGTTTTTAAAATAATGTCACTAGATCTTGCAGTTTGATTCTCTTTTCATTGCTAGTGTCTCAAATGACTGGTAATGAATTGTGTTGATACTGTTGATAACATAACATAACATAACATAAAAACATTAATGTTTCTTCTGTTTGCAATTTGTTTGTGATGGCGTTGTTTATCATTAGGTACCTGCTAATGAACCATTGCAAGCACATTCCAGTGAAAGAAGTAAATGTTAATATTTCTTATGAGAGGAAAACAAAATGCATTTTTAGCTTCTGTGAAATCTTTATTGTCTACAAGGTATCCTCTTGCAATCATTCTGAATGTACCATTAAGCTGCATTCAGGGGCAGAACTGAAAGAAGTGATATTGCAAGCTGTGGTGAAAGTAGCTTTAATATTTCAACACGTGCCTTACTACCAGAGTAGCTGTGTCTCTCCACAGATGGGTCACTTACCTTGTCATAGACCTTAGAATTTTAAAGAATAAAATTATTCTCCCAAGTGTCAAAGATGTCAATTCCAGGTAGCATAATTGTGTGGAAAATGCAGAGTGGCCCAGTGATCATCTGCCTTAATTTCATTAACATCTGGTTCCTGAAAATGAAATAGTTTCCTCAAAGTAATGCACTAATCAATCTTCAACTAATAGCTCAATTGCATTAATGTTTCAGCAGTCAGTGAGCTCATACTGTGTGGCACTACGTTACATGCATATCTGGATAAAAATTTTTTTTTTTTTTTTTAAAAAAAGGACTTCTAAGAAATTCTGCTGCACATATATTTTTCGTTGTCTGATTTTAACTCTTAAGAATATCCAGGTACTTTTGTATTCTGCTCCCAGGTATAGCATTTGTTAATTAGTTTTCAAGCACTTATAATGACTTGTTCAGTGGGAAATACTCAGCAGGACTGTTTTTGTGTTATACAAAGATATTTGCCAAAATCTCTTAAAGTGATTTCCAATCATTTTGTGCCAAAGAAAGCCTTAGTTTCATTAGAGCTACAAAACATGCAACAAATTAAATGATGTGGTCCTTGTCTTTGTGCTTAATTGCTAAAAGAGGAGTTATGCTGGGTTATGGTGGGCAGATATGTTACTTAGCATATACCTGAAGAAGACCCATTCAGATTTTCTATAAAATATAAATTGAGACGTGGTGAATAGTAAAAATTTATTCATGGAATAAAGTAACTCAATATTTTAAATGTAATGATGAGAAATTTTCCATGATAATATCTATTATGGGTTCAGTTCTACCAGAGGAAGGGGTCATAGAATCCGTTCAGAACACTAGTATGGGTGAAACCCTGAGAAAATCATACTGATTCTGGGAGAGGGTCTAAAGGGCAAACAACCAATCCTGTTCTGTGTCAAGTAAGTTATGATCTTTAGCCACTGTGGAAAATTGAGTTCTAATATACTTCTACCCTTATCTGTCAATTTCTTCTAAGTACTTTCAGGTATCACCATTCTCCCCCGTGTCACTGAATTGAATTTGACCTTGGCATATAAATTGCGTATAATTCACTGAGGCAACACAAGGCTGGTAATTTTCAACTCTGTATTGGTGAAATAAAAATTTATATTAAACTTTCTGGCTTTCAGAGAGAAGAAAAGTTACTGTGTCCAAATAGTCCAAAACTACTGTCATGATGTTGAAACCATGTAAGTGGAATGACTAAGACAGAAATAAATCAGATGAGCCTAGGATGAAAAAATAAATGGTGCTGTAATAAAAACATGAATTCTGTATTTTTGAGAAATCACAGTCATGCCTCATGCATTCAGAGAAATTTCAGTATTACAATTTATCATGAACCTACTCTAGTTTTCTTAACAGTACTTAGAAAAAAAAAACTTCTACTAGTTCCTTGATTTCATTTAGAAGTTTGTAGCAAGTGATAATCATTCAATATATTTTCAAGTTCCACCTATAGAATTGCTAAGAAACCTATTTGCTTCTGAATTTCTAAGTGCTTGAATAATGATTTATAGGAATCTTTTTGTCTTGTCTCCTCTTCAAGATAGAATATGTAAGACTTTCTTTGTGAATGATTATACTCTCCAAAGGCAAATACAGAGTTCCCCATGTAGCTTCAGAATATCTCTTAGAAAATGAGAGACTGCATTACTGCTCTAACAGCTATATTGTGCGGCTCATCTGATTTTATAGGAGTTTCACCTGCAGGAGCAATAAGTGGATCGTCTGGATCAGGATTGGAGTGACAACAACACATGCAAGAATAGAGGGTTCCTGGTTGATGAAAACCTTGACATGCGCTTGCAGCCCAAAAGGCCAGTGATATCCTGAGTTCCATCAGAAAAGAAGTGGCCAGCAGGGAGGTGAAAGTGATTGTCCCCATCTACTCTGCCCTTGTGAGGCCCCACTTGGACAGCTACATCCAAGTCTGGGGCCCTCAACACAGGAAAGATGTGGAGCATTTGGAGAAAGTCCAGAGAAGGACCACAAAGAAGATCAGAGCTGTAGAACCTCTTCTATGAAGATAGGCTGAAGGAGATTGGCTTGTTCAGCCTGGAAAAGAGAAGGCTGAGGGGAGACATATTGTGGCCTTCCAGTACTTAAAGAGAGTTTATAAACATGAGGAAAATCAACTTTTACAAGGGTAGATAGTGATAGGACAAATGAGAATGGTTTTAAACTGAAGGAAGGGATATTTAGATATTTAGATGTTAGGGGGAAGACTTTTACTGAGAGAGTGGTGATGTGCTGTAACAGGTTGCCCAGAGAAGATATGGATGCTCTGTCCCTGGAAGTGTTTAAGAACAGGTTGCATGGGGCCCAATCTGATCTAGTGTGTGATCTAGTGACTGACAACTCTGCCTGTGGCAGGGGGTGTAGTAACTTGATGATCCTTGAGATCCCTTCCAAACCAAGCCATTCTATGATTCATTCTATTCAAGTGGCTAGGGATCTTAGATTTTGGAGCTGTTTGACACAGCTCTTTTTAGCACATTAGTGCATCTAGCTTTAAGGTCTGATCCAAAGCCCATTGAAAGGGAAGATTTTGCATTAACTTCAGAGTATTTGGGGTTAGGATCCAAAGCACCCTTTTCAGTCTTCCTTATATAGAGCTCGGATTTTTTTGTTCCCTTCCACGATTCTGTTTTGTGAAAGGCCTGTGATACGTGCTTTCTGATTAGTGTTACTGAGGCAGTTCAAGAAGTTACTGCTTCTTTGCTTCTGTTGGAATTTGCCTCTGATATAGATGCTTAACAAGATGGACCTTTGATCTATCTCAGTATGGCAAATTTATTTGTCTTGATACCTGTGCTTGTTACTTTCTTAGCCCAAATCCATGCATTCCTTGATTCCTTGGCATGTCTCCTCTCTCACAGTACAGGGGCAAAGAAGATAAATCTTCAATCCAGAAGTTCTTTTTTGTTTGTTTGTTTGGGGTTTTTTTTTGCACAAAGCTTTGATTAATAGAATGAACTTTCAGAGTAAGTTTTTATGTTCAATTCCCAATCATGGTTAAATGCAGTGTCCTGAGAAAATGACATGCAAATGCTCTCTAACTTGATATTTTACTGATAAGAGGCCAGAAGATAGAAACAACTGTTGCATAGATTCTTATCTCTGCTCCTGTGTGTCAGGCCATTAGGTATGAAAACAAGAAGCAAATGTGTTTGGTTGACATGGATACTCCATCACTGCAAGTGGAGGTAAAATCTGCTGCATGACAGTTCATTTTTACTGCTGTTTCATTTCAAAATGCAGAAAGGATTGGTATACGAATTAGACGATTTGTTTTTCCAGAGTAAAAATTCAATCCTTACTTGTGCTTCTTTTTCTTTGGTCTGTTTCCTAAGAAAGAACATATATTTGGAATTAGTATTACCAACATTAAGAAATGCTTATTTTTATTTATTTTATTTTATTTTATTTTTTGTTTGTGTTTTTTGTTTTGCTTTGTTTGTTTTTATGACAAGGTTGTCATTACTGGAACTATAAGATCAATAGATGGTATGGATGTGTCTATTACAACAAACGCAGAAACTTAAGTATGCAACAGAAATGGAATATATTTGTTCTCACTTAGTCTGCTTCAGGTATGTGATTAAACTGCGAAGAGAGAAGAAATTGCCAAATATCTAGACCATATTATATTATAATATTATATTCCTTCATAACGAGAAGTCAGGATTGTCAAATAGCTTTGAAAAGGATCATGCTTAATGGAACCTGGTTAAATTAGATAAATAAAGATCTGATGAACTATCTTTTTATGTCACTATAACTGTATACATTTTTTCACGCTGTCTCTTTGTCTGTAAAAAGTAGCCTCCGAATATTTATACCTAAGTATGTAAGGCATTGATTTTAGAGCAGTTCTTTCTGATTTTAGTTCTGTTGAATTTAAATAAGTGGAAATTGTTTACCAATAGTGCCAACGGCACTTATTCAAAGACTGCATATTTCAAGGACCATTGCTGTTAAAAGTTTGAGCACTGCTATTTTGGCTTTGAGGATGAGGAGAAAAAAAATTTAGCAAAGAAAGTGGCAAAGATAAGTTTGAATACAAGAGAGCTTTCTGATATACTACAACTCCATGAAAGCTAGTCTTTAAGAAGAAGTCATAGTTTGCTCTTAATGTCTGCCTATAAATTTTAATGCTATTTTGAGCCAATGCAAAATTTCTGGGTTTGTTTTCTTTCTCTTGGAATTTCTTCATGTATTCACATTTGGCTAAACCAGTTTAGCCATCTATATTGGGAAGCTATGGCTGCAACAGTTTCTTTTTACAGAGGAGCACTGTTGTCCCAAGAAGTGCACTAGAACACCGTATTTCTGTTGTGGTAAAAAGTAATAGTTTACTACACCACTTCTTGGATTTTATTCACAATGGTGATATGTTTTAATCTGTTTGTTTGTCTGTGAGCATTTGTACGTTGGAAGTTACACTGAGAGAAGCACCTGTACTGTGTCGCTGGTTTTGTTTGAGGACAGACTGAGCCACCACTCATCTGAATTTACATGTTGTTACAAATTTTTGAACACAAGTACATATTCAGACAAAGGTTAGACCATATATTAGAACATTGCTGGAGAAGTTTGTGATATGGATATATAACTGTACGTAGGACATGCTGCTTAGTACATTATTGGACCTATGCTTGATTGAGTAGTACAAAAAAAACCATGTTACTGCAGTAACTTTTAACCTCTTTTTAGTCTGCTTCTTTATAGAGGAGGATATATGATTACTCAAGGTTTGCTTTTTTAATGTAAATTTCTAAATTCTTCGGTTGAAATGCCCCTTGTAGCCAAATTATGCTTGCTTTTATTTTTTTTAAACTCTAAACACTAAAGCATGCTATTTGAGATTGGATAAATTTAAAGTTGAATTTGGCAAATGGTATATAAAAAGCCCTGTCAGAGCTGACATGATTCTGTGACAAGAAAAATTAATTCTCTGGTACTAAGTTATTTTCAGTACTCCTAGACTGATCCACACTATTGCACCACCATAGTTTTCATCTTCCTGTGATTATGGTTATAAATTTGGAAGTCCACATCATCTATTCTCTGTTTTCCATGTTTTTCCACCACACAGTAATACATATTTTGCTTGAAAAAGGTAGCACAATCTTTTATTTTTGGTTTCATTGAATATATGTTCTTATAGGTTAATCCTTGTAGAAATCTATGCCTCTGACAGACTTTCACTTACTTCCCTGCAATGTGATGCTCCCTCAGTATTTTCTTTTTATGAATTCTTCTTCTATTTCTTAATGGTAGCGATGTTGGAGCTAACCTGGAAGACTTGATGGAGGGATGGAGAAGGAAGAGCAGATGAACCAAGCAGCTGCAGTTTCACAATTTTGTGAAGATGTTTTGTAAGCTGTTAATTGTTAAGCCCGGGTCAGTCATATTTGTAGTGACTGATTCTTCTCTCATAATGCTTTGCAGTATGCTAGCATTGTGTTTCTTAACAGAGCTCTTCTGACAGCAATCAGGCCAAGGTGAACCCAGTAAGGATGGAAAGAAGGCAATGAGGTGAAGATTAATTCACAGTGTAGTGTGTCAGACATGGGGATGAAATATTAAAATTACCTCATAGATTGTGTGTGTTTCCTATTAATGTCATCTCTTACTATGGTTTCAGAAAATGTAGGATTTTTTTTCTCTGAAGCATATATTGCAATTGAGAAGTGTATCAAAGCTGCTTGTAGTGGCTGGCACTATCATTAAGTTTGAAATAAAGCTTACAACCAGCCTTATTTTAAACTCAACCATCTTATTGTTTCATTGTCATCTTCGGATACATTTGTTTCTACCAATCTTCAATCCTTTGGCATATCAAGTTATCTTTGTCTTTGACAAACAAGCAGAGTGACCAGGGCATGACCAGGGCCACCTTCAGTTCACTGAGCTTTAAGATGATAGTCCCATGAGTGATAGACTAAAGTGATTAGGTTTGAAGGACTGTTCGCTGACAGTACACAAAGGTAATTTATTTCTAATAATGTACCCTAGGAATCAGTGTGAGCAGAATTAATGCCAGGATATACAAAAGTGGTTACAGAAAGACAATAAATAAATAAATAAATAAATAATAGAATAGTCATCCTATAAAATATAGAAATTTGGATCTCAGGAGGGCTTGTTCTTTGATTAAAGTTTTTCAAAATGCTGATAGTATTGCAAAGTCTAATTGATATTTTAATTAGACAAAAACAAATGAGCTACAGATGTTATTCTATATGTGAGAAGTTTTGAAAATTTCTTTTATTCTTTATCGTTTATAGATTTCAGAGATACGTGAAATCTACCAGTTGTCCATAGGGAAATTTTCTAATTTTCAAGCAGTTTTTTCTTCTCTAGTCACTCTGCTTATTTGTCTTGAATGTTAAACAAGTGCCTCTCAGGGAATATTACTCAGAAGCATCGGCTTGATCAAAACTGTCTAGACCATGGTGATGTACTGTATCTATCTTTGCAGAATTTGTCTGGTTAATGCATTGCTTTTTCTGCTTTGATTTTGTTGTTGCAGATTTAACTCAATACGTCTTTAATTGGGTAGATTGCTAATGAACGCTGAAAAGTAATGCAGTGTTCTCACAGAATTTCCCAGTTGTTTATTTTTCTCTCTGTGTTATCAAACCCAGAGATGTGGCATCAGTCAGATCCTTTGACAAAAGACATCTTGAAAAACAACAAAATGCTATCCACAATGGGACTTCTTTCTGCTCTTTATTCTACCTCATCATTCTAGTGATGTACTACATACAGGCAAGAGTTACTGCCCTATAGATTAATCAGGCTGAGAAAAAATTGGACTAGTACAAAACTCAGAACAGGATTTCTCTAAACATTCTTACTTTACTGACTGCTGTCCTGGTTTGTGTAATTCAAGCTGGTCTTAAATTCAGAAGAGCTGACTAGTTCATAAATGTAGGTCTGAATGCATTAGTCTATGTTTCAAATTAGACCATTGTGTTTCAACAGAATGTGTATTTGCCACCAGAGAAGTTGTATAAGTGGGTAAGTATGAAGATATGCTAGTATCACGTGGATCAATCTGCTCTAAAATGAGATGAAATATCATACATTTAATTTTGTGCCCATTGCCTCTTGTCCTGCCTGGGCATTACTAAGAAGTTTGTTTTTTCATTCTCTCCTTATGAATGCTTATACGCATTGTTAAGATCCCTCCTGAACCTTCTGTTTGCCAGCCTGAACCCAAGCTTGTTCAGCCTCTCCTGCTTTACAGATACTTCAGTCCTTCTATCATCTTAGTAGCTCTGCACTGGGCTTCCTCTAGTAAGTCCATATCTGTCTTGATCTGGAGAGCTCAATATTGAGTCCAGAATTTGAGATATGGCCTCAGCAGCAATGAGTAGAAAGGAAGGATCACATCCCTCCATCTGCTGACAGTGTGCTTCCTAACAGAAGATCATATGTTGTTAGTCTTTTTTTTTCTTTCTCCTGCAAGGGAACATGGCTGTCTAACAGGTGGTTAATAGGAACCAGGGTTCCAAGGTCATTTTCCACACAGCTGTTTTCTAGCTGATCAGTGCTTAGCATGTAATGATACCTGCAATTATTTCTCTCTATGTGCAAGATTTCTCATTTCCTGTTTTTGAGCTTCATGTAGTTCCATCTACCCTAGTTCTCCAAATCCCTTTGAAAGATAGCACAACCATCTGGTATACCAGCCACTCCTTCAATTTCATATAATCTGTGAATTTACTGCAGGGACACTGTTCTATTTTCCAGGTTGTTAATGAAAATGTTGAATGGTGTTAGCCTCGGTGTTGACCCATAGTTGAGATCAGCACTAATGGCTTGACTCATCTGGACTGCATATCACTTATTGCAACTCTGGCAGTTTTCTGTCCAGCTCACTGTCCTCATATGCAATATCTATTTTGTCAGGTTGTCTGTAAAGATGTTATAAGATGTGGCATCAAAAACCACATTAAGGTCTAGATAAACAAAATCATCTGCTTTCTCCTTATCCACCAGGCTAGTTACTTCACTGTAGAAGACTGTTGACAACGATGAAACATGATTTCCTCATCACAAATCTGCATTCAATATTTCCAGTCACCACCTTATATGTGTGTTCGGAAGTATTTTTTGAGGAGGATTTTGTCCATCATTTTCCCTGGGATGACGTGCTGAAAGTCCTGTAGTACTTATAATCTTACTTCTTGCTCTTCTAGAAAGGATATTAGCTTTTTCCTTCAAGAATCTTTCCCAGTCACCATGGCCTTTCAAAAATTCTTGACAGTGGTCTTACAGTAACATCAGCTACCTTTTCTTGGCACAAATGTAATCTTTCTTGCCCAGCTGCTTTAAGTACATCCATTACATTTCAGTGCTCTGTAATGTAGTTCTCTTCCAAAAAGAGTAAACTATACTTGCTTTAGAATTTCCCTCTGATCTAAAGGGTCTGGAATTCATTAAGGAGAGTTTCACTTGTAAAGGCTGAGTCAAAGAAGGCATAGAGTTTCCTCAGATTTTTTGTGTACTTTGTCACCACTTCCTCTGCTCCACTCAGCAGCGGGCCCAAAATTTCCACGGTTTTCCTTTTGCTGTTAGAATACTTCTAAAAACCTTGTTGCTCTACACACTACTTCCTAGATTCAACTCCAGGCTAGCACTGGCTTTCCTAACATTATCTCTGCAAGAGTGAACATCAATTTCTCCTCAGTCACCTTAGGGTCCTGAACTCTACCATCACATGAAGATGCAAAGTGAAGTGAAGGCTGCTCTGATAGTAATTTCTCAGATCAGTTGTTCCTTGTTTGTAAGTGTCAAGCCCAGCTGAGCATCTTTCCTTGTTGGCTCTGTGGCCACCCATGTCAGAAATTTATCATCAGTGCACTTTAGTCATTCATGAGTCAACGAGTAGAATTTTTCACACGTGGATGAATTCATTGATACACTTTCGCTTCATACACACTTCCATGTTGGACAGCAATTTGTCAGTCTGCACCTCTGCTGCTATTTGTCACACAGCAACCAAATGTAATGGAATACTTGCAGGAAGGTTCAACCTGTACTGTCATACTATCAGCATCTGCCTCTGAAATTGTGGGCCAATCTGTAAAATGGAAAGTCAGACATAAAGAGCTTGTCATTTTTCTACCTAAAGTGAATACAAATCTCACTCTTTCATGATCATGAAACTGAAAGCTTTATGCCTTCCTCTGATTCCTTTTAGCAGATTATGATATAAATGTGGGAAAATGGCATTCATTAGTAGCTAAACAATCCTGTGAATCACAGTTGTATGAGGAAAGGTTGACTAGATTCCTCACTTTGAAAGGTAAGGTCAACACCATTTCTGTTTAGAGTATTTAAAAATACTGTCTTCTGGGATCTAAATTCTTCCTGTGAGTGACTTTATTTCCTTTAGTTTTTGTGTGCCTGTGTGAGTTTTTTATTCACTTCATTTTATTCTCTCTGTGATTGTACATTATCTATTGTTACATTATCTGTTGTTACAGCATAATATTTATGTATTTGTTCAATTTTCTAAATAGCATGACAAATACTAGATACAAATGTATTCATAAATAGTTGTCTTCAGTCTATTCTCTGTTTACCTGCTTGTGTGATTATCTTCTTGTTCAAGTAATACTGTCTCTGCTAGCTAATTTCATGTTTAAGATTCACGTAAATGATTAAAAAAAAAAAAAAAAAAAAAAGAATTTAAAAGAGCTTTCAGGAATTTCCTTAACTGATCATTTTTCCATGACTCCTCCCAAAACATACAAGTATTTGTATCAACAGAAAGTATGATCACATTTGGGAAAGTGGATCAACAATACGCCATCAGAGTTCATGCAGGTTTATCATTATAGTGTTTTTCTCATCCAAATCTGATATATTTTTTTTTTTAAGCTGACGTGAAGATCTAATTAAGTACTAAGAATAGATGTGAACAGAGAGTGAGTTTCTTTTCCACAATACTTTATTTTCAAAGAATTGATTTGATTTGTGTGGGGGAGAAAAATTGTTAGCTATCTTTAGAAATTCATATGTTTGCTCTGTATCCCAGTGACTACAGTGCTCTTCCAAACGGAATTAAAGACCATTATCAAAAGTGCCACCCAACAAAATCTCCTTTTCTCATTTGCCTTTGACAGGAAAATAATGCATATTTCATCTCCCCAAAGGAAACTGTTGCTCCATTTGTCCAATTATCTTATTAATATACATATATATATTTACAGCCTCTTTCTGGAGAAATTTGTACTAACATTTAGTCTTGAGGGCACCTAATATTTCTGAAAGAATGGTGATTATTATTATTTGTGTGTTAGTGTGTGTCTCACTAAGTACTCAGAATGAGATCCCTTGAAATGATTATATTTCCACAAAGAGCTAAGTGCCTATTGTCTGGTAAATGGGCCCCTTTTTATATCTAACAATGGGCAAAAAAAAATTTGTTTATAGAGCTTTCAAATGGATAATTGAATGCCAGCAAAGAGTTGGTACAGTAATAACAAAATCTTGATTATCAGGGACACTATGAGATTTTACATTATTGCATACTGTTCAAAACCCTTCAGCCTTAGTCTTCAGCACAGAATGGTTTTATCAAGTAATGTCATTGTGGTTTCTTACCAGGAAAACATATATATGTCATTTTATGGGATTTAATGGTGCTTTTCATAATAGAAGAAAGTGTCTGTAATGCTAAGGATGCCAAACAGGCTCTTTTCAAAGAGGAAAACTTTAAGAAGGGATCACCTTGGAAACTGCATATAGTAACATTGGGATGTACTTGCAAAAGTAGTCTTACTGGAACTGTGCATGTAAATGCTAGTTAAGATATGTCAAAGTGATCTCAGTGGTAGAGGCATGTTCTGTGAACTTGCCTGCACTCTGGAACATACTAAACTGGAGACTTTGGAGTATGCTGTGAAATCGTGTTTGTGTAGCACAGCTAACCTCTCTCAGCAGGTCTAATTAGTGAGGCTGAACCCATTCATGCAGCCGTGGAAGTTTCAGTTCTGAGGCCTCTTGTTCAGAAGTGTTTAGCAGTGCACTGTACAGATATAGGTACAAGAGAAAGGAGTTACAGTGTATCTGCACGTATGCTGCTAATTCATTGAATGAAAAATAATGCTATTCCTTGACATTCATATTTCAATGCATTCTATATTCATATATTTTATATGTTCGATTTTTCTGCTTTAGTGTCTTTTTCATAGGTGATCATTACATAACCATGAAGCTATCTGAGCAGTTATTGACACAGAAAATTATTAACTGTTCTTTTGTTGGTTTTAATCAGCTTGATTGCAATTGATGTGGCATAACTGTATGAAGGGAAGCAGTTCAGTAAGTGCTTATTCATTACCTTTGAACTGAATACCTTAAAGAACAGTACTTACAGATCAAGAGGACCTTTTAATTTTCATTAGTGATTTGTAACAACAGTAGTTTACCTAGTAATACAGAGTAGAATGCACAATAATAATATAACATAGAATTATATAGTATATAATAAAGTAGCTAATGACAGGCAATTTAATGTTAAGAAGCCATGCGTAACTGAAGTACGAGTAATAGAACTTAATTCTTAATGTTTCCATGATTTAGTTAAGCAAAAATATATGATATATTAAAAAAGAGGATACACGTACGACATAGGATTATAAAATTATTATTATTTATTTTCCCAGTGGTAATAAACTATTTAATTATTATTTTATGTACAGATTTGATTTCCAAGTTGACTTATTAAAAACTGGTACATCAGACAGGTTAAGATATGTTCTGCCAGTACACTGTTCTATTTAGACATTGAATTATATTACAGCTTCACAGAATTTGATGAGAAAAAGTCCTTTTTGATATCTAAACATCTGACTCCGTATTCTTAAACTACATATTATAAATGAACCGTTATGATAATATTCTATAAGGTAGACCTTTATTACAAACAAATTTGTTTAAAAAGCACTTCTAAATTTAGATTTTACTAATACCAAATTGAATGTTTTGCCATTCAGTCACTTACATGCTTGCTGGTATTTGAAGAGAGCTCTTATATCCTTATTGCGATTATATAGTGGTGTACCCAAATGTTTATCCATTTTTTTTTCTAAAACTTTAACACAATCTTTACAATTATTGAGGGTGGCATTATTACCACTAACTATAGTCAAAGCTATTCAGTATCTGCCATGGTAAAAGTCTGTTTTCAGTTATTTGGGACTTTGCCAGGCTCTACCTATTTCCAGTTCAATATTGCTTGCCAGGCATATGTCTCAGCTAGTTTTTGTGCCAGGAAGAAAAATCGGGGAAGAATAAAGGGATGGAAAAATGCTACTCTTCTGCTGCTTTTGTTGGATTTAAAAAGAAAATCCTGTCCTAAATCAAATATATATTTATCTATCCAAGTGTATTAGTGGATATGTATGTGTGTTTGTGCATAAATACATATTTCCATTGCATAGAAGTCTGCTCTAGATGGGCAGATCTGAATGGCTGTGCAGATCTGCTCTATAAATAAATAGTAATAATTCTTAGAGCTTCATAATAAAGTTTTCTAATGATTTTGTCACCATCGAGATATGTTATCTATGGGAACTAGTGATCTCTGTTCTCATTGTTCCCCTGTTTTCTACTGCAGGAATATATTAGAAATAAACCAGTGAAGCTCTATTGGAAAGCTTTGAATGTAAGACTTAATCTGCCTTAACAACTTTCATGTATATTACCCAACAAATATGTCTAGTCCAAAGAGCTGTGTATGTATTTTAACCATGAGAATTGTGCTAGCTTACATTATATTATCTAGTGACAATTGTGTATTTGTGTTAGTGATCATTATTCTCCTTGCAGCAGCTAAACTTTTCAAGTCCTATTTAAGGTCTGCTAGTCATGGAAATTATGTGCACAGATTGTTATAGTCTTGTACCTGTCCATTGGACTAGATCATCTTTTCAGCTCCCTTTCACCCTTTCATTCCTTGACATTCTGTGATTCTGTGGTCATCAAGGGTAAATCACAAAATTGGAAAGAGAAGAAGAAACAGCTTCAGGGGGCTTTCTTGAGGTGAAAAGACCAAATAGAACACCAAATCTTTCAAGAAGAAAAATGTGGTAGGGAGATAAATTAGCTATCAAGATGTTCCTGGCATGTTGGTGAAGATTTTCACATATCTACAGTTAAAGAAAACATGGCCTACTCTGAAGTACCAATAAATAATGAAAGATCAAGTTGTTAAGGAGCAGCGACGGAGAATCATGGTAGGACAGGAAAAGGATTGGACATTTGGTCTAAGAAAGTAAGCAGTCATTATAGGCTGAGATGGATTTCATTGTTTGCTGATTTTCAGATAGTTACTCTCTTGCAGTCAGTGAAGAAGATTACCGATCACAAAGGAAGGCATCTGCTCTCCTAACCTGGACTATGACAGTGGAGAGAATGTTTAATGTACGTGGTGGAAAGATAGCAAGCGGAAGGGCACAACCTACTTGTTTATCTCCTAGCACCAGGGAAGCAGAAAGCTGAGGACAAGCAGTTCCTGACAGCTAGAATCTGGAATGCTAAAACGGCAAAAGGAACAAGTGTCAGAAACTAGAAGCTTGGTTCCAGAGTAAATCACAAAATTGGAAAGAGAAGAAGAAACAGCTTCAGGGGGCTTTCTTGAGGTGAATAGACCTAATAGAACACCACAATGAAATTGCCTCCTGCTCCATTTAGATTTTAATTTGAGCCACAGCATATCCGTATCTCTGTTCCTGCATTGTCACCAGACATCTGTGAAGTAAAGATTGGTGTGGAGCATGTCATCCCTTACTAGGGGACTTGTGATGGTATTTCTCCAGGTAATAGAATGACTGACATCTGTGCCTAGGATATAAGGATTTAAGACTCCTACTTGTATCAAATATAATACTGAAGTAGGCAGTGAGAATAGTAGCCTGTATGGAACAAGGCTGTAAGAATGTTTTAAGAAGAAATGAACAGTCAAGAGAAAGCAAAGAAAAGAAAATTATTTGAAAGACAAATGTAATAAGTCACTGAGATGTAATTTCTAATACTGTTGTTAAAATATAATCTTATATTGTTTATTTATAAGGTTCTTAGTTTGGTCTGCTCTTCTATCTCCTGGAATGAAAATATTATTTTTTATTATTTTAAAAGAAAATGGTTGACAAAGGAGTGCCCTACTGTATGTTCATTTTCCAGGGACTCTTTTAGAGGTCACTATCTAATTAATTTCCTGCTCTGTGGTTGGATGTTATTTCTTCTCAGTTCTTAGTATTCTGTTCTCTAAATAGACAAAATTTTTCAGAAGTATGATGTTCCTCCACGTTTCTATTTCTAATCCCTATTTTTGTGCTTTAAATAAAGAGTATGTGCTCTTCAGTAGAGACTGAAGTGTAATTACATGAGTTGCCACATATACTTTGTGATGGTTTATGCAAACACTAGCACAAGTTATTCGAACTGGGAATCAACAAACTGTGATAGTAAATACGCACAAGTCTTTCTGTTTTTTAAAAATGTTAACTACTTCACAAGCAATTTTAAAAAATGTTTTCTTGAAGAAAAATTAAAAACCCACACATTGATGGCAGTTGCTCAGCTGTTTTCTTCGTAAGTCTCATTTAGGATTACAATTTTATTTTCCCTATGAGTTTTGAATTTTAGAAGCATTGATCTAGCTTTCTTGTTTTGGAGTCTTAGTTCAAACTTAGACAAAAGTCATCTTTTGGTAAAATCTTTTGAGTAATTTGCTAATGATATTACATTGTTGATAAACGTGTAAGAAATTATGAGAGAAATATGTGAACATGCATTGTAGTTTTGCAGCTCCCTGGCAACATTCATTCTTTTCTTTTTTAAGCCTAAAAGTCAGTTTCTGGGAAGCTGATGTTAAGTGAGATGTTGTATGCCATAACATTAGATATGACATACTCTTTTACAGTAACATATCTATAAAACAAAACAAAATGCCCCACAGCTCTTCAGCGGAGTACATTTTTTTGGAACTAAAAATATATAAATTGAATTGCTGTAGAATTCTCCTTTCTAAAGATATATAGTGCTTTGTTTCGGTGTCCAGATGATTTTGTTTTACTTGCACTAACCCTAGAATAAATCTAACCTTGTTTTAAACAAAATAACAATGTTGCATTGAGGAATCAAAAATGTTGATGCCATAAATTAAATTAACAAAATGTAGGTTATTGATTTTTGGTATTATATACTAGTAGCACTTTCATGACAAGCAGATTTTTTAGGTGTCACAAATATTACAAACACCTTCACCATTTATTGCTCTCATCTGCTAAAATTGTTTACATATAAATTCTTTAGCTTTGAACTCTTAAATCTTTACCAGCATCCTCAATTTCTAATCCGTAACCGGTGAGACATATCCCCTTCAACAAGTAGAGTAAGAATGTCTCTCTAGACTCCTTGAATTTTTCTTGTTAGCATCACTTTCCACACTGGGAATACTATGACACTGTAGTTAACAAAAAGATACAAAGATCTAGTTGTCTTCCTCTTATCTGTTCTCTTTGCTCACTTGCTGTTGCTCTTTAATTCTGAAGCTCATGGAAATACATGGTGAGGTAACAAAAAGGCACACTGATATTTGAGTATTATTTATTTCAGCACTCTTTCAGCCTTTCACACAGTTTTAGCTCTTTAAACTTGCATTTTTGATCAGTTTTCAGTGCACTGGTTGCCTATTCAGATGGTATGCATGCACAAAGCTTTACTCTGACCGTATACACGCAGACACTTGCAACCAAATGGAAATAACTTGCTTGCTAAATTACTTGCATGATTGTTTTGCACAGGAAATTGTGTGTGCAAATACCTTGATTAAATTCAGGTTTCTAGTGCTAAGTTCTGAAAATCTATTGCTGCAAAAAAGTAAATTTACATATAAATGTACTCCTGCTAGAAGTTTAATCCCAATTTAGTCCTGTCAACAAAAGTTAAGCTTATATATACAAAGGCATAGTCTGATAGATTTACAATCAGGTATGATGCATATGACTTTGAATGGGATGTTAGTTACTACTGTTTGAATTGGCAGATAATTATAAGTTGTAGTCTGAAGCCCTGGGAACGTGAATGTTGTTATTTAAAAGTTACTAAATTGAGTTTCCCATGTTTGAGATTATAAAAATTGTCTTTGAGTGGGTGATAAGGCTAAAGGAAAGAAAACAACAAATGTACAATCTGTGGGGAAAAAAAAAACAAAGATTGGAACCTAAATACTTGTGTTTTTCTCTAGAAAGTAAGCTAAGAGATTTAAAAAACTGTTACAAATCGTTTCAAAAATATTATTCTGATTATTTTGGGTAACATTTGTTATTGTTGCTGAATTGACATGCTTGAATCTAAGTAACATTAATACTGAAAAAAAAAAAACCAGATATAAAATTCCATTTTTTTTGTTTTTTTTCTTTTTTCTTTTCAACATCTGTGATCCAGTTAGTTGGACTGGGAAAGGATTGTAAAAGAGAAGGCAGAAGCTAGTTCCATAAATGCAGTTCAGTTCAGAAAAAAAAAACAAACCGTGCGTTCATGCTGTCATCAACACAGTTAATTGTAAAGATCATAATTGCACAGCAGGCTATTCTCTTTCTGTATACTCTGATCATATGTGAAATAATACAGTTGATGCGTAATCATTAATTAAATTTATATTCTGACCACTATTTATAGAATATAAGCTGAAGACTTCCTTTTTGGTTCTGGAACAAAGTGAAAATTTCTTAAACGTTGTCAAATTAATGACTAAATATGGCTTAGCTTGTCAATATATGCATACTTACTTTAAGTTGACATGCAGATATTATTTCCTAAAACATTTGAGAACTAAATATGTAGTTCATGTGATCATCTGGGGGTTATCCATGCTGGTAAGTTTCTGGCACTCAGTTTAGAAGTCTAATCTCTACAGGCAGCTTTAAGTGAAGGAAGTAGAAATAGGTTCCTCTATTGGATAACTGAGGTCGTCCATTTAGGCTTGTCTAAGAATCTTCTTTTCCAGCCCTACAACTTCTCCTCCCCCCCCATCTTTTCAGTGTCAGGAGGTACCATAAAAGAAATGGCACTTAGATCAGTTATTCAGAGAAGTCATGCTAAAAGTGACCATCTATCACCAGTTATCTTTCTTGCATGCCTCTCCATGGAAATGTTTAAATGCTTTTTCTAGTTTTCACTCTCATATCTTATTTTTGGATGTTGTTGTCTAAATAGGCAAGATAAATTTTTGTGAGTGCGTCTAGTTCCAAATCATCATTGGCAAGAGAGGTACAGTCTTGTCAGTATTGTCAGACCCTTCAGAAATTTTCTAAAATTCAGGAGAAAGAAGAGAAAGAGAGCTCCTTTGAGCCTAACTGGCATTATCATGAGGAGTGATCTCAAGGTTATGTGTCAAAAGAGATTCCACAGGGTCCCAGTAAAAGTTTCTGTTCATCTAAAGATCTGTCAAAACATCTGTCAATTTTCAAACTGGTCTGCATGTTTTGCCAGCTTCTAGTCTGCTTCACAATAATACATAGTAGATGGAAAAACTATTTCTCTAATGAAATTCAAGTGACAGCTCTTGAATGACCGTTGCATTAGAACACTTGTCTTCTGGTAGTTGTACTTTTGCACTTCAGTGATGGCCTAAATATGTAACCAAGCCAAGATTTTTTGAAGAAGTCGTATCTGTTATTGGGCCAACTGACACAGTCAAATAAATTAATAATAGTAATAAAATAGACATGGAAATCTTTCGAGTCTGAAGTGGAAGAAGCAATTTTGAGAGCACTCTAAATTTGGCTAAACTGTTACCCATTATGACTGTGTGAATAGAAAATAAGGTTTTTATAGAGGAGACAAGAAAAAAATCTAAGAAACACAGGTTGTGGGAGAGGTTATCATTCAGCATTCAGGGAAAAAAAAAGCCCCAGGAGATAGATGATTTAGGAAGGGCCATCAGTGATATGTGGTTGTCCCTCTTTACTATAAAATCTGTAAAAATCTGCAGTGAGGAGGAAACAGGAAGAAGTTGTCAATAATGTAGCACTCTTGACTCAGTTTGTGATGAAAGAATAATGAAAATGACTGCTCAGTGGACTTCTTAACAGTGAATGATAAAAAGCTAGGGAGTTTGATTTTTTTTCCATTGAGGATTCCTCAACAGGATTGTTTTCTTCGTAGTTTGACTTCCAGCTAGTAACCAAATGTGTTTCAAAGATTCTGCATTAAAAAGCTAAATATTTCCACTGAGATTTCAGCTTATGAGAGTTTTTTCAGCCATAGATTTGCAAACAGATCAGGCATAATTTGGACACTACAGTCATTCCTGCATTGTTTCACAGCATGCTGTGATCTTCTTTGGGCTGACTACTTCTAGGGTGAGAAGTTTACTGTGTTGAAGAAGCCATCCTATCTGCAGGCTTTTGGGTATTGCAGGCAAAAGTAGCTTTGATGATGATTTTTGTGGCACATGTCTAAAAATGCTAAGTGTGACCACAGAATTACAAGCAGTTTGGTACCAAGCTACTACGACTTTTTAGCAACTATTGGTCAGTAATAACTTGGGTTGAATTCAGGTGCACCACAAGTCACATTTAAAGACACCTTTTAAAGGTCAGACAGGCAAACTTTTATTTGTTTCTTAGTTCTCTGTGATTTTATTTTCTGTCAAAATGAATTTTTGGGAAAAGGAATAAATAAGTATGTTGTGATTCATTCTATGCACTGCTGTTAGAAGCATAAAAATTGGACCACAGTTACACAAGGAAAACATTGGTTTTCTTCAGTGTTTGATATATATACTCTATTTTTTCTTGTGTTAGCATTAGAGCCATTTACAATTGGTTTCATGTTCTGCATTCCAAATCTACGTATTTCATTTTGAAACAAGACAGTGTGTATACACACATTATGACAGACAAATCACAGTTTGTATGTATTTGCCTGAAGCAAGTAAGGAAACTACCATTAATTTAATAATTACGTTAATGTAAACTGAAAAAATAAGTGTTCTTCTAAATAAAATAAAAAATCCTCAGTACAACTATTAAAACCCTCAAAAACAATAAATCCTGAGAATGAAATAGTACTTTCTGATTAGTGTGAAAATTATTATGACATCATGAACCAACATAATAAAATAGAGGCAACACTTTAAGATCAGCCCTTGTATTATTATATGAACAAAGATTTGTTTTCTTTGACAAATGTTTTCTAAGATAGTGTTACCTGCAACACCCTGCTGGCAGTGCTGCATCTTTTATTTCTATAGAAGGAAAGAGAGATAAAGATACCTTATGGCAAGCATGTTTGGCCTTAACAATTAATCCTAACTCTGAGTCTGCATCATGACAAGTATTCATAAAACTGCTATTGTAGCTCAATATTGGTGTAGTCCAGTGTTTGTTTTTTGTTTGTTTGTTTGTTTGTTTGTTTTGTGTGTGTGTGGGTGTTTTTTTTTTTTCTATGCTTTTTTTTTTTTTCCCCACATGGGGAAGTGACTTATAATGTGATGAAATACAATTTATTCTTAAATTCACCAAAGTTCAGATGTTGCTGTAATTTGGAATTGATTTGCTTGTGTTATTGAAGGATTTTCAGTTGCATTTCAACTATAAGGAGTGATGTTAGCTTTTACAGTTTGTATTTAAAAAATAATTAATAAACATTTTGCCTTTTTATCCTTAAGTTGATGATTTATCAGCTAATTGCATGAGAAACCACAGCTTTGAAGTTCTATTTCATACTTTGGAACTGTGAAAAGCCTCAAGTGAGATTAAGGTAGGTAACCGAGGTATCCTTTATTTTCTTAGACCTTTTTGAACCATACGATCATGAGATAAATCAAGGGGAAGGACATTATCTTGTGAAGTTTTTAGACATGCCTTCTGCTCAGATCAGGGACAGCTGTGTGGTCAGACCACGCTGCTACAGCTTGATTTAGTTAGATCTTGAAACTGTCCAAGGATGGAGACTATGCAACGGCTCTGATTCCTTGCTGTCTTCATACTGTGAAAAGATTGTTATCAGGTAGTTATCAGGCGTTATAAGGCACATCTTCTTCAGAATAAAGAGTCCTTGTTCTCTTAACTTATTTTGCATTAAATACTCCAATTCTCTCACTGTCTACATTCCAATTTATTGCCATTTTTATATTGCTTTTAGACATAATTCTGCAGCTCCCTTTTTGATTACAATGAAAAAAGGAGGCATGTACAGATTTAACTTATTTGGTACTCAGCTGCCTTTACACATTTGACACCTCCATTTTAGATGTACTTGAATTTTTACTGACTTTCCTTAAATTTGAGAAAAGTATTCTGCAATCTAAACACTGAACTAACAACACAAGCCTGCAATTCCACTTTGCCATTAGTTGAGGCAGGAAAACGTGTATTACAATAAACCCAATTTTGGTTTATTTTTTCTTTAAAAATGACTGGAAAATAAATAACAGAATTTTTACTATAAGGCATTTGGTTTACCTTAAGAAATAATGTAAGTGCTTAAAAACAACTGTGTTGAGTTTCACTTGTTCATTGTCTGCTTTAAATAAAGATTCCCCTAGTTTGAAGAAAGTTCAGCATGTTGTACTGTGCACAGCATAGCACTGACCAAATTGCTTTCTGTTGAGGGTATGTTACTTGATGGGAAGAGGAAGAGGTCTGTAGCAAGATACTTTCTTACAACTGAAAATGAGAATTCTGGATTACTTTAAGTGTCTAGCTAAGCTTGGGCTGTGACAGCTGTCAATATCCAAGTATCATAGTCTTTCTAACTCTGTCTCCCCGAGCTGCTCTGTTAGCAAGTTCATCTTGGACACTTATTTTTGCTTGAGCTCAGCCCTGCTGCATTCAGGTGTGCAGAAAATGCTGTAACGCAATTTTAGGGTCAGTGACTTTTAGACAGAGATGAATTGTAGAGCTCAGTTCCTTGGGGACAACAATTTTCTGCCCAGTCATGTTAGGGATAGCTTATTGTCAAAATAAGGTTTAAGTGTTAGAAATGTGGAGCTAAGACATGGGCTACTCAATGAATAAAACCACCTGAAAAGGTAGAAGGGAACAAATACTCATGTGTTGGAGTTCATGCAGGCTCTTGGCATTAGAACAGAGTATCTTCTATGAAAGGGAAAAGTGAAGAAAAAAGTTCTTCTTGCTTGTCCACAAGTCTGTAGCCAAACTCTAAATTGTGAACTATTGAGAATAGGGGGAGTAAGCAAGTGGTTAGTGATGGATCACAAGGTTAACTGACAAAAAAATGGGAAAAAATCTGGTTTTCTTTCACAAGAAATTGATGCAGCCAGAGTAAATGGAATAGTGAATCTATCTGGGCATATGAGAAGATGGAGGGAAAAATATCATTTGGAAAAAAAAAAAAGATAAATTATTTTTTGCGCATAGTGCAGAAGATATGGGGAAGAATAGTTTGAGTAAACTCTGATGTGCATATATTTTTACAGCATGAAAATAAGAATGCTTTAGAGCTCTGAATTTAGTGTTATTTCCTGGGTTATGTGAACAAGAGTGAAAAATAAAAGTGAATGAAAACCAATATGGCACTACATCCTGAATGTAAATTCTTGTGAATTTCTTTGTAAATGTTTGCTTGCTATTTGTATATTGCTAGATCCCTTGCTCCAATAAAAGAACAGATACTGGAATGACAGAAGCAGCTACATGGATTTATGTGTTGGAGTTACATACATTAGAGCAAGCTTTGAAAAAATACATGTGATTACCTGTAATGAGAGCAACAGCAATTTGCAAACAAATTTGCAAAATGTAAACTAGTTTCATAGTGATTTACTACGCACATAGTGTTGCTATTAATGAAATAAGGGTTTTTATACTGCATCTAACAAATGTCATGTTCTTTGGTGCTTATGGCGCTTATGGTGCTTATGCTTGGATGTCCTTAGCTAAGTGCTATGATCATGGGACATATAAAATTGCACAGTTCTTTGTTTATCTAAACAGAAGAGTCACTAAATGGTCACTTGGAAAGTGACTAAATATATGAAGCAGGTAATTTTATAGACCTTTATAAGTTAAAACAATGGTTTGACCAATTTGTATATAAGGTGAACTCTTTTCCTAATTACACATTTTAATCAAATATTGCAGATAATAGAAGATTCTTAAACTGATACCTGACAGTTACTGATTACATAAAATATTAAGCAGAAGGTCAGTGCAAATGCCATTAACTGCTTGAACTTTGTGGGCTTTAGCAACAATCGGGTAACAGCTTCAAGAGGTATCCCACTTTAACATATAATTAAAAGAAGGAGTAGAAGAATGGAAGATATCCTTAAAGGTGTGGACTCGTCCAAATTATTCTTCCTGAGATTCATTTCTAACACTTAGGCATTTGTAGGAGACTTAGATGGTTAAATTCAATATCATGTTAAAAAAGTAGGTCCCAAGCATAATTTTTTTTCCTCTGTACTAGAGCTGTACATGAGAAAAAATATATATATATCAGGGTAAGGCAGCCAGGGCAAATAGCAGACACATCTAAAAATTAACAAGGCTGCAGTTCTTCAGAGCTTGTAGTCTTCTAACAGCTCAAATTTTTTGCTTAACTTACTCCTTATAGCTGTATTATTAACATTGAAATGAAGGGACAAAGTGGTATTTAATTTTACTAACCAGATACATTTGTCGTTTTGACTATCTAAGCATTTGTTAAAACATTACAGATATGAGTCGCATATGGTATGATTATGAAATTTTTCAAACCAGCTGACACTTGGTTCTGCAAAGTGAAGAACATGTTTAGTTTAGGAAGAAAGTTGAAGTGTAATTTTATAAGAAATATTCTAAATTATCAGCTTTAGGAAAGCATGAGGTAACATACCATTCCTAAGTTTATGAACAGCACCTCGTGTCTGCTCAGCTGTTACTTTTGTACAGCTACAAACCCTTCATATGTGTAATACTGGATAGAAGCAAGATGAAGAAAAAGAAATTAAGTTTTAAAAAAAACACCTTGTAATAGAAGTCCTGTGGAATCTACTGCAGCTATCTTCTCTGCTCAGGTACAGGGATTACTCACTGTATTAAGCTTAATTTTGATTTTAGTTCTTTAGATAAGATTTTTAATGCTTTACTTTCATCTGTCTGTTCTTCCAATATTCTGCATATTATTATGACTAATCGTTTTGTTATGATTCCATAATTTTTTTATTGAAGCTTCAGAATGCTTCAGAATTTGGAAGGCACTGTAGAGAACAGTTCCCCCAGTGGCAATATTAATACCAAATATACTATCTGAGCAGCATTCATATGAAGTCAGAAATTTTAGAAGTTGCAAAAACTGTGTTCTGGTCTGGTCAAAAACTGGACAGAATTACTAGCATCTTCTGTTAGATTCATTGGATATTAACCCAGTTCCTAGATTACGTATATGGCTGTCATAAACTACATTTACAGATGTGTACAGTTGAATGTTAAATGTTAAATGAAAACATGTTAATCTTATTCGTGAAAGTGTGTCAATGGATGAAATAATTTTCCATAGAATGTAGAAACAGTTAAAAAGAAAAAAAATAGGTGACCAGGAAAACAATATATGTAGAAGCAGTGTTTTTATCATGTTATATGCTAAGGTTATATGTATGAATTAAAAACATCTAATGGAAAAACAAAGGGAAAAATGTGTTTGGGAGATTTGAGTTTGCAAAGACTTCAATGAATAATTATTTCTTTTTATTCCTATTTCCTTATATATATATTTTTATATATTTCTTTTTATATATATTTTATTCCTATTTATTTTTTCAAACAAAACGTTTCTTTGATAAATGAGGTATCTAATAAATAAAAAATACAGTTTTCAGGAATTTTAAAGTTTCTTGCTGATCTTAAATATCTCAGTTCTAAACTAGGTGTTGATGGTCTCCATGATTTAAGCCAAGAAATGTGTCTCTATTAGTGTCCTGACAAAATATCACCATTTTCTTAGTGTGTAATAAGTAACTGTGCTATAGAATCAACATAGATTTTCATTCTGCTTTCACCTGTTCAGTAGAAGTAAACAGGAATGCCATACCTTTCTCATAAAGTGAATAAACTAATGAAAATGCTGCAAAAGACAGTAATTATATTTTTTAGCCCTGATGAAGTGAAAACTTCAATGTCTTGCAGCATCAACCAGTGTCACATACATGAACTTCCATATAGCCTTTTTTTTCAGTGAAATATCAAAGACAGTTGAACCAAAATTTGAAGAAATGACTTGGTTTTACAGGGAATGTAAATTAATTTCTGGACACAGTCATACTTTTGAAATATGTTCTTTCAATTGCCTGAATCTGCACCTAGAGGGCCATTTCTGATGGTGAAAGAAAGTTTTCTGTTCATATAATTTCAGTCATTAGAAAGAATGGCAGCTGGTGATCACACAGTAGAGCTTTTCTGTGTTTTGTGCACTTTCCCCTGTGAATCCTAGGCAGAATTGCAATTGAGATCACAGACAGATATGTTACTGCTCTTACTTTGGTTAAAGACATTTAATCATAAATAATTTCTCTTAGCAGTCAGCAGCTTTGGTAATAGTTTGAGGACTCAGGACATTGGTGCTCATGGTTAATTCCTAGTTGAGGACTTTGTTTCTATCATCATCCCATAAATACATTGCCTTCTGCTAAAGTTTTCACTTCATATTTTACTTCAAAGCTTTAAGGTCTTTCATAACATTATTCCTGCCAAGCTAAACTTTCATTTCCTCTCCACATGATACTGTGCCATGCATTTGATACCAATTTATAAATTATCTCCAAATACAAATTAAAATGTTAGGTGCCAGAGCCCTCATCATTTCATTAGAGGTTGAAATTTCTGAAGTATTTCTTCCCTTTTCTTCCCTGCTATTCTACCTCAAAATTAGAAACAAAATTTACCTTTGATTGTTGTGACTAAGCTACGCAGTGACGTGAATCTGCTAATCTTTAATGTCAAGTTTTTCTATAAATTGGCAAATATAATACATTGTGAATTGTAACTTTTGAAGAATAAAAGAGATGCGTGGTTACCTTGGAGAATTCTATCAGAGGGGAGCTTTTGAAATAGCAAATTTAAAAAATCTGGAACTTCAAGCTTGTTTGAAAGTGATAATTTCATGTTATGTGTGATATTTTCATGAGGCCCAGGAGAATCATTGTAGGCATGAATGTCAAATGTACTAAAAGAGTGGTTGACTAACAGACAGACAACAGGCATTACTAAATGTGTCCTGTATTCATTATATTTTGCAATTCTTAGAACACTAGCCTCCCCTGGGTTATAGATGAGAACTCTGTATTATTACGCTGCTCTATCATCACTTGATTTGACACCTGGAGATGCTTCACAAGAAAAAAGTTATATCAGAATTGATAAGTAAACCGGAAAGAGTGGCTGGTCTATCTACCTCACTTCCTTTCAGTTCTGTTTAACAGAGGGAGAAACTGAAGTACGTTGTAGTTGATTTGATGCTACAACAGACAGTGTCATTCCTCCTCTACTTGTGGCTTTCAATATTTAGTATCTCATAGTGTAGCAGAGAGCACTGCAAGAATCCCACTCCAGAACTGTGAAAATGTGTTAGAGGCCTAACACATGGTGGCGCTCCTTTGTAGTAGTACCTTTCTGTAGTAGTGTCTTTCTTTAATTCGTATTATGTCTTCAGTATGGGAAGACCTTACGCTTGTACTAGAGAATTCAAATGAACATTTCCATATAGCTTTTTGATGAATATATCTTGATGTTGGAATGCAGATGTGTATTGTCTTATATTCACACTTAAATAATATTAAGCAATGTTCACTATTGACATTAGATATGTGGATTAAGTTCAGACAAATTCAAATATTCATAAAAATCTGTAAACTGTAATTGCTTGTTCTTGCAGAAGGTGATATGAGTAGTATAACCTAATGAGTTTAACCCTACACTGCTAGTATTTAATCACGTTGTTCTACTGTTCATCATTAGTTAATATATGCTACCATCTAATGAAAGTGTCAAAGTTAAAAATATATCAATAGTACACTGTATGGAAAATTTTGGGGACTATTTCCTTTTTTTCCCCCTAACATACATGCTTTTTTTCCCATCTTTTTGCACTTCAGGAAATACGCTGGTAGGTTTTTTTTTTTCTTTTCCCTTACATACTCGTGATAATTTTGTTGTATTTAACAAGAGAAAAGGAAAAAAAAAAAAAAGTGTTTTGTTGGTTGGTATAGTGGAAAAATTAAGTCATGGCCTGAAAAAGTGAGTGAGCGCATGGTGGGAAAGCTGGGCCAACCCAGGGGAGCTCAGGTGCAAGCAATGATTGACTGGAAGGTGTGAACCCTTCCCCAGGATCCACCCATTCCCAGACCTCATTTAATGGTTGGCTGTGGAGGTGAGGCTGCTTCATCTGGAGGTCTCTGCCTACCTGAGGTTTTTTAAGTGTAGGTAGAGTTTTGTTGTTTTTGGGTGTTTTTTTTTTTTTTTTTTTTTTTTTTTTTTTTTTTTTTTTTGTGGCTGATGCATTTGGGCACATCCTCACTTTCTGTAGCCTAGGACTTTGCTACCCCGCTATCATTGCTGTATATTCCATCACATCAGAGCATTTCAGTTAGTAAAGAATCTTGTACTCTTGGCTACCCTAGTGTGACCTTGTTTGACATAAAGGAAAAGACTATAACTTCTTCACATCTTTACTAAGAAACTCTTGATTATACAGACAGGTACTAAAAAGGGAGAAGGTACTGTTTTAGTGCTCAACAAGTAAATAAGGAAGATCTGCCACTGCTGCACATAACTTATCTTCCTTGGTGTGTAAGGCAGAGGAGAAAGGAGACACAAAGGCAAAAGGAAGGCTCCAAGTAATGTACATTTTAGGGCATTATTTGACAGTAAGCTACACTAAATATGTGTGCTCTTCCATGAGGTAGTAGGCAAACTCAAAATCATTCTGCACAATTATACCAATGCAAATGTATATATACATCTATAGTTGAAGATGCTAATATGTGTTATTTCATAGAAGTGTTCCAGAGCCTACCTGTTACCTGATGTAAGTAATGTGTTTTGTTCTTTGAAGTTACTTCTAAGGCTCTGCCTGTGTGATGATCACACACCTTTAAAACTAGTAAACTTGGCTGTTCCAAAAGGTAGCACTGGGACTGGAGAAACTACTTTTAGAGTTCTGCCGTGCAAAGTGTGCTACTGTGTGTTTTAATTGAAACTGACACCTCCATTACTGTTCCTATTTACAGACATTTTAACAATTACACAATAAGTAAGTAAAGTAACTTGCTCTTCTGTAGAACATCAGTAAGCAAATTGATGAGAAAGATTGATTGATGTTTACCTTAATTCAGGAGCTCAATCACATGTAACAAAAATAAGGGCTTGATCCTCAGACAGGGATCATTTTAACTCCTCTGGGAGCTCCCAGTAGTTGACTATTAAAAACCATTACTGGAATGAGAGGACCTGGATAATTCAAGGTTGATTATTATCATAATGGTAGATAGAAAAGGGATTAAAAAATCTGTTTATTCTAATTGAATTTCATTCTTAAAAAAAAAAGGAAAGTTTTTTCTTTTGTGTTGTTCAGAGATGTGAGTCTTCAATTGTTTTTATTAAATCAATTTGCTCTTTTAAAAATCTTTAAGTGTGAAGCATTACTATTACACTTGATAAAGTAATTATTAAACATGCTCTTTTCTTCTGTTATCCTGCATTCATAATATTTCACTTCATATACTCTGCATTGAGCTCCATAACACGTAGTTAATGCAAGAGTAGCAATAATAACATTATAAAATACAAACAACCTTGATGCTGTCAACATCCTTATCAAGTCTATAAATTAACTGATCTATTGCATCTCCTATTACTCTATCATTTCACTCTCATATTGAATGCAGAAAAAACAATTACTGTCAGTGCACAAGTACTCCCTTTCCTGTGTCACGCTGGAGTTCTGCTGTTTAAATAAAATTATCTTCTCCTCACAGTTCTGTAGTTTGAATGCTACAACTTCTGCATGACAACATTACCTCTGCATTAGTCATTCTTTTCTGCTCCTCCCCCTTATTATTTTTCTAGCAAATTACTTGAAACATTAGCCAGCCATAAATTTATTGCTAAACTGGGGAATTCAGCACTTGGATTCTGGTATCCAGCATTGAACTACCCTAATTTCCTCAATGTGCACCTTAACTGCTTAAGAGCAAAACACAGCAAGCAGCCCCTGTGTAAAACACTGGCGTGTTTTACTGGGTGATTACTGATAAAAATATCTCAACCTATCTAATGTTGTCTCAAAAGAAAACAAACCCAAGAAAGAAAAATGGTGGATGGAGTAAGACAGATGCAAAGAAATGCACAGATGAGTTCTTTTTTTTGTTGGGATGAATGATATGGCACTGTGCTTAATTTCTAAGGAAATCACACCAATTCTCAAAGATTACAATTTGAAAAGACATTATATGCAAAAACATGCTGCCAAATTCAGTGAATTTCAAGGAATGTATTGTAATGACAAAACAGTAGAACTGAAGAAAATCTATCATCTCAATAATTTATTTTTAAAGTTACAATTCAAGACTCTATCATGAAAGCTAGTTGTGTGATGGCATCTGATTCTGAAAAATAAATAAATAAATAAACAGTTACTGATGGTGATGGTGAGTTTATTAAGAAATTGAAAGCATGACAGATATAATCTGTCCTGTTAAAAAATGGACTTTTCTAAAGTCAGTTTGTCTTACCAATCTATGACAAGACAAACTGAAGAAATAAGAAAATCTATCAAAAAAAATGTGATAGGAATTGGACAGTATTGTGCAAATTGTCATCATAGCAATGATAGTTCACAGGAAGAGCAGCATAATAAAGCAAATGTCTCTTATTTGACCAAATAATAAAAATAAATTAAACATTGCCAGAAAAAAATATATACATTCATGAAGAAAACAAAAGAGCTGACATTCAGGAACTCAGCAACACAAGCAAAATAATGACACCGGTCTCTACCTGCATGTTCAAATCTGCTTCTGCAGTCTGCCAGGTTCAGAACAACTACCCTCACTCCATACTGTCAGCAGGGAGTTCACCTGCTCCTTAAGGTCTGTTGGCAGAAGCATGTGAGGGACTTTGCTCTTTTCACCCACTGATAACCAACTTTTTTGACTTCTTCAAAATTAGTTAAGACAATTTGGACAAGGCATACTGGAAAATCGGTGGAAAACAGTAATTGTGATTGTCCTAACAACCTCTGAAGGCATGATGAGCTTGAAATCTGAAAGTATGTGTCACACGCATTTTTAAGATTGAAAATCAGAAGTTACTGTGTTTTTTTTTTGTTTTTTTTTTACTGCTTGTATGCTTTTAACTCTAGAATATAAATACAATTTTCTGTACAACCCTTTTCTTTCTCCTAGGTATTACCATCAAGTGAAAATGAACTACATAAAGAATATGCTTATCACACTGTACACCAACAGTTTCAGTATGTATCCAGTATTGTCATATTTTTATCTCTGTCTTCAAGTTTTGCTCTCTCCCAACTTCTACTCTAGAATTCAGAATAACAAAAATATTTATCTTCCCTAGAGGTAATTGGTCACTTACAGGGAAGAAGTGACTTCTGTGCTGTGCTTCCATGTGTTTCCATGATCACTGTTGTGCCACCTGGTGATACAGCTTTGACCCTTGTTAGGCAAGTGTGTGCCACTGCCTTTCTGTTAAATTACGTAGAAACTTTGCTTGGGAGCTCTGCTTTTATTTTTGTTGCCAGGTTTTGTCTGTGGGAGAACTGACTAGATCATATTAGGCTGCTTGTACCTACTTAAATCATGGGTATTTTTAATGAATAGGAGACAAATTAGTAATTTTGAATGAGTATGAAACAACAGTGGTGCTAACAGTCCATGCATGGTTTATGCCATATAACCAGGGTTTTTCTTTCAGTACTTGGAACACTAAAGCTGGATTTAATTTGTTGTCAAACAACAGTCTGTGACAGACAAACTGTGTTGCTGAAAAGAAATTAATCATCTGTAAATGTTTCAAATGCTAGGAAGGATAACTAGGTGCATATGTTTCTTATTTCAATCTGGAATGATTTCCCCCCTGTACAATTAGCTGAAGCTAAAAAAAAAAAAAAAAAGAAAAAAAAAAAAAGAAGTACATTTATAATGGAAGTGCCAGCTCAATGTAATGTAAAGCTACAATTGTAGTCTCTATAAACAGCAAGTGAAGTGTGAAGGATTAGTTGGAACCCCAACAGACACTTGTTATGAAGAGGTGACAGAAATGAAGCATTGGCTAAAAGGGTTGAGAAACATTTATCTAAAGCATTACTGTTGCTCTGCCTTACTTTTAGAACAGTTTAGCAGATGTGCTTGTCATGTCCTCCATTTTTCTTCCCAGTCTCAGGGAATGTGCTGATTTCATACTTTCTCTCCTCCTTCCTGTTTTGAAAGCCCTACGGACTTTGGAATAAGGTTGCCATGACTGTGATATTGTGGAATTCCTAGCTAAAAGGGAGCACTAGTGCCTTAGCTGGCAGAATGAAAGACAACTTTGGTCTTCTGAGCAGTTAAGAGATTGAAGTGGTCAGTGCAGACCCAGCACTGTTTGAATGATTGCGTATAAGGTTGCAGTGGATGTGTATGTAGTTGTTGCATTAAAATAGATGCACACAGGAAAGAGGAAGTTCTTTGAAGTCATGTGCTTTTATTCAGGAAGATAAATATCAGCTTTCATCTTTTTTTTTTTTTTTTTTTTTTTTTTTTTTTTTTTTTTTTCCTGCACTTTTCAGGGAACAAAATCTCTGTGAGAAACCAGTAAGTATACTTAATGCAATGTGTGCTATAAATATGTAGTAGGTTCAGTGAATACTGCTAAAAAATTGCTATTCTGAATACTGAATTGCTTTAGACCAAGACAGTTTAAAAAAATGATATTTATATTTGGTAGCTGTGTATTAAAGATATCTTCCATTTTAAGCGTACATATATGAATTTTGTATCATCTTTAGTGCAAGAATTGCTATGAACAATATTACTTTGAATTGTGAGAGTGGTAAGCCACTAAGTTTAATATTCTCTGGCTTCAGTTTTTATTTTTCTTAGGCTTTTTTTTTTTCTGACATGACTAGTGTTGATGTCATCAGATAAAATGTTTTTCAGTATCAAAGTGAAGTATGCCTCGTAACAGTACTGTTATATAAATAGAGAGATCAGTTTCTCCATATACAAAATGGTTTCAAATGGGTTACTTAACATATTTTAATTTTTTTTTTCCTAAAATATAAACACCTGTTATGAGGATTCTTTAAGATTCACTGGGCTTGAAACTGCACTTGTATTGCACTAATTTTCTACCTGGCTAGTCATTTTTTCTACCTGAAAAGGAACTTCTTTTCTTTGGGAGCATGTTAATATATGTTAATAGAAATTTATCATTGTGTGTTTTTGAAATGTTGGTCTTAGAGGCCTAGAAGATACACTGAGCACAAAGGAATATCTCTCTCTTTCTGTAATGTCAAAACCAAAGCTATTAGTTGCAATTACAGGCAGATACCTAATCAGCTGGCACTGCAGTATGTGTTTGGCACAGACAATCAGAGGAGCTAATGTTGCTCACTGCATGCCAGCCACTCAGTATTGTGCACATAGCTGATACTCTCAGTGGTGAAAGATGAGGCATTTGATCTCAATTCAATTATAATCTCTACAACATGGGTGTCCAAATTTTTTGCCTTGCCCAGGTTGTGTTGAGTGAAGAAGAACGGTCTAGGGCTATAAATGCAGCTCCAAAAGCAATGCATCCTAGTTATTTCCAGGGAAATGACAACATATGCAAAGAGCACGGTAACACTACCTAATAAAGCAAATTCTACAAAACACTCTTTTTCAATATCCCAGCCCTTAGCTATACATTTTCACTAGCAATGAACAAGAGTCTGCGTGCTGCGCTTTCAAAGTCTGTGCCAGTGCAAGTACTCTGTCAGAATATCAATGAATACCACTTTTTTCACATCAAGGAATTCAACAACACACCTTTGCTTCATATGTCAGACACCATTTTGTCAGATTGCCCCTTTGTTGCCATCTATCACACAGCCACAAAATGTAATTGAATATTAGTGGGAAGGCTCAGTCTCTACTACCATATCACAAACATCTGCCTCTTACATTGTGGGCCAACATAATAGAATAGGAGGCATTACTTTCAGAGCAGCACTCACATAATATAGTTAATGTATATGACTAATGAAACTTATTTTAATTTTTGATCTTTTTTTAGAATTAAAACAGATAAGAAAGAGAGCAAAAGAAGCATAAAACTACTGGGATATTTGACTCTGTTTTTGAGAAACTAATGTGTCAGTCTGGTTTGATGGCAGTAGCTGCAACTCTTAGTGAGATCTCGAGGTGTTTGCCGCAGATTTTTGATGGCATTTAACTTTTCCTGTGCTTCATCCTTGAAAACAGTTGTTCACAAATGTACTTGCTGCCAAAAAGTGGTGATGTGTATAACATGTGACTGTAAGGTGAAGGGTATTTCTCTCTGGGAAGAGGGGGTTTATAAACATCTGGTAAAGAGATATGATCAAATTTTTGATTTCAACTCTGTACAATCCATTTGAAAATGTTCAGGTAGTGTATTTATGTTGACTGAAAATGGAGCTGAAAATAAACCAAAAAACTGATGAATCTTTTTTGCCATCTATAAACCTATTCTCAGACTCCTTTATGAGAAAGGAAATCACAGCTGCTTATTTTTCCCTGTTCGCAGGATTGTTTTTAGCCAATGTATAAAAATGGATGACATTATTTGACATCACTAGAGCTGGCATCCCACTGTGCCTCGTCCATTTTTTTCAGCCCAGATGGGGTTAATAGTGCATTGATGTTCCATTGGTGTTGAGGGGCTGGGCTGGGCATCTTCCATGATGGTGCAGGCCAGGGGGTGTGGGCTGCTGGTACAAGCTGGACTGGGCCACTGGTTGGACATGTCTGCCCTGAGATCTAAACCTGCTAGTACAGAGCCAGATGTCAGTTTAGAGATGCGTGTACTTCTTGACAGTGACAATGAGGGGAAGAACAGGAGGAGGGAGAGCAGTCTGCTTGATTTATTCAACTGAACATATATGTAATTTGATGTAAAGGTTTTCTGGGATAAAAGACAAAATGAATGTCAGTTTCTGCTAAAGACCTGGCATTGCTTAAATCTACTCATGGTTTAAGAGTTAAATCTTGTCCATTCTGTAATAGCATGTGTGAAATTCACCCCTGCTGGCAAAAAGCTTAAGTGAATGTGCTGTATGTTGTGCAATAAAACAAATGTTGAAGGCAATGCATTACTCCTTTTTTTTTTTTTTTGCAATTATTTTGTGGTAATGGTAGAAATAAACATGAAATGCTCAGGAACACATACAAGCATCTTTTATTCTCTGGAAGTGATCATTAATTTACAGACTTGATCAGAGTCTTGCTCAGTTTCAGATGATCCTTGCAACAGATTTTATCCTATATAATTATACTGTTTGCAGGGCTTACAGGCAAAAAAGGTAATCATAACATGTTAAACCATAGCAGATACTAAGTACGTTTGTGTGTATCTGTGTACCTGTAGGAGTGGACAAGTTAGAGATACTGAAGCAATGTAAATGCTGATTTTTCTTAATCTTTCTTAATTCTTAATTTTTCTTAATTCTTTCATCTCCACACCTGAGCCTAAGTTAGTTTCTTTGTTGTCATTTCTCTACTGGGAAGGACTTGACGAGAAAAAACAACTTTGCTTGAATAAAAATGAATACACAAGTTTTGAATCTACTCTCACAGTGCTTCTAAATCTTGGTTAACCTAAATCTGTAAAGATTTTACTGGAACTGCGAGCTGCCTTGAATGTGAAAGAAAATAGAAGTGATATCCTGGATAAACAGAAACAGTGTTGATTTTTTCATAAGTGATGATTTTGAAGATTATTTACTGTAGTCACCCATAAAATAATATAGAGAAATTAGTAGTGACAGAAATATTTGAAAAGAATAAACAAAATGAAAATGATCATAACCATGCTTAATTGCAGAACACCTGGCAGTTTTGCTGTGAATCACAATCTGCAAAGAATAAATTACATTGACTATAATCTGAAAGTTAGATGATGACCACAGTATACCAGTATCATTGCACTGTTAGGGTTGAAAGGGACCTCTTGCAATCATCTAGTCCACCTCCATGCTAAAGGAGAATAAGGTAGAGCAGGTTGCTTGGGATTGAGTGTCGCTGGGATAAAGGCTACGCAGCCTCTCCAGGCATCCTATTCCATTGTTTGACTAACTTCACAATGAAAAAATATTTTGTTGTGTTCAGATGATATTTCATGTGTTTGAATTTGTATTTGTTGCTTCCTGACCTGACAGTGCATACTTGTTTTCTCTTCCTCTTCAGTATTTATACGCACTGATAAGATCCTCTTCTGATTCTCTATCTCTCTTTATTTGATCCTCTCTGATTCTGGTTCTCTCTCCTCCTGTTGCAGCTGCTTCTGTCCGTTCATCTTTGTGGCTGTGAACTGGACAAGCTCCAGCAGGTCAGTTGTGATATGAGTAGTGTAGAGGAAGGCTCTTTAAAACCAGATGATGTTGATATTTTTCCTTTCCCTTTTCCCTTTTCCCTTTTCCCTTCCCTTCCCTTTCTTTTTTCCCTGAGTGAAGGCATTATCTCTCAAATTAATTGAAATTTTTGCTCTTTTTTTTTTTTTATTTTTGCTTTGCTGCCTGGGTCAAATTTGAATTTGCGGTAGCTCTGCAGAAGGTCTATGAAAGTTTTCCCTTAAATCTGAATACAAGGTTAAATAAATTTTGATATGGGCCAGGATGAGAGATTTTTATTATTCCAAAATCAATATCATCTGTGTGAAAATAAGACATTGGAAGAAATCATACAATCTCAAGGTGAATTTTGGAAGTTTCCTCTGGTATCTTGTTTAAGACTCTTGAGCTTTATGTCATTGCCTTATCTTTAGATGATTGGTTTACCTGTGTTTTAATTTGTGTTTAAGTTGTAAGCTCCTTAAGGTAAAAGCTGTTTTGCGCACTGAAACATTTTGCATTATAAATGGCCTACAATTTTTAAGATGGGTACAAGTGTATTATATATTTTATGATTTACTTCAGTTTTAGAATCACCTGGAAGCTACAGGGTTTGCAAAAAATCTGACAGAAGAAAACTTTTAAGGGCGTGCAACGTTCTAATTTTCAAACAATTTGGCTTTGAATTTTAGCATACTTTTTTTTAAAACATGCTCTAAGAAATGTGTTCTGATCACATTTCTTCTTGCTTTCATAGAATTTCTTATTAAGTTTGTTTGCATTTGCAAGTAAGACATATAAGTACAGATTCAATTTTCTTATAGAGTTTTGACTCTATGTAGTATATTTGAAGTGGGAGTGTGACAAATTATTGAAATTGAAAGTTCATCTGGAAAAGAATTACCTTTTTTTTAAAAAAAAAAAAACAAATCCTTCTTTCTACATGCTTAGTAGGTTTTCAGTTCAAGCACAAGTGCTCTTATCGTAACAGTAGATGTATACTTTTATCTGTAAATAGCAATAGCTGTAATCTGTAAATCTGCAATAGCTGTATCATACTATTATAGTCATGATTGAAAATCTATGTCAGAGTTTTTAGTGTTTGAGGACATAGCAGGTATAAAAAGTATTTCTGAAGGCAAATAATAGTGAGATATTAAAACAAGTATTGTTGAGCATAACAAGAGTGTAATTTTTGCCAGTTTCAAAAGCCATAAAGTCAGAAAGTAGAACTCAAAAAGGTGCTGCATTACCTCTTTATCACAAAGTTGCTTATTTTCAGTCAATTCTCATTTCCTTTTGTAGTAACTGATGTATTTCTTCTGTATGATTGGTCAAGTAGGTGATACTGGATTTTGCTTTCAGACAAGGAGAAAATATAATTGACCAAGTTAATGCCTCATTTTGAGGTTTGTTCCCTTTTAAGTCTTGATATGATCACTTCTTCTATATTTGGCTTGCTGAACCTGTGGTTTTAGATAAATATAGGAAATTCAAATGACATGAAATTACCAAGCTACTAAAAAATGAACCTCAATAACTTCTTTATTATTTTACTTCAGAGTTTTTATCCAGTTTTTATATGAGCTACATTTTAGGATATCATTTTGTTGATTAAACAAATGACAGTTAAAAATCTCCTCAGCCACTAAATAATTAATGGATACAATGTCTTAATATTGATTCCTTAAGATTTTTTTTTCATGAAATGTGTTTTATTAATCTACCTTTTGGTTAGCTTCAACCCTAGTGGGTTATCAACTATGGTGGTGTTTTGAGTTTCCAGGCATATCATTTGAGTATCTGGATCCCATATCTGGAATTATATGAATACCAGGAATGAGTTTGTGCTTTTCTAGTCATATGTTTATTAGGATAAAATCCATACTTTTACATTTTCTGTAGCATAGAGTTATTTCCAGTTTTTCGTCTGTACCTTTGGAGGTTCATGAAAAGAAGTAGCTATTGTTTGGATGACTGTGAAATATCTGATTGCATAAAAATGACATTAAGAGCAATATTTACCTAGTTAAAATTCAATTTTATTAACAAAATATTACTTCTACTTGCGATTTCTTCTCTCTATTTTCCCCCCTCCTTTACTTTGATTGTACAAAAATAAAAAATAGGTGCTGTTGGCACCACTTTGGGAAGATATCGTTATCAGTCACTATCTGTTTTAAATAAGACTTAATCTCAGATTTTTTTTCTCCCTCAGAAAGTAGCACTTGGCAGTGTGTGCATTACTGCTGAAGTATAGTGTCTAGTACAGTAATCTTCAAATGCCTTCAGAAAGTGATTGATCTACAATTCTCTAGCTTTAGTATGACTGTATCATGTATTATCTTTTTCCTTCAAAACATATTACTGTGGCTTTTCAGATTGGGAATCTTTTGCTTTGTGCATATTCTTTAGCATTCCCCCATCTTTAATCTTGCAATATATTCCATTTCCCTTGTAGAGAGTTGAATGATTTTTTCTTCTATAGGTATGGGCACATGCACACACCCCTTGAGCCCTGAAAAAGGAATAATACTGACTTAAAGACACTAATTAGAGAGCTGTTTCTATTTTTCACTCCAGCACAAACAGATGGTGATGCAAAAACATCCTTTACACATCAGTTTAATTTTTCAAATCATCCATTTCCTTTTTCACACCTGAGCAGTTGCATAAACATGCACATAGCTGCTACTCTGGATTAGCTGAACCAGGATTCAGTTGTTAATACCAACAAAAGTGTGTCTTTAGATATTCTATGTGTTACATTCTGTACTAACAGACTGTAATTCTTAGCAGGCTTTTATATTAATAATTTATTTTTTTCAGTTAAACTGGTATAAATTAATAATATGTCAAGCAATATATAGCAATCTTTGCTGTTAACTAATTTAAATGATTTCACACTCTGATGTCTTTTGTACCAACCAAAAGTCCATATTATTTTTAACAGAAAAATGAATTCACTGTCTCCCAAATTTATATTCATCAGGCTTTTATTTACACAACCAACTTTGTTGTCTAAGTCTTCTTACTGTCAATTGCTGCAATATGACTTGGAGACATGAGCTCAATGTTCATAGAGATTTAGTTTTCAGAATGATTTTTAGATCTAAGATGATAGAATTAGTATTTTGACTTCAGTAAATTGAGTTATGAAGTATGTAGCAAGATGACAGAAACGTGATATGTAATGAATGTTGTTAGCCCTGCCCTACAGTGGGTTAATGAAACTTCTTCCTCTTATCTGCGGGCCAGAGTTTCTGTTAGTGTTGTTCAGTACTTAAGCTTTTCCCTGCAGAACTATGTGGCAAGTATATGGCAAGTGTTGGTTATTTGAAAAACAGTTCTTAAACTAGATTCTGAGACAACTACTTGTCAAAATATGTTCAAATACCTTTGTGCTCTGTATATGAAGATAAGTAATGGGTGAACCTAATCTCTTGATTCGCAGAGCTCACATATTTCGGGATGGCCCAGGACTTGGAGATAAAGGTAGAGTATTAGAGGGAAATGAGGAGGAGTATGTGTCTATAACCTGAAATAAATTAACAATCTGTGGTGGTTCTTGATTTGAATCCATGTAATACTTTCCTTCTGTAAATATCATTAAAGCAATGAAAATTGAATCAACTTTTTGAATTTTCAGCTTCTTTTAGTAGCATAAAACATAGGTAAATTAATGTACTACTCAAACTTCTGAGCGCTCTGGACATGTAATTTTTCCTTTTCCTCAACCCAGTTGTATGTTTTGCCTTTACTACATCTGAAGCTCAAGCTTCTCTTACTCTTTGTGATTCAAAGGATTAAAGGCAGGAGCTGTGCCTAATTGCACAGCTAATAGAAATAGATGCCTTTTTGTGGAGAAGAGCTGGGGAAGGCAGTAATGCTGCAGGTAGTAAAAGGGTTCCAGATACCTTAGATGTCTAAAATAGACCCTCTCTATAATCCTAATATAAAACAGAGATACTACAGCTGTAATGAAATTATGTGCGTTTTTTTTTTTGTTTGTTTGTTTTGTTTTCCCCTTGTGCAAATATAGCTTTTGGAAAACCTCTGTTTTTAGGAGGATGGGCAAGAAAAGTAAAGCTGTTGTACACATAAAAGAGAAAATAAGACTTTCTAAAGCAGAATTTTGCCTCTAGTAATTTAGTAGCTTTTGGAACTACTTTTAGCTTATACATAAAAAACACTGTTTACATAATTCTTTTATCTGCTTTTCTTCATGTGTACTGCACTTCAAAGAAGTGTTGTATGACTGCTGAAGCCATATACTTTTAGACACTATGGCAAGTTATAATGGATCTGGACCCAATTACAGCAATATGGATTATACTGACTGTGGTGCTTTAAGGCATAGAGCTCTCAAATCTCAAATATCGGTGTTATTTTTTTTTCCCCAAGATTTTTCACTGCCAATCCATAGTTCAAATGAGTCATGAAAAGCAGGATATTGCAAAATTCACTTCTAGAGAATCCTTCTCTTTTATCTTGTGGAAGAAGACAACAGAGATGTAGAGGAAAGTCATGGAACTGCAGGGACTAGCTGTCAATTTTAACTGTTTTCTTAGCAGGAGACAAAAGTAGAAATATACAATCTGTATTTGCTTTATGATTCCTACATGTACATGGTGCGTCTTATGATGGAGAGAAATGTGAAAGTCACTTCAGGTATATTCATGAAAAAGACTTTACAGCTCAATAAATTCAGCTCCCTTTGGTGGGAATCTAAATTACGGTCTCTTGTAAATGCTGAAAATGTTGTGTGAACTGTGTTAAATTGGTGGCCCTGCATGTGTCAGGGGGGTTGGAGATTCATGATCCTTGAGGTCCCTTCCAACCCTGGCCATTCTGTGATTCTGTGAAATCAAGTTGTTTTCTGAGTCCAAGTTAAATACATAAAGACTCGCTTAGAAATTTGTGTGTGGGGCAGAGAAATAAGAGCAACTTGAGGAAAACCAGTTTTCCCACTGCTATTCCTGATGATTTTTTCTTTATGTCAAACCTGAAGAGGAAAGAACAACATCTTTCCTATCGTCCTTGCACTTTTATGAGGCAGATTTCAGTCTAGTTGTATCAGTAGGAAATGAGAGGAGCTAGCTGAATTTCAAATTAACAGAAAACTTGGACATGTTCTTAGTTAAATTTACTAAAAGTCTCAATTTTTAAATTTCCTTTGAAAGAAAAAAGCTCTAGCTCAAGGCAAATGATCTTCAGAAACACTGACTCTTGATACTCCTTACCTGATTTAGCTGAAGGTAAAGGGATGTTTCAAATTTGTCTTCAAGTAGTTCTTCAAAGTGCTTTTAACAAGCCAGAGCCTTTGCAGTAATGGACTGACTTGTAATGTCATTTGATTTTAAAACTGTTCAGCCGCTACTAGTTAAATGTGCCAGTTAAAAAGTCAGATCATTCAAAAGTCAGATCCCTATTTTATATGCTTTTTTTCCCTTCATTTTAACAGTTTATTTAATTATAACCTGTACTGAATTAGCCACACACTTAAGATTTCTCCTAGCCACTTGAAAATGCCATTTTTCCTTTTAAAGAATGCTTTAATTTCTGTTTTCTTTAGCTATTTTGTGACTTTGAAGAAAGTTCATATATCCAGATGATCAGCAAAGTAAAGGGCTGTGCTGCTTTTTGCACTATTGCCACATTTTTTTCTTCTGAGGATTCTGTTTTTTCTTTTTTTTTTTTTAATTATTGTATTTCATTATTTTTCCTGTACATTGTGGTCTTCTGTGGAAATTTCTGTTTATATTATCTAGTAGAAAGGGAAGAATGCAGTGTTTTCTCTCAATCACTCCCACACTAGTTTCTGGTGTTTGATTTCTATTTATTTTATTCATTTGTGCATTAATTTTTGAGCTTAATGTGAGGTGTTTTAAGGATTATGGTATGTATAGAATGTGGTTGGGTTGACGTTCTGGGCTGAATACCAACAAGAAGCTGACCTCAGTGAGACAAATAGTGAATTCTAGATGTTGATGCTTCAGAAATTTTTCAGTATACCAAGTTTGAAGTGTTTAAATTTTAGGTTAAGTATGTTGACATATTTCAGTAGCAAAATATGGTGTATACTGTCAGTAAATATTGCATGTGCAGACAAGTGAAGACAGAGATGCAAGGAAAACTTATGGCCATTATTTTCCCTTTTCATCTATGTCATGTAGCTCAAGAACACGTGAATTTACAGCAGTTTGGTTGTATAATTTTAAATTCCTGAGATAGAACTACTGAGTGAAAATAACACAGTGGGATTTGCCTAAGAGAGTAAGAAAAGTGTATTTCAAACTGGAATTCAATCACTTGTTCATCACTTGGCTGCTATAATTAAACTATTCTAAGTATAAACCAGTTTCATACTGTTATTATGAAGTATCCATCTTAATAGCTCTCACAGTAAAAATTAAATAGCTTTGAAGCCAACATAATTAAAACACTAGGTCAATCAAGCAAAACAGCAACCAAAAACCAAAACTCATATACATCATAGTTAAAAATGAGACTTGAATGATACCACACCTGATAATTGGGCATTGACTATTGATCTTTGTTTATGCAGCTGTAAGTTTTTCCTGAACAAACTTGTAGTGACATTATATTCTCAGTATTTCTTGTTTATATAGATTGTAAAATGATTTTATCTTGCATTCAGGTCTTCATTTTAATACATAACATGAGTGGCACTAAACTTTTCTGCATATAAATTGTTTTCATGTTTTAACTGATGGGAAGACTAAGTATTATAAGAGAGAAATTGCCCCAGCTCTATCAGTCTGTTCTCATAGGAGAGGTGTTGCATCCCTTGGATCATTTTTATGGCCCTTCTCTGGATGCACTCTAAAAGTTCTGTGTCTCATCTGTATTTAGGACTCCACATCTGGGCACAGTACTTCAGATGAGGTCTCACCAGTGCAGAGTAGAGGGGCAGAGGGGCAGGATCACTTCCCTCGAACTTTTAGCCATGGTTCTTTTGATGCAGACCAGGATACAGTTTGTTTCTGGGCTGCAAGGGCACACTGCTAAAGGTATTTGAGAATAGGTTTATAGATGGCAAAAAAAATTCATCAGTTTTTTGGTTTATTTGCAGCTCCATTTTCAGTCAACATAAATACACTACCTGAACATTTTCAAATGGATTGTACAGAGTTCAAAAATTTGATCATGTCTCTTTACAAGATATTTATAAACCCCCTCTTCCCGGAGAGAAATACCTCTTATTTCACAGTTATGTGTTATGCACATCACCACTTGTTGGCAGTACACACGTTTGTGAACAACTGTTTTCAAGGATGAAACACAGGAAGAGCCAAATGACATCAAAAATCTCTGCCCAACACCTTGAGATCTCACTAAGAATTGCATCTACTGCCATCAAACCAAACATTCAAACTTAAAATAAGCTTTGTTTCTTAAATGCATTAGCTGTATTGTCTGAGTGTTGTTCTGAAAGTAATGCCTCTTATTTTATTATGTTGGCCCATGATGTCAGAGGCAGATGTTGGTGATGTGAGAGTAGAAGTTGAACTTTCTGTTACATGTTGTTGCTGTGTGAGAGTTGGCAGCAGAGAGGCAGTCTGTCAGAATAGTGTCCATCATGGAAGTGCATATGAAGCAAAGGTGTATTGCTGAACTCCTCCATGTGGAAAAGATGGCACCCACTGGCAATGATTGATACTTGCTGAATGTTTATGGAGACCAAACAGTGCATGTGTGCACAGTGAGGTGTGGGTGATATGTTTCAGTAGTGGCGATGGCAGATCGTCTCATCTGGAGGAGATTTTATGAGCGCAGCATGCAGTTCCTTGTTTGTCACTGGTGAAAATGCATAGCTAATTGTGGTGGCTGAGATTTGCTCTATTAAATAAACTTACTGTATTCTTTGTATCTGTTGTATTTTCAGTGGAAATAAGTAGGAGACATTACTTTTGGAGCTACCTTTGTAGATACAGCTCTTGACAATTCCTTTTTACTAAGTGTGGTTCAGGCAAGCTAGAAGGTTGGATACCCATGGTCTAAGACTTTGATTGCATATATATGCTGTAGGATATCCATAATACAGAATCCATACATGCTGTAGGATGACGTAACATGGCATATGACATACATTTTAATAAGCCTTAGTTCTGTTAAATAATGGGTTGGAAAATAGCATTACACTTTAGTATAAATTAGAAATTACATCATGTCCCAAAACAGAAATAACTTAAGAAGATAAATACTGCAAAATGTTTTTTTCATTAGTAGTTAGTTCTTGCTATTTCTGTTATTTTCATTTATTTTTATTCTTTGAAAGAGGATAGTCTCGCAACTGCATCTCTAAAATAATATTGTCCTGAATTTCTGCTAGGAAATCCTACATAATTGCTCTGTCCTGTTGTTTGCACACACTCCTGGACATGGTCCTAACAAGTGTCAATACTGAGTTCCTCCCTGTCTCATTTCCTGCTGCATTGCATGCTGCTACTTCCATGGCAAAATCATAGATTAAAAAAATAATAATTTTGGAAGCCATGGTCAAATTTAATGCTCTTTAATGCTTCTTTTTTTAATCTACATCTCAAAGTCTGTCATGGAGTCTTGGGTTAGTGGTTTTTGGACCTGACTTTCCTTTAATGTGATTAATACTTTGCCTTAAGGACATTTACTCTTCTGAAGTAAGCAAATCCAAGACGCTTGCCAACTTGTAGAAGTTGTTTGTCAGAGTTAATTTTGAAATACAGCACTAAACATCTTTAAAGCACTTGCATTAAGATCGAAGATGTTGAAAAAGAGCAAAGGATGTAATTCCTTTTTTAAAAGGTGGCAATAAAACAAGCTACCATTATTCAGAAATATATTACATTAGAGAATATCTGAGAGCGCATTTCCATGTGGAAAATATTTTCTTTTTAAAATTCTAGAAGCTGAAACATTAAACTGACAGGAATAAATAGCTTATTTGTCTCAAGTGTCCAAATGAACTATGTAGAAAATCTATTTTGGCTAAACAAAGAACAGATGGTAAATAATGTGATTGCATTAAAATGACAATGGTAGTAGTTACCACATAAAAATGAGCAGTGTATTGCATTTTGCTGAAGTCTTTGTCTTGCAATCTGAGGAGAAGAAATATCAGAAGAGAGGGAGAGTCACTCCCTTACCATTTCATTTATTACTTTCACAGAAATTGGCCTTATGCATACAAGAGAGGATACAATAAGTCATAGCAGAAGAGAATCATTTAGAGAAAACATTACTATTGTAATTTTATTTGAAGTCTTTGAATGCAAATGAACAAAAAGGATGCTTAATAAACATTTTACATTAGAGTGTTATTGAGTTACATGAACACAAAAGTTCTCTTATTCTAATGCTTAATCAAGTGAAGTTTTAAAAATGTTTCTGTACATTGCTGTCAGCGCTTGGTGCAGCTTTAAACTATATATGAGACACAGTGATTTGGTTCCAGCCCTGCCAACATTTTGAAAACAGATTGTATCGAAAATTCTTAAAGGACCTTGATTAAAATGATGGGCAATTTGTTTGTCATAACACATCAAGTGCACTTCTTAGTTTCCCTTTGGAAAAAAAGGGAAAGGGCAACTTTAAGATGAAATTAAATTTCGTATCCCTTACTGTTCAGTGCCTTTAAAGAGAGCAAGGCATTCTCCCATTAAAGCATTCAATTAAAGGGATTCCAGTTGCAGGGAAAAACAAATGAAGAAAGCTAGTTTCTTCTTCCTGGCCTCTTTCCTGAAATAGATGTGCTACTGGTGAGTTCATTTAAAACTAGATGTCTTTTTTGTCCACCAAACCAGAACCTAAGGAAGTGAACTTTTAGAGGCTGTTGAAGCTGTGGTTGAACTGAAGAAAATCAGAGACTGACACCAGGATTTCCTCATGAAATTTGGTCGTTTTGGGCTTCTCTATGCTTGTGCCTAGATGTAGTGATCTGGAAGTGTCACATGGGCAATGCTTTCTTCATTTGTCAGTAGCAAGGAGGAATCAAGTCAGTGTTTTTTGTCTGTGCCATACTTGGCACTCATTTTTTAATGGCAGTGGAGATGTATTCAGGCAACACCCAACTGCTGTAATTTTGAGAATATAAGTATAGGAGTGTTTTAGTCTGTTTTATTTTTGTTGGTTGTTTTGTTTCCTTTCCTACAGTTTCACATGTCTCCATTTTGGGTTATTACCACAGTGCTTTGTGTGAGGGAAGAGGATGTGAAAAGTATTTATTTACTCTTCATTTTTAAAAGCATTTAAATATTGTTTCTTGGAAAACTGTGATCCAAAGAATTCTATCTAATGTTTGCTCCGTTATGCTTTTTGTTTCTTATCTTTCTATGGCTGGAAAAATGCTAGAATAGTATGCTAATCAAAATTTTAGTCATTTGATATTGGATGTGTGAAAATAAGTGAGTGGGGAAATATAATAAATCTTTACAATTTCTCTGTGGGTTGGTAGGAAGAAATGTGGAGTAGGGGCATAGAGGTGTCTTTGACAAAAACCTACATCTTTTACAGTTCTCTACCATGCTAGTGAACAGCTTTGACCTTCAAGGCTATTTCAGCATACTTGGAGCTTTCTCAGACCCATTTCAAGTCTTATATTTTTGTTTCTTGATTAAATTGCAATTATGGAAAGCTTGACAGCACTGTATGTTGCTCGGCATAGGAGCATAGTTGCATGGGTTTATGACAAGTCAGAAAGAACTTTTAAAGAAACTTCTCCATTGTTCAAATCTGAAAAGCAAATCTAGCTGCCTTCTGTTGGAGTAAGCCTTTGCTACACTGATGTGTGTGAAATAAAGGCTGACTGAAAGAGATTGCTGAAAGACCAATTGTAAGGAACACTGATCTTGGGATTGTTGGGATCTTTATGTTAGATCAGAAATACCAGATGTACCAGTCAATTACCTCTACAGAGGTGCAGTGTACTTTATTATTTTGAACTAGATGAGATTCTGCTAGCTTACAAATCTGTATTCTTATCAATGTGAATTTAAACATCAATTTTAAAATGCATTTACAAATAGCAAGGATCTATAAATGTAAAAATGTTGCTGGATTCTGGGTTGGAATCTATAGCAATAAATCTATTCCTTTCACTCAAATATGATTAAATAAAATAGATAACAATACAATAGGTTAATTCTCAGAAAACTTTGGCTCTTTATGGATATACTTGTGGTTTGTTGAGAAAAATGTAAGTTGTTTCACTTCTTATTGTGTTTTTCTTTGTCTGAAGATAGTACTGTATCTTTTAAAGGTTTTTTTTTTAATTTATTAAATAAATTTTTAGTTATTCAAGAAATGGAGTATTAAAAATATTAGTCTTTTGTTGCTTTACTGTTTATTATCTCCTTGACACATAGAGCCAGAGAGTAACATATACTGTTAGTAAACATTTTTTGCAATTGATGAAAAAGACAAATGCCGTTGGATATGTAATTAGTGTATAATGTATAATACCATTTATTTGAATATCTTCATGAACAATTTCAAAGGAAATAATCTCAAATCTGTAATATTTGAATGGATTTTGCCTTTCTTTCAGAAGTGTCTCTACTTTTTATTCTTGAAAAGAATTGATAAATATTTTAAGTGGCAATCATATCAATTTTTCTACTTCTGTCACTTTAAAGGTGTGAGAAATTTTCTGTGAAGTGTTACTAAAAAAATTGAGGACACTTTATAATAATTGATAATTAAGAGAATACTTTGTAGAAGACAGATCTGTGCATCTCTTGGTAAAATCATGGACCGATGCACAGAATAGATACTTAAACGAGCAAACAAAAACTCCAAAAATGATATTTTATTTTTTGTTTGCTTTTTTTTTTTTTTTAGGGGAAAAAAAAACCCAAAAACAAACGACAATTACTTTCATGTAAGGCTTTCATTAGTATTTAACTGACTATAAGTATATCATTATCTTGCAATTAATTTCTTATCTGAATCTCTTAATTTAAAATGTAACTGAAAACCTTGGGTTTGGATAAACTTGGGGTAAGTAAGCAGGGTAAAAGGCTGATTGCAATCAATGTGGAAATAGTTAGATAAACTGGTCTAGATATTGACTTAGATTAGACTAGCATCAAATACTTTTCAGCATGGACACTGGAGTCTCCCTCTGGGTAAACAGACCAAAGTTGTTTTTGATGCAGAGCCAGTATTTGAGTGTATTCTGCAGTTCTCAAACTCTGTTATCAAATATGTTGTGACTGCAGATAGCCTCATTAAGACTCCTGAGTCTTAATGTAGAAAGTACAAAGTATCTTTCCTTTTGGAATGGAATTTCACTGTGGCCATGGGAAAAAAGTTCAAGGATTCAGGTTTCAGGCACAGTTTGACATTATAAGAAAGAAAGTCTGTTTTTTTAAAAAAAAATTTTAATTTTTTAATTTTTTAATTTTATTTTTTATTTTAAGTGTGGTTAGCTTGAAGAACAGAAAAATGATAGAATCAACTAGTTGGTATTCTGAAATAGTGCTAACTTACACACGCATCCAATTGATCTTAGATTCATGCACTATTCTGTCAGATACTTCCATAGAATATACGCCTGTGTAGACAAGTCATTAAACACCATCCATTTGTACAGTGAGTTGAGTATCATTTGTACACATTGAGTATCATTTTCCCATTTGGTCTGAGGCTGTGGAAGAGACTAAGTAGTGTTACATCTCTTTGAAAACTGTTCTAAATGAGTTCAGTATTTCTAAAACAAATTTCTACTGAATGATATCATTGCTGTTGGGCCAGCTAACTGTCATATTGGATAACATCATGCTGCAGGATGCAGGTTGACCTCTGAGAGCTGGCTGCTTCTCCAAATTTAAATTCAGTTTTTCATTACTCAGTTGCCCACATCAGCTTGTCAGCTGATGTGCAGTCTGTTGCACTTGTGTGGTGGGAGAATACCTCCCCTGCTGCCCTGGTCCTGCAGCACCTCCCTGTTCAATGCAAGGGTGAGAGAGTGTGCTAAGGTCACAAGAGGGAAGAGCTTTTGCGTAGCAAACACTCATAGACAGTGGTGCTTGGCTTTTACAGGGGCAGAATATTTTCATATGTATGAAGGCTTTGTAACTTCTGGTCAGTGAAGTGTTTTGAATTTAAAGAAAATTGTTGCATTTAGAACGGTTTTCTGAAATACGTTTCTAAGAGGCTTTTTAATGCCATTAGCTGTCATCAGGGAGCACTTAAGAGTTTTTGAACACCACAAGTCAAATCTTTTATCCTTTTACTCTGTTTTTTGATGGATGACAGTTTATTTAATTTTTTTTTTGAGAACATATTTTTCCTCTTTTAATGCTTATCATTTTTATTTTCCCATATTGAGTTTTATTATGATATAAAATCTTAAAGAAGTTCTTTAATTAAGTTGACCAGCACCTCTAGAATTTCTTTTTTTTTTTTTTCTATTTTTTTTTCACTTAAGCTGACTGAATATTAAAAAAATAGAGGAATCCTCAAGAAGTTTTAATCAAAACAGAAAGTAGATACCTAAATAAAAGTTGCTACAATTAATTGTAAGGGGAAGGAGCCTGTGATGTCAATTTTAAATGATTTTCATTCAAAAGATATAAATCTAACATAAATAGGTCTTTGTGTAATGCATAATTAACCCATGGAATTCATTGCAACAAGGTACCACATAGGCCAAGAACTTAGGAAGATTCAAAAAGTGATTCAGTATTTATATTGATAATTAAAATATCCACAGTAGTGTTTTCTGGGATTGATTCATATATATGTATATATATATGTATAAAAGTATAAGATATATGAGATCATAAGCCAAAAAGTTCGGAGATGAGAATTTTATACACATTATTATATCAATAGCCATGAGGTATTCTAACTTTGGAAAAAAAAAAAAAAAAAAAAAAAAGTGAAGTGAAAGAGAAGACTTAGAATTTAATGTATAGCTAATTATTGAAACTTCTGTTCAAATGCTGTTGCAAATTCTTTTTTTTTTCTTCCTTTTTTCCTAGAAAAATTAAACTTTGTAGATGAATGCCCAGACTTGTCTGAAATTCAGATTACAAGAAACACAGACTCAGATGAGTAGAACATATGTTCTAAACTCTGGATATCTGACCACAAAAGTCTACTTCACACCTCTCATTGGTGACTGCTACTTTCCTATTGAAAATAACAAACTTTAATTTTTGGTAGTTCTAGGCAATGTGCCTTTTTTCTTCAAAATAAAATAAAAAAAAAATTAGAATTGCTCTGCAAAGAAGGAAACTCAGTATCTGGTGTCTGCCTTATTTGTGGATAATATAAAGCAGAAACTTGGAATTTTTTCTTCTTCTGCTTCATTTTCTTTAAGATAATGGTCATGTAATTAGTTGTACTCGCATAAACATACCTTTGTTATAATTCTAGAAAATAACAGAAAAGAGGTGTCCTAAGAAAAACACATTCCTCCTATGGAATGCTAAACATCGCAGCTGTATTAGTGTGTTGTTTCTACTATTGTCTTCCAACTGTGCTGCAGGCATAAATCTAATCCCTAAGACAGCAGCTGAATCTGTCCTGCTGAAGCTTTCTCCTGCAGGTTGATTCATCACTGGTAGTGCGGCTTTCCTCTTCTGCAAATTAAATCTGGATCTGCTCTCAGAGGGATGTGCATATCTCAAGAGAAAGGATGGATGTTGGCTTGCCTGTTACTTGAGAAAAAACTGGCCAAAGAAGTGTAGAGAAGTTTGTTGTCCAGAGTAATTACAATTTTTCCAATTATTTTCATGATTTTGTAGAAGTGCTAACTCTACATGCATTTCTTAATATTTCATTTTGGAAAGCATGTTTAATCAAGTTCTATGAATAACCATTTTCTGGCTGTGGAACATGTTCAAATATGTAGATTAATGTCACCATTCCAGGGCTGGTATTAATCAAAATAAGAAATCTTTCATAACATGCTAATGTTGTGCTTAATTTTATTGTGAAAAGCTGTTTACGGACCAGCAGAACACACTAATCGATTTTTGCATCCCTACACAAGAAATTATCACGTTGATAATGTAATGAATTGTTTTAATCTTAAGTCTAGTTGCCCTATTATAATTTGGTGGGAGTTGTGGGTTATTGAAGTATTAATTTGACTTAGTTTAATTTAGATAGAAGACATTTTATTAGTTATTGTTCCCATAATAAATCATCTGTGGGATAATCCTGTATGCTGCAGAAAATGAGCATGAGTCATTTATCTCATTTGGATAGCCATATTTATGATCCATTTCTGGAAAGTAAAATGGAAGCTCTGCCAAAATAATGTAAAATGAGGAGCAGTGATTGTTGCAGATTACTTTTTCTGGGTCTAGAGACAGACATAAGGCAAGCAGTGATGGAAAATTAGAGTTAGATCAGGAGAAAGCATCACTCTATAGTCTTCACTTCATGCTTATTCCTTCACTCTGTGGCTTGAGCAAAATTGTTATTAGAAGCAAATAGAGTTTCTACTAATTCTTTTTCCAGTAGTGTATTAAATCAGACATTTGTTCCTTCTGTTTTATTGTTTGTGGAAAAACTGAAGGGAATGGAAAACAAGTTTTCAGCCCAGTATGTATAGTTGTTTTCTCTTAGGCTATATGTTAGGAAACCAACTTCTTACGGCATTTCTGTTGCTACTCATGTTTTGCAAATAGTAAGTAGTATGTCAAAATGCAGATTTTTAAATAGAAAGTGAGACATTTCCGGCTTTAAAAAGTTGAATGCAATTTTAAAAAGCTGAATTCTTTATCATCTTTGTCACGAAATTCTATATTAAAGCAATTTTTTTCCATCTGGTCACCAAAATGTGTTGCTTATTATGAGGCACTTGTTGCTAAACTTGCATAGCATCTAAACATTATCGGCTTTGATTGAACTCATCTTTGAAAGCTGAGGTTTGCACTCAGAGTGGTAAGTTCTAGTGCCCTGAGTTTGTTTGATATTGAATGTTTTAGCATTTTTATCTGCATATCTGTCTACATCTCTCTCCTGTGTGCAATAAGGGGGTAATAATATTCAAAATACAGTGCCTTTGAGAAGATGAGCTTATTTCAAAATGCACTACAACTGGAATAGAATAGAACTCCCTCCCATAGAAGAAATGATTTTGCACAGCTTTTGAATTTTGGCAGTACCTGGTAGAGGTAGCCTTGTTCCATACGATATGTGAATGGAAAAATAATGTGTAAACGCTGTGGCAATATGATGGTGACTTCTCTGAATGGTACAGAATGTAAATGATAACGCTCCAGTCCTTTCATGTAGGCATTCCAAAGAAAAGTTGCTTTTAAATTGTTGTAAGGACATTGCTGCCATATGTTTTGGTTATCAAATATTTTTGCTAGCTGGAGAGTAGTAAATACCCCATGTTCTCTCACATTAATTGCAAATAATTCTTCTTAAGGATAGATTTGTTAATAAATTTATAGTCCATTTATTTTAATAAACACAAATTTTATTTCAGTGTTTGAACAGTCAAGCAGCTAGATTTGAATGGGTTATAAATCAACTGCATTCTTCCCTTCTAAAATACACATTGGAGCTGTCAACCTTCAGTTAGTATTGTTTAAGAAAAAGATAAGAGTTCTTGTGTTTTTTGTTGTTGTGTTTTTGTTTTTGTTTTTAATTATCATTATTTTTATAATTCCTGTGTATTTCTTTAAGATTTTTTTAAGATAAAATTTGTTATTTTTGTTGTATGAACACATGTAAATCATAGCTTTATTGCTGAGTAAGGAATATTACTAATTTTATCCTACTCCTGCTAGGTAATTCTCCCTGCCCTTTTACAATGTATCCTAATAAATCCTTTTAGGGGCACAAAAAACTGAAGAAGCTGATTTACTGCTTGAATTTGCTGTATGGCCTGTTATCAGTGCTGGAGCTGCTGCATGGTGATATTTCTCTTTCATTCAATACAGAACAATAGTTTTGTTGTTGCCATCATAATTATTATTCTCTTAAAATCTATTCTGGCCTGTTCTGCATAAATGTTTACCCTCCTTCCTTGTTTAATTTGAGCATTTTCTAGTATGTTGTTTTAATCTTTTTCCTTTAGTAAAATGATATTCCTATGTTTATAATTAAGTAATTAAAGAGATTTGCGTCAGAGATGAGTGACTTTACAGTATGGAACTAACCTGTCCAGAGGACAGATTAATACCTGTGTAGATATTGATGACATAGCACATACTGTCTTTCTCCACTTGGTAAAATTACATTCCTGTATAAGATGTTAATAGAATTTCGTACCTGTGTACAGTGGTACTTCTGACCTCAAGCAACTAGGCTTAATGAGCTTTGCCACTGAAAATGAGGTTGATCCTTATGAATTATCAGTCAGTGTTAAGTTAGGGAAGTTTTCATTAGTAAATTAAAACCCATATAAGTAGCTGGTAACCCTATCCTGCTGTAGCTAGATGGGAGCATGCCGTGATAAATAATTTGAAGAACAAACCCCCTTTGTGCAGAATACTCTTTCTTGGAGCTCACCCATGCATTCCGTAGGTTTCTGTCTCTGTAGAGACAGGTTTCTGTCTTCTGTTGAAACTGTAAATTCTTAATGATGTATTTTTCTACTTAAAATTCTCAGGTATTTGAGCTGTCCCACAGTTTTGTTAGATTATGTTTGTAATTATACTCTTTTTTATTGCGCTTTGTGTCAATTAGCAGCTGTTGTTAATATTACACAGGTTGTGAAGGGTACAAGACATAGTTTCTCTACAATGTAATGCAAAATGCTTAGTGTAACCATTAAAGTAGCAGGTATGCAATTCATAGATCTAAGAAAAACAATTTTTCAGGGACACACAAAATTTAAATGGAAAGACACAGGTACTTCTTTAAACTTTTGCAATTCTAATCTTCAGCTGGGACTGCTGTAAATTGTCACAAGTAAGAATATCTTGATTTTGTGGATTGACCTAAGCTTCCCAAATCCTTGTCATGACTACAGGTTCTTCTAATGCAAAGCTGAATCTGTGGATGTTTCAATAAATTAGCAGGCAGGGTTCATACCCTAAGCATTTATGTTCCTTTTAAAACATCTTTCTGGCCTCATGCCATGAAACTTTTTGTGTTTATACCTCTATTTTACTTTATCAGTCTTTCTTTGTCTGCCCATCCTGTATGTGACCTCTGCAGCAGACCAACACCCCTTTGATATTTTGAGCACTGTCTTAAAAAATTTTATGTTAAATCTATAAATGTTTTCATTAGGTGGTCAAGGATGTACTGGGTTACAAGTGTTTTCCTATGTTATCCTTAATTTGTAGTTTCAATAATTATTTCTGCAAGTATTTTCAGTCTTCAGAGTAAGTTGGATTTCTTGACATCTTTTAAGGTTTTGTGTTTATCCGTCAGCCTATAGTCACTTTGGAAACTGTTGAACATAAAAAATAAGCTTTTCCTGGAAGTATTTGGCATTTACACCGTTGTAGTCAGTTTGTCTCCCATTGTAGTCAATTGGCGTGTCTGCAACACAGAATGAAGGTGAACTTGTAGCTATACTTTCTGGATGTGAATGCTACTCCTGCTGGCTTGAAATTCAGGATTCTGCTCACAACTGTATATGACCCCTCAGAATGAATATGCACTAATATTTTTCCACAGTGGTTGGATCATATGTGCTGTCTAGTTGAAGCCTGTCCCACAGATTTTTAAAAGCAAACTTCTGCTTTGGAGGGATAAATAAATTCATTTTAAAATCTTTTTTAAAACTCTAAAAAATTGTTTTTAAAATTATTTGATTATTGTATATATGTCCAGATATACAGTATATATTTTGTATATTTTCCCAAAATGTTAATGGATTGTTTTGGCTTTGATTTGAACTTAAGCACAGAAGAACTTGATTTAGCTCATTTGTACAGCTACATTACTAGGAGATCCTTTGAAAAAAAAAAATCCTTGAAACTGATGTTTTCTTGATTATATTTTTCAAATAAAAAGCACATAATTTATTGAAGAAAAAAATATTCTGGATTTTGGAGACAGAATTTTCCCAATGTCATCCCTGTCTGAAAATTGTTTTTAGTGATGTGGAATATGGAGAATGTGATTGATATAATCAGGATTATGGGATAAAGTTGGGTTATGACAGCAGAAGGGTGTCAAATCATTGATATCTGTACAGTAGGATTTGGTCTGCTTCATAAATTGTGAAGTTGCATAAAGATGTCATGAAAGCTTTTTGTCACACATTCAGTAACAGGAAAACAACAGACCAGTTCTCAAATGTGTATGTGTGCACAATCTAATGACTTCATAAGAACACAATGTATATGCACATGTACTCATAGAGACAACAGATCTTATATTTTCCTTCTGTTTTTCTTCAACAGAGTGAAAGGGCGGGAAAGGCTGATGTCAGATCAGAAAAGGAAATTGTAAAATATTGACTGCTCTGAAATCTGACTGCTCTGTACTATATCTGCTCTATTGTCTTACAATACCTGAATATTAAATGCCAGTGTATGTTCATAGCGGTAGCAGCAAGATTTTCTGTGAGGTATACAGAAGGAAAAATACTCCACAACATGTCTGACAGAATCAGAAATTGTATATAGGTAAAATTGTCTTATTTCTTAATATTTCTAGAAATTTGCTATACAAATATAACTGATGTACCACAGTTTCATATGAGATTAATAATAAATTGTAATAGAGGATAAGGAGGCTGGGATGTAATAATTAAACTGTGGTGGATGCTGTCTCCAACATGCAAATGAATAACAGTATTAGCTCAAAAACTCAAATTTGGGGAGGAGATTACTTTTTTCTGTCTTATATTTTCATATCTCAGGTCAGCTCATTATTAGCATTGGAGAGACTTGTTATTAATCTCTATTCATGTATCTAAGAACAAGAAGTTGAATAAAAAGAAAACAGTTATTTCCATGTGTAAATTTCTCGTTGGTAGGTGAGGAGGTTTCCTTGGCAGCAGAGGTGCTGCATTTCCAGTTTTCGATGTCAAAAGCATCAGGTTTAAGCAGAGGGACCTCCTGTATGTGCCAGTTAATATTAGTTTTCCATGTAAAACAAGTGTTAATGGAAAAATGTGCTTTTTGCTTTGAGATAAGGTGGGGATGGCATTTACAGGAATATAAAGGAAATTTCTGCCACTTCTTTGCTAGAAGAGCACTGCTGACCTTTGAGCCAGTGGTAGTGGATTGAAACACTGTATCTGTTGCATGTTGATGAATAAATTCATATAAATAATTTGAAATATCATTTTTTTAAAAAAATGTAAAAAGCATTGAATAAATCTACATTGATAAAGAAGTGGGAGCATTAAAAGCAGAACTTCTGGTATGAGCATTGTTGTTGATTGTGAAAGCAGTATGTGTACGTATAAACCTGAAGACTTCTTTGGCATGGATTTGAAGTGTTTTTTGGAATCTTAAAGAGTTTGAGGATTTGTTAGTTGTCTTGCATTCTGTCCACTAGTTGTATATTTTTGCCTGAGAAGAGAAGGCTCTGGGGCACCTTACAGTGACTTTTCAGTACTTAAAGGGGGCCTACAGGAAAGCTGGGGAGGGACTTTTTATCATGGCATGTGGCAACTGAACAAGAGGAAATGACTTTCAACTGGAAAGGTTGTGAGAATCCTTCCTTGTTTTTTGGCTCAAAGCTTGCTTCCTGAGGTATTTCTTGTGATAAGACTCTGAGTGATTTGTTGAGGAGGCAACTGATGGGTGCTAACCGTGTGACAATCGATATCGCTTTGGGAACACTTGAAAGCCCTTTCCCTCAGAGCTGCTTGCTCTGTAGAAGAGCGGAAGAGAGTGCTCAGGAGTGTTCCCAACATTTGAACCGTTGTTTCTTAATCTCACGCTGGGTATACAGATATTAAAAGAACCTCATCTCTCTCCTATAAATTGGAGCGAGACAAAGGTGTAGATACAGACTACGTATTATGAAGAAATTATTTACTATGAGGGTTGTGAGATATTGGAATAGGTTGCCTGGAGAGACTGTGGATGCCCCCACTCTGGAGACATTCAAGGCTAGGCAGGATGTGGCTTTGAGCAACCTGATTTATGGGAGATATCCCTGCCTATTGCAGTGGGGCTGTAACTAGATGATCTGAAAGGTCCCTTCCAACCCAAACCATTCTATGATTCTATGATCTTTTCCACTCCATGAATGTGGTGATCCATCAACATTATCGAACAATGATTATTCTAACAATTTCTTAATCTTCTATATCAGTATAAGCAAAGCCACTTTGTCATCAGCTTTTCAATTTCAGAGCCAGAATCCATCATTTATCTGCACATAACTAAAACCAATGGTAAGCATATTTCTGGCAGAATGAAGCTGATAATGGGTTCTGTTGAATTCTTGCTAATGAGTCAATTTAGAGTAGTGATTTCCAGAGGAATTATATTCCATTTGTTAGAGGTCTTTTATTTAGTTCTTTTTTATGAAAAATGAAATGTAGAATTTATTTATTTATTTATTTATTCTCAGGCTGGGAAAGTTGCTGTATATGGACTAGGAATTTGTCATGAATTTCTGCATCCAAGAAGAAAAGCATTATTTTTGAAGTAAAATGATGCAACCATGCAGAAACTACAGGTTTTTTTTTCTGTTGTTAAAAAATTCTGGATTTCCAAGTACCATATAAATTAAATGATGTTGCTTACATGTTTTTTATTACTTTTGTTGTTCCATTTTGCCTCACATTGGAGAATGGTGCGTTAAATGACTACATTTAGAACTTTACTTTGTTACTTTAGCAACAGTATCTGTGCTTGAACACAGGTGCAAGCATCAGAAATTTCTGTGTGAAATTTAATTTGTTCATTTAAGCTCATTCAAGTAGCATGATTTTCCAGGGCTAGCAGTGTATTTCTGAAGTTCCTCTTCTATCTTTGTACTGAACTGTTGACAGTTTTTTCCTGATCATAATCTTTAGTTCTGTGCAAGTATGTAATGTGTTTTGAGACTGTCAGAACTTATAAATAAATAAATAAATGGAATCAGAATTGTTAATGAGGATCCTATGTTCACATGATGAGAAATGCTACTTACAAAACACATAAATTGCTTTAATTCAGGAAACAGAATGCAGCCAGTTGCCTAGACTTGCCTGGAAACAGTGCATGATCACAGATGGTTGAGCTGTAGTAAGCTCCCAAGTGTTTCTTTTCTGTTGCTCTGGTCAAAAGCAGAATGCTGGGTTTTTCATTTGAGTGCTAAGCTTTATTTAAAGAACCTGTGTTCTGACAGCAGGCAAGATGTAACTGAGATAGGGTCAGTGACTTTTGTTTGGTTGTTTTCTTTAAGACCTACAGTCTGGCCAGCTTAAGACAATGTGTTGTCAAATACATGGATCTATCACAAAAGCATTACCTATTTTATAAAATCAAACATTTCCTATAAGGTGTGGAACTGAATGTTTTACATTAGTAGGCCATTCCAATAAATTCCAATAAATGCATTTCTACCTTCTCTAAAACCTTTGGCAAAGTTTCGCAATATTCAGTTCCAGAAACTCTGCAGTAGCCTTTGTTGTTCAGCTGAAAGTCAATGGCATAATTTGGGGATTTGTGAAGAAACCTCCCTTCTCCAACCTGCCAGGGCTGATGGTTGGTCTTATCTGATGCTGCAATACTACACTGAATTCTTACAGTGTATGAAGTGCATGGCTGGTCAGCATGTCTAATTCCTGTGTTCAAATACACTAAAGGGCTATAAGCA